>NW_024081612.1:240263-699843 GCF_003009895.1 Hyaena hyaena
CCCCCCCCCCCCCACCCCAGGCAAAACTGTCACTACCTTACGCCAATCCTGCCTGAGAATCAGGGCAGAAAGGGCAAGCAAGAGCCTTCCAGGCGGCAGGGCCCCAGCTGCAGACAGCCAAAAGAGAGCCTCGTTCCTCACACGGAGGAGTGTGTTTCTTCCCTGAGGAACCGGTGCCTGGTGCCAGGAGCCTGACCACAAAGATGAACCATCAGTGGCAACACTGCACATGCGCTCTTGCATGCAAGGTCAAGGGCCCAGTCCAGGAAGCAACATTTTTTTTTTTTTTTTTTTTTTTACAAATAGTTTATTGTCAAATTAGTTTCCACATAACACTTCCAGGAAGCAACATTTAAGGAGTGCCGGAGACATTCGATTTCTTGGGCTCCTTTGCTCATCTCTGGTCAATGTAAAAACGCATGCCTGAAAGACCAGCTCCCTTTGAAAACGCTCATCAGCTCCTTGGGTACTTGCTTCACTCCAATTCCACACTCTGATTGTGACACAAATTGATTTTTCTGAACATCACAGGCTTTCGCTGAATCTCCATGCTTCCTTGTTTGGCTCCGGGCAGGAGTGATGTGCTGGTTCTGGAGCCCATGCGCCTGACCTGGCTGGCCTGCATGTGACATGCTGGTGGAACGTGATTATCAAATCTGCATTTCCCACTTCAGACATGAGCCCCAAAGGAATACGTCCTGATTACTTATGCTCCTCTTGTCTTCAGCTTCTGGAGCTATGGGGAAATCTTCTCCCTATCCAAAAAGTTTTACTATCTCTTAAAAAAAAAAAAAAAGTCCCCATCCCCTGATCCTCAAGTATCATCCATCCATCCGGGCACCTTTGTGTACAAAGGTACAAGCACACAGGCCCCAGCTTCGATCATGAGACTAAGGCGGCAGGAAAGAGCTCACAGTCAGGAAAGAGGGAAGACACAGAGGTATGAGCTGGAGAGGTCCCAGGGCAGGGCTCACCACACAACCAGCATGAGGATGGGTTCTAGGAGCCCCAACACAGAAGAGCTGCCTGGGGTTAAAAAGATCCAGCCTTGGGGCACCTGGGTGGCTCAGTCAGTTAAGCATCTGACTTCGGCTCAGGTTATGATCTCACAGTTTGTGGGTTCAAGTCCTGCACTGGGCTCTATGCTGACAGCAGATCCTCTGTCCCCCTCTCTCTCTGCCCCTCCCCTGCTCATGTTCTCTCTCTCCCTCTCTCAAAAGTAAACCAACATTTAAAAAAAATTTTTTTTAAAGATCCAACCCCAAAAGCAACCCAGCTCTGAAAGCGCCAGCTTTCTGTCAGGGCTCATGAGCCCAGGACTGGTGCCCCTCTAATCACTGAAGCAGGACAGGGACTCTGGGGAAAACAGGGCTTTCCCAGCTGAGCTGATCTCCTGCCTAAGGCCTGGCCTCTTTGCATACAAACGCCACACCTAAAGCCCCAGATGTCCATGGGAAAACCCCAAGAGGGAAAAAAAAAAAAAATGGGGCCTACAACAGGCAAACAGATGTACCTGTGATAATTTTTTGAGCCAGAGACACTGGAAAGAGGCTGGCAGAGGCCACTACAGAGCAAGACAGAGGGCAGGAGCACAGAGGAGAGAGGCCGAGCCAATGGGGTGATCTTCTCAAGATACTGGGGAAGATGGCGGCACAGCAAACTCAGGAAGGGGACAGGGAGCAGAGGCTTGCCGTCACCACATGGCTTCTAACCTAAGGTCAGATACAGCTTCTAAGGGAGGACCAGCTCTCTCTGGTCACCCTCAGGTAGGGTGAACCACCATGCTGGTTTGCCTCGGACTGAGGGCTTTCCCAGACTTAAGACTTCCATAGCTAAACCAACTAAGTCCAGAGCAAACCTGACAAGACTCTGGAGAATTCAGAAGCGCAAGAGAAGTTCTCAGAACCACTCTTCAGAGGCAAATTTCTGTCACATTTCTCTTTAGCTCTCATAATTCCAGAGCTGACTCAATCACAGTGCCCAAGTCAAAAGGCTCATAGGACAGGACCCCATGAAATGCCTTCACCCCAGTGGCCAATCCTTCTTTACAAGGTCAGCAGGCCTGCCTCACTCGGAGACAGGATTATGGGTATGATGCCAAACAAAGCTCCCAGGGTCTGTATCACTTTGGAAGCTCTGCCTTTCTGGCCCCAGCTCCCAGCCCTGACCATAGAGGAAGGAACTGGACCATTGATGCCCTCCAGTGCTGTGATCAAAGATTTACGGATTAAGAGGCGGGGGATGACTTAACAAAAATGAACCCAAAAAAAAGGCAGAGTTCTGAGAAATTTAACATGAGTCCAAGTTGGTGGGGGTAGTGTTTCTAGGCAACTAAAGACCTTTCAGGTGTCCTTACAAACCCCACAAGGGCTCGGCTTGGTGAAAAGGCAAAGCCAACAACCGGGTACACTTCTTTCTAGGCCAACAGCGCTTTCTGAGTGTGAGCACCATGACTGACCGTGAGCCTGGCCTGCCATGCTACACCCCCACTCCTCCCAGTGAGGACCCAGAATTGGCTCCACCCACCAGGAAGCAGATTCTGACACAGGGGAATGGAAAGCCAGATGCACACATCTGCTACCAGCTCCTCAAGTCTAGGGGTATGCCCGGGGGACCCACCTATGGCAGGTATGGGTTTTACAGATGAGCAGCCATGCTTCTGTTGTGAGTTATTGTGAAGACCGCTGTGGGCCCCGATCGAGTCCATAACCAGAATACCATTTGCTAATCAGTCAGGTGTTACACAAAAAATGTCCCTGTGGCTACCAGGCAATTGAATGTCTTGACCTTCAGTTTTACTTTACTAGAGCAAGTCATACCATGTTGATTTGATGTATGAATACATAAGGAATAATGAGATGAAATATTAGTCAAAGCAAATATAATTTCATAGAGCTGGATAAACCGGGTGGAGATCTCACCCTTCAATACTTTTGCTACCTTGGTTCACTTTAAATATCTTTCTTTTTCTCACTTGTTCTAAGGAAACTAGCTACTGAGGTTTTTGAGAGGAGGAAAAATTTTAAAAAGGAAAAAGAATTCTATGGTTAACAAAAAAGCAGTTTCCATCATCCTGAGGAGGGAACACATTTGTGGAAATGGTGGGCATTCCCGTCGCGTTGGCCAGCCATCCTTCAGACTTCTCCAGAACATACCAAGGACACGACACCAGAGAGACAAAGAGGCCATGGAACACACAACAGGAGTGAGGGGTGACAAACACTGCGTCTGACCTCCCCAACTGCTGCCTAAGCCCAGAGGAGATACACCATCTAGGACCTAGAGCCCGGGTGTTTGGAAGAAGCTTCTGGAGCTTAAAGCACTTCCACTGTGGGCAATTCAGAGCAGCGCAGATCACCCCTTCTCCTCCCTGAAAACGGAACTTCTCTGCATCAGGAAGAGCAGTGAGGGGACTGTGGATAACAACCTTGGAGAGGTACTAGCCTGACTCTGCAGCCAGGAAAGGGGGGAAGCGGCCACACGGCAAGCCAACAGCGGGGCTTAGCTTCTAGCCCCGGCTCTCTGTCTCTGCCTCTTCTCATCTGGCTCCAGTGCCGTTGAGGACAGCAAGACAGAGACAGCAGGTAGGATTGGGGGACTGGGAGACATGGCAACCAATGGCTCGCCGTGGACCTCTGGAGTTCAGAGAGCCTTGCAGGGCTGCCTGCCAGCCCGTTGTCACACCATTCCCTGATGAAGTGTGTTCAGTAGGTGGCAGATGACTATCTCCGGGACTCTGGATTATCTTCCCATTAAATCAGATTGCTAATAAAGAGGTTTTAATGGGGGGTATGAATCTCTGCACAGTAATTGTTTACCTCAAGTTTTTGTGCTAGACACCCTGAAATGAATCTCGAAACAAAAGAACATTGGTCACAGCTGCAGCTTTAGTCAACTTTAGACAGCTGGGGCCAATTGCAGGTCCCTACCAAGCACAGAGAAGCTTCCTTGGCCACACACACACACACACACACACACACACACACACACACCATGCATATACAACACAAGTGGCCCTCTCCTGCTGAGGAGAGCACAGTCGATAACAGTGGGTCATCCAGACTTGCTACATGATAGTCCTTACACCCCTGCTCCCACCCCTGTGTTTAGAGAACCCTTAACCACAACAAACATCTCTCTCTCTTTCATGGCCATGGTGTCGCACACTTTGGGGGGCAGGGACATCCTGAAACAGAAGCAAGGGAGGCACAGAGTTGGCTGGCATACTCTCCCCAAGTCCTTTTTTTGGGCCACAGAGTAAATTACTCTCTGAATCAAAATCACTGATGATTCTACTGTGGGAAGAAGAGAGACCGGAGAAACCAAGTCTGTCGGGTGGCATGTGAGAGACTAAAATCCCAATTCAGTGGAACTTGGGGACTCTACACAGCAACTGAACTAACACTGTAGTGACCCTGTATTTAATGTGTGTGATGCACCAGGCCCCGTGGTAAGCCCGTGCTTGATGACGTTCGTTCTCGCCACCATCCTAGGAGGCTGGGGTAGTCACCCCAATTCTCAAATGAGAAAACCCAGACCTAAAAAGGAAAGTGACATGCCGAAGTTCACAGGGCTAATATGTGAAGGAATCTGGATTCAAATTCATCTGCCTCAATCAGTAAGTACCTTCTAGCAATTAAAACGCTGCATACATACACACTTGTAAGTGTGCTGTGTGGGAGAGAGGACACATTAATGAAAGTAGATGTGAGGCCCATGACCTTCCTAGGCTAGAGGCTATTCCTCAGTTAATACCAATGGACACTGTCGGCCACACATCTTCCACGTCAAGGCCTGCATGCTCAAGACTTGATCTCTGACTGCACAACATCCCCAGGGACTCCCTAGGATGCTTGGCAATCTCAGCGTGCATGCAAGAACCAAGGCTAAAACATGGCATTTACACAATGATGTTTTTTTAAATGATTATTTATTTGAGGGAGAGAGAGACAGAGTGCAAGTGGGGGAGGGACAGAGAGAGAGGGAGACAAAGAATCTGAAGCAGGCTCCAGGATGACAGCACAGAACCTGATGGGGGGCCAGAACTCAGAAACTACAAGAATCATGACCTGAGCCGAAGTCGACACTTAACTGACTGAGCCCCCCAGGCACCCCATTCTTTTTTCTTTTTTTGTTTTTTTGGGTTTTTTTTTTTTTTTTAAAGAGAGAGAGAGCAAGCAGGGGAAAGGGTCAGAAGGAAAGAGAAAAAGATTCTCAAGAAGGCTCCACACTCTTCACAGAGCCCGACACAGTGCTCAGTCCCACAATCCTGAGATCATGACCTGAGCTGAAATTGAGAGTCTGACGTTCAACAGACTGAGCCACCCAGGTATCCCATACGATATTATCTTGACATAAAGGACTCAATGAGACAGAAATAAGCCTTCTCTGTTTCATCTCTAACTGAAAAAACACTTGTGGTCTCCCGTGCAGCCATGAATTCCCGACGAGGAACAAACCTCACAACACAACACAGAAATGGAGTCCTGACCTGGACTCTCTTCACTTTCAACACACACCCACTTCCTCACAACACATCTCCTCCCTCAAGTGGGTCAGGGTGGGTTCCCTGAGCAGGGGACACTGGCAGCTGAGTCTGGGCCAGCCTTCTCACTTCTCCACATGCCCTTCACACACGCCCATCCCCTGCAGTCTGGGTACAGGGGCAGCCCCGTGGGCACAGGAACCAGTGCAAACACAGGGCAGATGCCAGTACACGCAAGCATAGAAGGGCCCATGTCCTGTCACTCTCTCCAAGGATGGAAGTGGTGTTGAGGATTAATCCCATGCTTACTTACCAAGTGTCTAGGCACGGAGCTGATCCCGGGCTTCAGGGGCATGAGCCGGGCATGTGCTCACACAAGCCACCAGCAGGCGGGGCAGATAGACCAGCAAACAAACACCCCCAGCCCGCTGTGATGAGCACCGTTAGCGCCCAGCCTCCTCTGAGCCTTGTGATGCTCCAGCGGATGGGAGCCCATCGCCATGAATCCCATCACTACCTCATGGTCACCACCATGAGAACCGAAGACCTCCTCCCGGGGCTAGCAGCCAGAAATGACATCAGCCTTATTAAATTTGGCCAAGGAGAATTGATGGAGACAGGGAAGGAGAAGGGGGGTTACCAGGGACCCGTGGAGGGGGAGGCAAGGCGAGTTACTATTTAATAGGTACAAAGTTTTTGTTTGGGATGAAGAAGTGCTGGAAATGGAAGGCAGCAATGATTGCACAACATTATGAATGTACGTAAGGTCACTGATTTGTATACACAAAAATGGTTAAAAATGGACAGTTTTAGGTCACATAATTTTACCACAATTTTTTTCCATTGGCCAAAGCAGGGGATTGCCTAAATTACCAGTCCTTCTTAGCCCTGGGGAATAACCAATGGTCTAAACATGAATCAGATATACGAGGTTGAAGTCCAATATCTGGCACAAAGTGGATGCCCAGGACATGATGGCTGTCATTCCTATCATGATCATCGACACCACATGGGGTGTCTGTGACCACCTAAGTTATGAACGAATGAGGGAATGTTCCTCAAGTGCTGCAAGAGGGTTTCTATCACAATTAAATATTAATTAACACCACAATCATTGCAGAATCCCCCCAATAACTGACATCGGAGGTTTTCACATTGAAGCTCAGCTTACTCCCAACTCCCACCATAAGCTGTTTACCCATTGCTATTATTTTAGTTCCAACCACGGTGATCACTGTACTTAAAATTCAATCAGGCTTCTAATTTTAAGCATCTTTTTTGTGTATAGCGCCAACAGTTGACAAGCGTCCTGAATTTAACATCTGTTCCCAGCAGTAAATGGTTTTAAATTTGAGAAGTGAAAACACATATAAGGCAATTATGAGCAGCTCGCACACCGTGATTCATGGCTGTGCCTCACCATCTTCCTCCGTGACAGTGACAGCCTGAAGGATGGGGCCCGCAGCCAGCAGTGCCAGCAAAACACGGGAGCTGAATGAACAAGCGGCATCAACATCGCACTGCCCCCAGAATGCCTTTCGACTAACAGAAAAACAACCTACTGTGCTCCAGGAAACCTGCTGGATATTTTTACAGGCTTCTTCTCATGTAATCCTAAAAGAAGAGGCATGTCCCCAGAACTAGGAGTCAAAACGGGGTTTCTGGGGTAACCTCAAGAGCTCAGACAGCCCTCTCTGGGTATCTCATTGATGTCCACAGCCAGGAAGCCATGCGAGGTGATCCTTGACCCTTCCTTAGCTGCCCGTGTGCTCTGTGACAAGGTTGATGTCTGTGTCAAGGCTCTGCTAGTCAGAGGATACAATTCAGGGAGAATCCAGCTGGAAACTAGCCAGCTGAGCTCATGGATTTGGGTCTGAACTTATGGAAAGAGAGGATGCTGACAAAGCCAAAAGTGTTTTTCATTCAGAGTTGAGATGTAATGTACCAGCTGAGATAATGATGGAATCATTAAGTATATAGAAAGAAAGCAACAATTTCTTTGGCCTCAGTCAGCTGCTAGTTCTACTTAAATTGGTAAACTCTGAAGGGAAATGGGCATAAAATGTTAGAAATATACCATGTTATCAAGGATGCCTGGAATCTTCAATTAGGAACTTTAGTATCTGGGAACACCTGGGTGGTTCGGTCAGTGGCAAGTGTGACTCTTGATCTCAGGCTTGTGCATTCCAGCCTCACGTTGGGTACAGGGATTACTTAAAAATAAAATCTTTTAAAAAAGGAATTTTGGGGCATCTGGGTAGTTCAGTTGGTTAAGCATCTGATTTCAGCTCAGAGCATGACCTCACAGTCTGTGAGTTCGGGCCCCACGTTGGGGTCTGTGAAGACAGCGCAGAGCCTGGAGCCTGCTTCAGATTCCAAGTGTCCCTCTCTCCCTGCCCTTCTTCTACTCATGTGTGTGCACACACCTGCTCGCTCACTCTCTCCCTCTCAAAAATAAAATAAACATTTTAAAAAAGGAATTAATATTTGTAGCTCTCTAAAACAGAGCTTCCCTAACACTCAAGCCTTCCCCACTGGATCTTCTAGGACCACAGCTCCATAATTTAAAAATTCTCTGAGATCATCAGCCTCTACTCAGAAGCCCCCCTGCCTTCTGTGAAACCTAGCATTCCATGGAGATGCCTCCCCACTCCCACCCCAGGCGGAGCTCTGGTCCTCTCTGTTGTCACACTGATACTTTCCCCAATAACGAGCAACTCATTCATCTAAGACTTAGGCTCATGGCACCCATCTTCTCCTCCACCCTCATTCCTTCTCAGCTCCCAGGTGACCAAGGTCCACACAGAGGACCCATCCTACACACTGACCTCCACTTCCTAGACCACCTCATTCCAGTATCCTCCTCCCTCAACTCCCTTTTGGCCACTCAGAGTCACACCCAGAACCTTGTCATCTACCAAGAGCACTTGGCTATCAACATCATTAATTCAAACATCACCTTCTCACCACACCCTCACCTTGCAGCTTGCTGCCTCTCCACATCCCTCAGCAGCTCCAGGACCTCCTTTCCTTTGTCCCTTCTCAGTGTGCCCAATCCATCAGTGTAGTGCAGGGGCACGAAGAGAAACACCAGTTGAAGAGATTAATAGATTAAACAAGTTTGTCTTTTTCCTCATGTAAATTCAAATGCTTCTATTATTTCATTGGTCAGTATGAGGCTGGCTTTGACTTAGGGTGTTTATGTACATGGGTTTTAAGTATCACCTTAAGATATTATATCAATCTATCAATGGCTGGTCAAGGAAGGCCTTTGCTACGCTTAGGAACAAATTAGAAAGGAAGGAAAAGAGGGAACAACATGGCTTCCTGGGTAGAACATTCCAAGCAGTACAAACACTAAATCCGTAGTCCTTAGGCAATAGGACGCTTGGGGAGTCCCAAGAACAGCAGGGAGGCCGGCAGAGCAAATGAGGGTGAGAGGGAGGTCAGAGAGGATATCAAACATGTGGAGTAGGCTGGCAGGAGGAGGTGGACCCCCAAAGGCCATGTGAAGGCTGTGGCTTTTACTCTAATAGGACGGATGTAAGCGAATAGGTAACATGACCTAACCTGCAGTTTGAAGGTCATGCTCTGGCTGTTGGGTTAAGAATAGACTCCAGAGGGGAGGGGATGCCTGTGTGGCCCAGTTAACCATCTGACTCTCGATTTTGGCTCAGGTCATAATCTCACCATTCGTGGGTTCGAGCCCCACATCGAGCTCTGTGCTAACAGCACAGAGCTGACTTCAGGCCCTTTGTCTCCCTCTCTGCCCCTTTCCACCCCCTCTCTTCAAAAATAAGCAATCATTAAACAAAAAAACAAACTAACAAAACAAAAGAAAAGAATAGACCACAGGGCTGCCAAGGGTGAAAGCAGTGATTCCTGGTAGCAGGCTAGGACAGCAATCCAGTCAACAGATGGACAGGAAGTTAGGAGCAGTCAAAAGTGGTCAGATCTGTTTTGAAGATAAAAACAACTAAACAGATAAATAAAAATAGGCAACAGGTAATAGCTGGAGAGCTGATAGCTAGTAGATCAACAGCATAAAGTAGGTGCACATGCGCACATAAAGTAAATCTACAATTTACTGTTGAATAAGAAGCACATCACAGAGCAGTATATGAGATTCTACCCAGATGAAAGAAGTACATACTTACTCATTTTTACGAAGATATTTGGAATGATACACACTCCACTGTTGACTAAGAGTGACTTCCTCTGGTAAATAGGATTAGAAGGGGCATGGGGGGGGGGGTGGCTCTTCTCTCTTCAATACCTTTTTGGGTTAAACAGTGAGCATGTATACTCACTAAACATGATGAAGGAGACAGGAGGGGTAGTGCTCATTCCTCCACATGATGAAGTGAACCCTGAGCCAGATGACCTCTTCATAGGTGAGTCCCCAAAGAGAGTCACACATCAAATGGCACACTAGACCTAAAAATCCTGTCCAGCCATTAGCTTCCTTCTCAAGATGAACAATCTTGCGGTGTCCCCTCCCTTCTTTGAGCTCCAGTTTCCTCACTGGTAAGACAGGGGTGACAGCGCCTGCCCCGCCAGAAATCCGAGATAACATACATATGTCAAGTGACCCACAAAGCCCCTGGGACACACAGGCGCTCAGTAAGCAGCCTCCACCCCCTGCCCAGCAAGGACTCCAGGCAAGTCCAGGGCAGGGGCTGCTCCCAAAGGTTGGAAATGCTCTAGTGTTCCAATTCCAGTGTCCAGGAAGGACACTGTACTAAATGGGGTCCAGTGTCCGATCTCCCAAAACAGAGAGGGTCTCCCTCAGAGAGAAGCACGAGCTACTTCACTCAGACCTGCTCTGGACAAAGGCGAGAGCAACACACTCTAACCTCAGTGTATGGCTGGCCTCCCCAAAAGTCCAAGTCAAGGTCAGAAGTTCCTGACAAACTGTGATTTTCCTCTCTTGCTTGAGAGAAGCCTATGGGGGGAGGGAAAGCAAAGCTGGATGCTATTTATCTGAAATCACTAATCCTTTTTGAGAAGCTATAAAATGTGAGTGCTCTTGCCAAATAGATGTCAAAAGAGCTTTGATCTCCATTTTGGCCGGAAATGACCCGTTCCCTTCCTAATGCAGATATATGGTTTTTGTGCCTCAAATCTACCCAGTCAGATGCACAGCACATTCTTAATTATTCTGAAATGATTAAAACCGGAGCCATAAATCTATGATTTGACACAACATGGTGATTTGACCCCAAGACATACCATAATGGCTTATTAACAATGCTTCCCAAATCTACGGGAATTTTTTTCCAATGCTATTCGGTAATTAATAGCTGTTCACACAATGATCACTTTTGAGTAATTTTGGAACTGCGCCACGTTATTTTCTGAGGAAACATAATAATGTCCATTAAAATTATCTGTATAGTTTTTAACCTTCTACCAGAAATAAATGAGGCTAGTCTACGGGAAACACAAACTTCGTGACAATACCTAGAGGTTATCACCTCTGCGACACTTCCTGCCCAAATCTCTCTCTGCCCCTCCCCTACTTGTGCTCTTTCTTTCAACATAAATAAATAAACATTAAAAAGTAAAAACCAGGGGTGCCTGGGTGGCTCCATTGGTTAAGCGTCCGACTTCGGCTCAGGTCATGATCTCACGGTTCGTGGGTTCGAGCCCTGCATCGGGCTCTGTGCGGACAGCTCAGAGCCTGGAACCTGTTTCAGATTCTATGTCTCCCTCTCTCTCTGACCCTCCCCTGCTCACGCTGTCTCTCTCTCTCTTTCTCTCTCTTTCAGAAATAAATAAAACATTAAAATAATAATAAAATAAAAGATAAATAAATAAAAACCATATCCTACTGCCTCGGCCCCTGCGCCTCTGTCCAGGTAACTCGTCTCCTGCCTATCATTCAGCTTCTTCACCTTCCAGCAGTCAGCCTTCATTCTCAACCTTCTCATTCCTGTCAGCATCTCTAGCTGTGGCCACAAGAGACTTCACTGCCTAAGGTCACAAGCAATGGCAAGGGGGACAGAGTTCAAAAGGTGAGATGGTCCCTAACGCTAACCACCATGCATTCCAAGAAGGAACTTTCTCTGTTTGGTGTGGGGAGCTGATTGTGGGTGGGGGAGAAGCTGGAGCAAAAGCTCACAGCTGCCATCAGTCTTGTGTCCTGTCCCCAGGAAAGGTAGCTTCCAACAGCTTTCCCCCAGTGCCCCAGATTCATCATTTCATTTGGCCAACACGTACATATTATACCCCTACTATGTTCCAGGAACTTATCTGGATGCTTATCTGGATGCAAGAGAGATCCCTGCCTTATACCATTTATTCATGGGGTAATTAAAAAACTCCAAAATTCAGGAGCAAGCAGTCACAAATCAAACTGGAAACCAAGCTTTCTCCACCTGTGTTAAAAGCAGGTAACACCACCTTGGACTGAAAACATTAGATTGTTCCAAGAAAGAGAGAGAAGAAACAAAATAATCCAAGCATGATACAGAAAGAACATTAACAAATACATTGAAGGTTGTTCTTTGGGGAAAATTGTATTAAAACAGTCAAACTTCTGGCAAATAACCCTTAAAAAGATGAAAATGTAAATGATAAAGGGAAGAATTAGAAGTTGTAAGGTACTTAGCTAACACTTTTTGCTAATGAATTTGAAGATCTCAGCGACATGGAAGATTTTCTAGGGAATATGGAAATTATCAAAATGAACCCTGTAAGAATTTTTTAGGACCAATCATTAAGGAAAAAGTCACCAAATCTTTACCTCCACAAAGGCTCCAGGTCCACATGCTGAATTTAACTTTTAAGAAACTGCTAATTCTTGTCATATACACTGTTTAGCCACAAGAAAAAAGGTTGAACAGCAATGCAATTTAAGAAACTGTCATAATGCAGACACCAAAATCTGACAGAAATAGCTAAAAAACAACAACAACAACTATGACTCATCCTCACTTATGAAAATAGGTGGTAGGGCGGCCAGTGACACAGGTGGCAAAAAAAAAAAAAATTGCACCAAGAATGGAACAAACAGGACAGAGTTTATTCACTCTTCAAGGGACAAGAGGAATCAGACATTAAGAGGGATGCAGGGGAGGCACCAGGGTAGGGGGGTAGTGCCTGGGTGGCTCAGTTAAGCGTCTGACACTTGGGTTCAGCTCAGGTCATGATCCCACAGTTCATGAGATGGAGCCCTGAGCCAGGCTCTGCACTGAGCCTGGAGCCTGCTTCGGTTTCTCTTTCTCCCTCTCTCTCTCTGCCCCTCCCCCGTTCGCATGCACATGCGTGCTTGCTCGCTCTCAAAATAAATAAGCTTTTTAAAAAAGGAGTGAGATGTTGGCCCAAGTTTCTGTCAGGCTGGGCCTTTTGAGGGGTTTCAAAGGATGTGAGAGGGTTGCAGCTACGCCCACGGCGGGGGTGGGGATGTGGTCAATTCTTGGCCAGGTAGAGCAAGAGGTGGCAGTGTTCTTGAGGGGCTCTGTCTGGGGTTTGTCGAGGACATGGGTTGTGTTCCAGCTAGAGAAGAATATGTTTTATAGTTGGGATCCACTTTCCAAGAATGAAGGGCACCTTGACCTAGAAAAAGTTAGGGCCAAGCACAGACACCTGTGAGTTTTGTCTATAAGCTTGGCTGGGGTGGGATGTGGGGGACTTTGAAGAGATTCCTTTCAATAGATTTAATAATCCTAAATAAAACACCAGGCAAGAGAATGCAACAGAATATTAAAGAAAATATATATAACAATAAAATAGAGTCTATCCCAGAATTGCAAAAATATGTGTTAACAAATCACCCGTATCATCAGGGCATCAATTTTTCAGTGGTAGCCTTATGCCTAGACTCATGTTAAATTCAACCCGTTCTCCTCTCAGAAACTCCAAAACTTGGGAATAGAATGATACTTGCTAAACATAATAAAGTATATACTATATAAAGAATTTTTCTTGGGGCACTCGGGTGGCTCAGTCAGTTAAGCATCCGACTTCGGCTCAGCTCACGGTCTCACAGTTTGTCTGTTCAAGCTCCATGTCAGGGCTCTGCACTGACAGCTCAGAGCCTGGAGCCTGCTTTGATTCTGTCTCCCTCTCTAACTGGCCTTCTCACTCTTGCACTCCCTCTCTCAAAAATCTATACTTTTTTTAAAAAAAAGAATTTCTCTTCCAGGAGAATATTGGTTCTATGAAATGATTATTTCATTAGGTGACATTATCAATGAGAAGAAAACAGGCATATACCATCCTTGGTTATTGTAAGGCATTTTCTTTCACATTGTTGAGATACTGTCTTTCAATCAATGCACAAGTTAATATTAAATAATTCCTCCCCTCTGTTTCCCATCAAACAATCATTAAGTTGATCCATCTTAGAACCAGTATCTTAATTTGAGGAAATAAGACAGATCTCAAATGAATAACTCATATCATACCTACCAGCATGACACTTAAGTTTTGACACTAAAATCAAGAATGAGACAGGGATACTCATTATCACCATTGTTATCGAAGACTGTTCAGAAGGGACTGAACAATACAATAAGAAACAGCATTTAAAAATATAACTATTAAAAATGAGACTATACTATTATTTTCACTCAATCACTCATGTTAAGATTGCATTCCTACATAAGTGAAGACAATTTCATCTAAAAATCTATCAGAAATAATAAGAGAGTTCCATATCATGGTACTCATGAGCTGGCAATGTGTAGTATAGTGAAATAAACATACTCCTATGCAGTTCCTAAGAATTTAAGTTGGTAAATCCTTTTGGAAACAACTAAGCAGTCTGTATCAGAAACCTTAAAATATTCATAAAGAAACAAAGAAAAGTTAAGACCTATTAAGGCATGTACTATTGCTTCCCAAAAAGCTACTTGGGTTTCTCTCCTCCTAACAGAGTCTCAACTTTGGGGAAAAATGTCGTCACCCAGATCTAAGGAGACCAAGGTAGTCGTGTCACCTTTTGCCAGGAATAGATCTTGGACTAGGCATTTGTAAAGGACCTTGTAAAGGAAAGTGCTAGAGACTTCAATCTCTAAAAAGAAAGATCTTAAGGAGAAATCCCTTTTGCCCCTACCCTCTTCCTTCTTCCTTGGGATTCCAACACACAATGACGTGATGCTTAGAGACGTGGCAGCTATTTGGGGCCACGAGGAGACATACGGTCCCTGAAAAATAGAAAACAGCTGGAGAGAGGTTGATATCATGGAGCCACTGATCCAGCCTGTATAGTCCTTTGTCTCGGAGTGCACCTGAAGACACAACGGGCATCCATCAGTCATGGCTGTCTGACATATTTTTAATAATCCCACAATATTTTGGTAGTTTCTAATGAATCTTACCTTCTTAAACTAGGAATCCAAAAATGCACTTATCAGACTTCCTTAACACTAGACGGAGGACATGGGTCCAGGTTCTGCTAATCTGACCCGCCCATTTGTACTTGGATACAGAAGGGAGAGGTAAAATGAAAGCCGTGTGCAAGGGGCTCAGGTGTCTGGTAGTGAGCTGTTGATGGCAGCAGGTCCTTCTAGACAATGTGTAGCAAAACATCTGGAGTTCAGAATCTGGCGTCATTAGAGCAAAGCATCAGCAAGCGGCAGCGGTGTTTCACCAGAAAGTTCCACAATGGGATGGACCACTGATCTTGGCTGCGTTGTTCCTGGCTGTCATATCCAAGCCTAGTTCTCTGTATCACCACCCCAATTGCCAGAGCTATTTAATACCTTGTGTAAAGATTCATTTCTGCTTCTATATCAATAGTGGATGCTCTCATTTGCAAGCAAGAACCTGAACCTATAATTCCACCTCTAGCAATCAATTCCCAAAAAAATCCAAAACCCAGGAAGAGCCTTATACATAAAGATGACTACTGCTGTATTATCTGTAATGGTGGAGGAAAAAAAATTTTTAACAAGTTAGATGTCCCACAATGAGAAAATAATATTAAGTACTTTCTAATGAAACCACTTGAAGTCTATAAAATGTTTGTAATAACATGGAAAACTAAGGCAATAATACAATAGTACAAAATTATACATAGTTCATAATTATACATATGAACAGCAATGAGAGTGCCATAACCATTTTCCCTACTTGGGTCAAGGATTCCTTTTACTTGCCTAACAAGTACCTCCAATGGCGAACACCTTGGGGCTGTCTGCACAGCTCATGATTCATCCCATCTTCCCTGAGAAGTTGCCTTCCCACAGCACAAGTGTGGATCCTGGCAGCCATGTTTGTGCCTCATGACTGCTCTCCCCCACTGACCACAGCTGATTGGACCTGGGGAGACCCAGAATAATCCAGTTTCCTCTTGTGACGGGAAATGAGTGCCGAGTAAGAACCTAAGTGGTCAGGACAGTCATCTCCTTCCCTATATCCAGAAAAATGGGAAACATTGGTCTGCAAAGGAAAAGGGGAAGAGGGAAGGGGTGATGGGGAAGGCAGATTCGGGGGAGGAAAAAAAGGGAAGGGGACAATGGGGGGAGACAGGAGGAAGGAGAAATAGAGGAAGAGACAGGACACAAAAGGAGGAGACAGGAAGGAGTCAAAGGTGGAGAGAGGGAGGGGCGGGGAGGAGGGAGATGGGGAGAGACAGGAGGAGATGGCAGGGGGTTGGACGGGGAGCAGACAGCTTTCTAGGTTCTACTCTCAGCCTGTTCCTGAGTCCGGGATTCCTCCCTGCCCTTGGGTTCTGACACAAATTCCTAGGTCTTCACAATAATTTATTGCCAATAACTAGTTTCAGAGGGTTTCTGTTACTCAGAACCAAAGATGATTTTACCAGTTCATTTCTAAAGCTGAAACCTCAGGATGCTATGGGCAATCCAAGGACATCTCACCCTCAGCTCCCCTGACTTCTTTTCTGCCCACCCTCACCCTCCCAGGGGCCAAACCTTGCCCCTCAGCCTGCACAGCCAAACTCAAATCACCCCAAGCAAGTCTAGCCAAAACAACCTGGTGACATTGAGATCCTAGCTCCCTTCATGGGACTGGTCAGGGTGGGGGACCAGATGAGGGTGAGAATGAGCAAGAGAGTATACATCCATCTACTAAGAATGGACTTGTTGGGACTCCTGGGTGGCTCGGTCAGTTAAGTGACTCTTGCTTTTGGCTCAGGTCCATGGGTTCCAGGCGGGTATCGGACTCTGCAGTGATAGGACGGAGCCTGCTTCAGATTCTCTGTCTCCCTCTCTCTCTGCCCCTCCCCACCCTCTCTCTCTCTTTATATCAAAAATAAACATTTAAAATAAAAGTTCTTTAAAAATTTTTTAAGGGGCACCTGGGTGGCTTAGTCGGTTGAGCGTCCGACTTTCGCTTAGGTCATGATCTCGCGGTTCGTGGGTTCGAGCCCCGCGACGGCCTCTGTGCTGACTGCCAGCTCAGAGCCTGGAGCCTGTTTCAGTCTGTNTGCTGACTGCCAGCTCAGAGCCTGGAGCCTGTTTCAGTCTGTGACTCCCTCTCTCTCTGACCCTCCCCTGCTCATGCTGTCTCTCTCTCTCTCTCTCTCCTAGAAATAAATAAAACATTAAAAAAAATTTTTTTTAAAAGAAGAAGGGGCTTGCCTTTATTGGAAGGCAAACAAAAAATTTGGAGCTGGGAGTTGCTTTCAAGGTCTTGGCCAGAGCCAGAAGGAGCAGTAGGTGAAGGAAATTAGTCCAGAGATGATAGGGCATTTTCAAGAGAAAGGCAATTTGAGCAGTGGCTGAAAGATCCAACCCACAAGAACAAAAATGAGTTGAAGAGAACATTTAAGAAGTTTGCTGTGTAATTCCCGGTTGGTGGTCCCATTAAGAAAACCTTGAGCAAAGCTGTTCATTCCCCTCATCAAGGCTTTTGGAGCCTCAGGCATTTCTTTCCGATGTTTAATTGTACTGAGGTTGCCTTAATAAAAGAAGGTCCAGGGTTTTTTTCTGATTTCACAACGGGGAAAAAAACGATCCACGCACTACTCAGAGTATGGAGGGTAGGATTTGGTGGTGGGATTCCTAAAAATCAGACGAAAGGGAGCCACAGAAAGGGTTGTGCGTTTTCTAAGTAAAGGGCTGCTGGTGACGACACTTCTGGCAGGTGCCTGGAGCCCAGGTGAGCTGCAATGTGCAGAAAGGCCCTCATCGTCCTTCCGTGCCATTTGCAACAGAACCTCTCTAGGAATCCTGCTTGACATGTAACTGAATTAATGGTGAGGAGATGACTGCTGATCATCACGATTAAAGCCTTTGCTGAAGCAGAAATCCGGAACCTCGAGATGGCCAGACCTGCCGTGTTTCCCCCACCCCAACTGCCCCAGGCAGTGATGCAGCCTGATCAGAATGGAGGACTCCACTGTCTCCTCCACACCTCTGGGTCCCCATCACTAGAGAGACAAAGGGCCTGCCACACCAGTACCCATTTCTGCCGCCTCCAGAGAAAAGGTTCAAATCTAGAGGTACGATGCCATCCTTTCTTCTTTCTGAAAGTCATCCTCCCCCAAGGAAACGGGCTTTCCAAGGAAGCACCTTCTGGCAGGTCCATGTCTGCGTGTAGGAGGGTGGTTATCACACAAGCACATGGGTCAGGAATAATGTCTTAAAAAGAAGTATTTTTCTATCCTGACTCTATCTCTTTAAAACACTTTCTCTTCCCTCTTCCTCTCAGTCACACTCTTGGTTCCTTCATTATTAGCAAAGTCCTACGTATGGTCTTTTGTACAGAAAGAGGATTCACTCGTCCTAATAAATTCCCCATGCACACTCCGACAAACACACCATCTGCACCCCCATACACATGTCCCAGCATGTCCCCCCAAAAATGACAGAGGTGGCCCACCAGGGAGCTGACAGTTCTAACAAAGGAGAGACTTGATTAGCATAGCCAAAGAAATGAGACCTCTCTGGGGAAGCCAGTGAAAGCCTGGAGATGCTCAGACATGCCTGGACAAAGCAGAAGAGTCAGGCCAGAGAAACATGCTACAGGCTGACCCTAAGAAGCGACATCCTTGACAGACCTTGGCCAAAGCTTATGTTGGAATGGGCCCCCTTCATTCATCCCTTCTTGATCCTCCATCAACCCACCATTCTAATTTTCCATCCACCTAATCACTCACCTTCCTTTTCCCACTCCATTATTTATGCATCCATCCAAACATTCATGCAACCTCCTCCTGCCTATTTATCCAGAGATTCACCACCCTTTTCTTCCACACTTTCATTCACCCTTTTTTCCACCCAAACATTCCTTGGCCCATTTCTCTGAGCTCCATCAAACCATCCATTCCTCCAGTAGCCGTATTTTCAATCTCTTGGTTCATTTATGTCCCCAAGAAGCCATTCTGCCACCTATCTATTCCCCATCTATCCAACCAGCAGACTGCATTTCTAGATCTATGGCCAAGTTCTGTGGCTACAGATAGGAGTATGAGCTACTCCCTGCCCTCCATAAAGACCTCTTGGTCCAGTGCAATCCAGTGAAGAGGGGGCCTTTATAAATAAAGCCCACGCAGTTGAGCTCCTCTGGAGACCTAAGTGTGTGCTCTGTCTGGGACCCTAAGCAGATCCACCTGGGCAGCTCCATCACAGGCCCAGGGACTGTCTCCTAGCAGGTCCAGAAGACAGAAGAGGGAACATCATCACATGCAGAACTGCCAAGACAGGAGCACCCACTTCCCGGAGCAGTGCCGCTCGAGTGCCCAGACCAGGCAGGAGAGAGGGCTCTTCACAGTTGCAGCAGCAATCAATAGAAATATAAACCAAGTCAAATACTTATGTTTTCTGCTGGCCACACTAAAAAAGAATTTTTTAAGGTGAAATTAACTTTAATATATTTTACTTAACCCAATATGTCTAAAATACCATCATTTCAACATGTACTCTGGACAGAAGTTAACAAGCAAATCGTTTAGACTTTTTGTATAAAGTGTTCAAAATCCAGCATGTATTTTCTATTTACAGGACACCTCAATTCAGACCGGCAGCTTCAAGTGCTCAATAGCCACAGATGGCAAGCACCTACCATACCGAACAGTTCAGTTCTAGGGCCCACGACCGTCATTTTAAGACCAGACCTAGACATGAGGCCACTTGAATAATCCGAGGCTTTTTTAAATTGATATTTACTCGCCAAGTGTTTGCTCAGCAGTTCATGAGAGGACCAGCCGAGCATCGGGACAGGAAGGACAGGAAGACCAAGGACCCTGCATGACACTCAGACCTCCTGCACCGCCCCGAACAAGGAAGGTCCAGCAGCAAACCCACACAAGCTCTCAGCAAAACCCAGGGCCTTTAGTCACCAGACTGGCCGCCTCCCAACAAAGGCTACCAACCGTTGGTGATTGCTTAACTCTGCCCCTAGGAAATTAAAAGCCCTCCAGGGCTCCTGGGTGCCTCAGTCGTTAAACTTCCAACCTTGGCTCAGGTCATGATCTCAGTCAGGGTTCAGTTCCTGAGTTTGAGCCCCACATCAGGCTCTGTGCTGACAGCTCAGAGCCTGGAGCCTGCTTCAGATTCTGTGTCTCCCTCTCTCTCTGTCCCTCCCCAACTCACACACACAAACATACTCGCTCTCAAAAATAAATAATCATAAAAAAAAAAAGCTCCTCAAGATAATTCCTCCCAACTATACACAGGAAGGGTTATTCTTTGTTAAGTTTATTTATTTATTTTGACAGAGAGCAAGCGAGTGAGCGAGCAGGAGAGGGGCAGAAAAAGATGAAGAGACAGAGAATCCCAAGCAGGCTCTGTGCTGTTAGTGCAGAGCCGAACAGTGGGACTTGAACTCATGAAATTTTGACCTGAGTCCACAGACGCCAACACTTAATCGACTGACCTACTCAGGCACCCCTATAGAAAGGGTTATGGTGACATGTGGTTTTCTCCATCTGTTTCAAGTTCAGGCCCATGTAATCTCCTCCAGGAGATGGGACTCCAGGATGCTATCCAGCCAACTCATCTCTCCACCAGCTTTATCACAGCTCAGATTGAATCTTCCTTCTTTCCCAGGACCAGCAGATAAGGCTGGGAAAATACAGAGATACTGACCCACCTGACATAGACTTCCCAATTCTTTCATACTTGGATTCTCCTGACTTCACAGAAACTACCCAGCAACCAATGAGGAGGGAGGATGGCCTCATTCTAGACATAAAGAAACTGAGGTGCAGAGGGGCTGAGACACTACCTAAAGTCACAGAGTGTATCAGTACAAGTGATGTAGCAAACTAGATCCCTGATGGTCCCCTTCGCCCTCATCCTTACCCATAGTCAGCCCCTCTGAACATGGAGACTAGGCTAAGGAGAGGGGTCTCAAAAAGTCACCGCTAAGGTGACAGAGCCATTCCACCCCCAAGGCAGGCCCAGGAAGAAGAAACCTCACTGTCTAGTCCCACCCTCCCCCCACACCGTCACCCAGAAAGAACACAAGCCTGTAAGCTACCATCAAGGAGCTGCCGCACTTCTCACCTCTGTGCTTCTGCCCACGCTGATCCTACTGCCTGCCGTGTTCTTCCTTCTCTTCCCTTTCCTGCTGGACAAAGTCCTTGCAGCCTTCAAAGCACAGCCAGACTGCAGTCTAAGGAAGCCTTCCCTGACAGCCCTGGGCAGAATGACTGCTCTGTATATAGTTTTTCCAGTGAACAGTAACTTGTCAGTCCTCATGTTCCTGGGCCCGTCCACACTCTGTGCTCCCCAAAGGGCAGATATGGAACCTATAACGAAAACACTACCCAATGAGCATATTAGCTGGCACAGGGGAGGGACTCAGAAGCTGTTTATTAAAGAGACAGGTGGGAAGCTTGTGGGTACACTGAGAGCCTGTGTCACCATTGTGTTGGCTGGGGCCCCCACTCAGGCTCAGCTCCCTCCCCTTTCTCTGGAACCCCAGGTGCCTGTCGAACCCCCAGTCCTGGTGCAACATGGACACTGGGAAACCCCTGCACACATGTGAACATGGGGAGTCCCTCCTGGAGTGACTCTCCAGGTGGCCCCAACTTTCACCTTGCCTCTCTGTCCCCTTTGGAACTGTATCATCTCTCCCTCCCCATCCATACACTCAAAGTGACATCCCCTTGGCTCTCAATGGGAGATATCAAAAGTCACAGGTAATTTAGTTTGTTTAAGAGCATGATGGGAGATTATTTATCTGTGTTCTCTAGACAATGAAGACCATAATAGATCTTGCTGATTATATTACCCCACTGAGAGGCAGAAATAATCTTGAAGGTAGCAAGTTAAATCACTACTTTGTAATTTACTAAAACAAAACTAATACCCAAAGAAATGTTTTCTCTACCATTTTATAGCAATTTCACCATTAAACTGTCTTTGATTGCAATTCATAACAATGAATAAAGAAAAGGAAAAAGGACATCTTTAGCCCAGCCAAGAAATTTATTTTTCTAAGCACTAATGATTTTCCCCTTAAGCAAAAACACTGGGCATCATTTCCAGAGTAGACACAGCCCACCTAAAATGATGAGTGGGACTTACCACCGTCACGCTGCATGAACTAACCGCTTCATCCTCCCTCCTCCCCAGAGAAAGCCACCCAGTCCTCTTGCTGGTGCTAAAGCCTAGACGGCCCTCATCAGAACATTCCACATGAGTCACTGTGGCACTGCTCCTGGTACAGATTGCCAGAGAGCCCCTGACTCTGCCAGTCCTCAACTGGCCTTTGGAGTCCAGGGGTGCTTACGTTAAATGGCTCCTGGATGGGGCAGGGAGCCATTTCCAAGGTAGAGATGGGATGTGAGACCATCTAGATATGAAGCCATATAGAGGCTGGCCACCGTCACTGAGGGAGAGAGGTAAGACCACTGACTCATCTTCTTCCATAGCCCCCACTTGGAAGGAACCTGTCTCCTGGAGCCCAGAAAACCCCCAGGGTCCAGTACCTACATGTCTGGATTCCAGAGGCCCAAGCTGAGCAACCCTGTTGTGCCTGGGATGGACAGACAGGAAGGAAGCTGGACACAAGGCATCCTGCTCTGCTGGTTGATTCCTCCTCACTTAGACACTCCCCTGGACCATCCCCCTCACCCCTGTGGATTCTATTACCACGCGACGCTGAAGTATTTGTGTCCAGTCAGCTCTCTACTCCCAGTGCCGGACTCAAATAGCCAAGTGGCCCCTTGACAGTACCTCTCAGACATTTCAACATCATTGCAAAGTTACAGACTTTTAAAACTCAACCATCCTGGGGCACCTGGTTGGCTCAGTCAGTTTAAGTGTCCGACGTCGGCTCAGGTCATGATCTCACCGCTTGTGGGTCTGAGCCCCACATCAGGCTCTGTGCTGACAGCCCAGAGCCTGGAGCCTGCTTTGGATACTGTTGTCTCCCCCACTCTCTGCCCCTTCCATGCTCATGCTCTGTCTCTCTCTGTTTCTCAATAATAAATAAATGTTAATCAAAAAAAATTTTTTTTAAATAAAACTCAACCATCCAAATCTGGGCTAGTGATTTTCTGCACTAAACCTGATGTTCTCGCATAAGGGAGTGGCACCTATATCCATCCAGCCATCCTACTGGGCAGTCCAGACACCTGGACGCACCACACCTCCCCTTTCTTACTAGCGCATGCCTGTTCCCTCACCGAATCCAGGTGATTCCACTTCTTATGTGTCTCTTAAGTAAGCACGCTTCTCTGCGCATCCACCCCCACCACCCTGACCCAGGCCGCCATCTCTGACCTGCGCATCTGCAGTCATCCCGCAGCTGGTATTTGCTTCCTTCCATTCAGGCTCCAGGGTATTCCATTCTCAACCAGGAGCCAGGTAAGTCTGCTTAAAACCTTCAACACTACCCATTGCTCTTACACTGAAGGCCCTCTTCCCTCCCTTGGCCTTCATGGCTCTATGGCTATGTGTGTTCTGGCTGCAGCCTGTCCCTCCTCTTCCATCTCCCACCATGGGCCCTACTCTCTGCACTCCAGCCACCAGTCTTCATCTGGTCCCTTGAACCCTCCTAGATCTGCCCCCCCCCCCATCACAGGGTCTTTACCCTCCATGCCCACCTCACCCATTTTGAGAGGTATCCTTCAAGTCTCAGCTTAAACACACATCCCCATGGTAGGACTTCCCTACCATGGACATTTTCCTTACAACACTCATCACAGTTTATGATGATGCTTTCACTTGTGTGGTTATTAAATGTCAGGCTCTAGTAGCATCTAAGCTCCATGAAGGCACAGACCATAGTGTCTACTTGGCTCATCACCACACCTCAAGTGAGTAGTTATTGTATAGATAAATAATAAATAAGGACAAGAACAGGGTTCCAAAGCCACAGGTAAAGCATCTTTTCCTAAAGGAAGTACACACTCTCTACATGACTCAGCCCAAATGTCAGCCTCCTGTGGCCCTAGACTGATCCTTGAGCCCAAATGCAAACTGATCCTTAACACCAACCCTTCATTTATTCCTCCCTTGAGTGAGAAAATACGGTTGGCTCAGGGCCACTTGTCTATATACTTGGAGAAATACATCTCAGGGCACACTCTTGAGGTCCTTCTGAGGAACATCAGTGACACCAGAGGACAAGAAGCAATAGGCTTCTCTCTCGGAATCTGGGGTCACCGCAACGAGAAAGACCTACTCACCTGTGGGCAGTATAGCATGCCCCCCGACACACACAGCACCCATTCTGTGCTGTGTCCTCAATATCCTCAACATCTTTCAGAGAAAAACACCACCCTCAATGATTCCCAAGAAAAACCCCATGTACAGAGAGATGTTTCAGGCTGAGCCTGGCTGGGCTCACAACCTGCAAGTTCAAGAACATGGTAGGCTGGGCCCCCTGCCCCAGGTGTCATTCTGCCCAGACACTGAGGCATCTCCCAGGAGAGGACTTGCTCTGAGAGAAAAAAAGGAGAAGCATTGTGAACTTGAGCCAGAGACTAAGCCTGGTGATGGGACCCATTCTGTCCCCAAGCATTCAACCTGAGTTCAAGGGAGAAGAGAGCTGTCCTTCAAAACCAAAGAGCGCCTCTCCTACAAACCCTGCAGTGCTGCAAGACATCAGCAGTCGGGCTGTGGGCCCCCAACTGAAGAAACCATGAAAAAGAAACAGGTGCCTTCTCTTTGCCTCCACAGGAGCTCAAGACCACATACGCAAACCCAAAGTGGCTCCAGGGAGAGAGGACAGTGCCTTCAGAACCAGGAGGAGGCCTGGCCAGAATCAGCTGGGCCCACAGACCCTGAAGATGTGCCTGGAGCAGAAGAGAAGAGAACAGGCCCCCAGCCACCACTGTGCTCCCTTGTTCATGGGCATGCAGCGCAATCACAAGGCATTGTGGGAAGTCATGCTGGGTACTGCTTCCTGATGAGACACGCGTCTCTGGAACACGTATGACTATGTGCCAGCCAGGGCAGTTTAACTTCCCCAGTTAGAGTATGGAATTTGTAAAATCAAAAATGTCCCCAGACACTCAGACCTTTCAAATCTAAGTCCAGGGAGACAGGTTTACGGATCATTATTAAAGTGCTGAGAAAAGGTATAAACCAGGAGAGTATTAGACATAAATCAGACAAATGAGGCTGTAGCCCCATTAGTAAGGAGACTCGGACACAGGCGAGCAGCATCTCAGTCTCGGGGACGCTTGGTTCAGAGTGAGCAGGGAAGAGGCAAGGGTGAAAGCCTGAGCTTCGCTCCACTCAACCCCAACCAGACCCAGCTCGAACGCTCAGCCGTTGGGCTTCCAGCTCAGGCAGGCAGAACCAGAGTCTGGCTCGTGGCAGGTGCCGTGTGAATGCTGTGGGATGCAGGATGTGCCACCCAGGCAGGATTCATGCTTCCATGCTCAGACAAAGGCATCCCAGCTGGGCCAGGGCCAGAGAGCATCAAGCCCCCAAAAGAGCAGGCCCATCTCCCAGGGAAGAAGAGTAAATGATGGAAGATGGAATCTGCCTATGGGGGAGTTCAGGCTGACTCCAAATACAGCACCGCCGAGGAAACCATTCACCTGTCCATTCCGACAGCCCTCCCGCCCAGAGAAGGGAGACCAGGGATGTCACAAAAAAGGGATTCTCCGAAGGCGTCAAGTGTAGAGTATCCTCTCCTAGATGAAGGGGAGAGAGGATTGCTCTGATGAGGAGCAGAGGTGCCTCCAGGAGGGAGGCTCCAGCTGACCCCCGGAGACTTTTCCTGAACTGTGGAATCACAGGGCCTGGCACCACCACAGGCCTGGACATGCAGTTGGGGGAGATGGGTGAAGACAGGAGAAACCCTACATCCCTTTTACAGAGGAGACTAAGGCTCTCAGAGTGTCTGTGAACTGTCCAAGAGGAGGCAGCCGGGTAGGCTCGGCCACCTGTCTCCCCTTCTGCTTGTCTCCCCATCCTTGGGATGCTTCCCAGGGAGACCCCACCCAAAGACCTCCCCACTCATCTTACAGACCCCGAGCACTGAGTTGTACTGGAATGGACACCAGGGAGGGTCCAGGCCTTTGTCTGGCCCTACGGGAATCCTAGCACCAGAGGGGCAAGATCAAGGAAGAGTGGCCTGACAACTTCCCGTGCCCGCACCCCAGCATCACTGCAGGGGGCTCATGAGGACATGTCACAGGATAAGGGAAGGACCAGTCTGTCTTCCGGCCCCGCCCTCCTTTTATCTCTACGAGTGGTGCCTGAGACTCTCTTCTGCAGCAACAGAGCTGATGCTAACCTGGAGCTCCCTTTTATTTTACTTTATAAACTGCTTTGGGGCAAGGGGCTGGCTCAGTGGGTTAAGCGTCCGACTTTGGCTCAGGTCATGATCTCACGGTTCATGAGTTTGAGCCTAACATCAGGCTCTGTGCTGACAGTGTGGAGCCTGCCTGGGCTTCTCTCTCTCTCCCTCTCTCTCTGGCCCTCCCTCACATGTGCATGCACACACACTCTCTCTTGCACTCTGTCTCTCTGTCTCTCTCTGTCTCTCTCTCTCAAAATAGATAAACTTTAAAAAGATTAAATAAATAGGGGCTCCTGGGTGGCTCAGTCAGTTGAGCAGTCAACTCTTTGATTTAGGCTCAGGTCATGATCTTGTGGTTTGTGGGTTCGAGTTCCAAGTCGGGCTCTGTGCCAACACTGGAGAGCCTGCTTGAGATTCTTTCTCTCTCCCTCTCTCTCTGCCCCTCCCCTGCTCTCAAGTGAGCGTGCTCTCTCTCTCTCTCTCAAAATAAATAAATCTTTTTTAAAAATGTTTTTAAATAATAACTAAACAAACTACTTTCCTGGGGGAAGTCATAAAATTGAAATAGAACAGATGAGTTAACATAATTTGTATAATTTTTACCTAGGAATGTCTTTTACCTAGGAGGGTCAGTGTGGCTTGAACACAGCTCAGGCCCTAGAAGGGCTCTCTCTCATCTGAGGCCCAGGTCTGCCATCCACTGTAATGGCCTTGGGACCACTGGTTTATTCAACAAGCATTTACTGACCACCCATGACACTCTGAGTGTGTCAGAGGCACTGGGTTACATCAATGATCAGGTGATACACGGTCCCTGCCCTCCTGGAGTTTATAGTCTAGGGGCTTAGGACACCAATCAACAAGATAAATACAATAATCAAAGTAGCTCACCTTGATAGCAAGCATGATTCTCAGTATTTTATTTTATTCTTTTTAATGTTTTTTATTTATTTCTAGGAGAGAGAGAGAGAGACAGCGTGAACAGGGGAGGGTCAGAGAGAGAGGGAGACACAGAATCTGAAACAGGCTCCAGGCTCTGAGCTGGCAGTCAGCACAGAGCCCGACGCGGGGCTCGAACCCACAAACCGCGAGATCATGACCTAAGTGAAAGTCGGACGCTTAACCGACTAAGCCACCCAGGTGACCCACGATTCTCAGTATTTTAGATGTATTGACTCATCTAATCCTATGAGTAAAGTTCTATTATCGTCTCCAATTACACATGAGACATAGAGGGGTTAATGGACTCATCCAAGGTCACCCAGCTAGTAAATGGGGAAATCAAGAACAACAAGCACAGGTGTTCCTAAGCCCTCTCTCTCAACCCCCTCACGCCGTACTTGTTCTGATAAGGAAGCCCTAAGAAGGACACAAAATCAGGGTGATGGGGGAGAACAACTGGCAGAAACCGTTTTTACACAGGAAAGCCAAGGGCAAGCTCTCTGACGAGGAACAGAGACAACACAGGTAAGCAAGCAAAGGAGTCAGGGGGCCATGGGAACCCCCGAGAAACAGCGTTTCAGACAGCAGAAACTACAACACAAAGCTCAGATGCAAAACCCAGCGTGAGTGTCATCCAGAAACGTGAGCCAGGCTGGTGGGGCTCGAGTCCAGGGCAGGAGGAAAGCAGTGGGAAGGGATGCGCGGCTGGAGAGGAGGCCAGACCCGGATCTGTCTGGCAAAGAGCGAGTGTTTGCTTACCTTGATGAGCGTTCCGTAATATATGCAACTGGTGAATCACTCTATATACGTGAAACTACTGTAACATTGTATGTTAACTACACTGGAATTAAACCAAAAAAAAAAAAAAAGAGCAAGTGTTTGATTCAAAGGACAGGAAAAACCCTGAGGATGCCTGAGCCAGGGGAATGAGGTGCTTGGATTCATTCTGGTGGAAGGTGGGCAGAGCCAGGACCTTGGACACCGAATCTCCATTTCCTCATCTACCAGGGAGGTCTTTGCACATTGTAGGGCCTTTGGGGAGATCCCATAGGATAAAGCCTCATTGTTGATGGAAAACAGAGTTCTAGTGCACTCTCTGGGGGTACCAAACATCTGGAGGATCACAGGCAGCCTGCCCCAGGGTGAGGGATCAGAAGGGCAGACTGCTGCCTAGGAGTCGAGGAGTCAAGGTTTTCTATGGCTTTTTCGTGTTAGGATGCCAAATATGGTTCCACACTGATCACTGGGAAATTAGTGGTGAATTTTTTTCTCAACTCGTCCCCATTGCCTGTCCAACTCACATGTGCACTGCCAGGAGGCTATAAGGGCGGAGGAGCAGGGCTCAGAAAAACTTGTGTTCCTGTAGTGTGGATAATCAAATTAATAACCGAAGAACTTCCATTCACACGGTCAGACACTTACATTTAATCTGCACAAGAATCCCAGGAGGTAGGCAATGTTCTTCTGCCCATGTTGTGGACAAGAAAATGGAGCCCCAAAGAGGGTAAGTGACACTCCCAAGGTCACACAGGTGACAAAGATGGGATTTGAACCCGTACCTGTCTGACTGCACAGTCTGTATTGCTTATGCCTCACCAAGAGGGTCTTTTCACAGCAGAGCCCCAGGATGGGTTTATCTGGCACTGAAAGCCAATAGGCCTCATTTAACCTGATGGCTAAGAACAGTTAACATTTTCTGAGGGCTTGCTGGGTGCCAGGTGCAGTGCCAAACACTCAACACACACCATCCTGTTTCCTCTTCACAGGTTCTATAGTTACCCCGATTTCACAGATCAGGGAGCAGAGCAGCTAATTAAAGTTTCCAGTGATGGGTCACAGAGGAACGGGCCTTTGGGCTCAGGGCTGTCTGAGCGACATGACCAGTCATGTGTCTGTTGCTGGAAACTCTTTACCCGGGAGTGCTCTGGGGCAGACTGGAGTCAAGATTCCTCATCAACCCCTCAGGCAGGCCAGCCTGGAACTTTCCATGAAAACGAAGAAGGCTGAGCCCGTCTCTGGGCCAGACTGAAAGCAGCCGACTCCGGATGTGCACTCCCCAAAGGAAGTGCTCTAACCTTCTGCCCTTCAGGCCAGTCAGCCAGAGGAGTCACGCCAAGGCCGATGGTCCCAAAAGAGAGGCCCCATCCCAGGGAACCCCTCTCCCCCAGGGTACGTCAAACCCCGGAATGCAGGCTGCAGACCTGCTGGGTCCCCATTACCCCTATGTCCTGGGAACGCCCCACCATATAAACAGAGAAAGGAAGTTCAGCCAGAACCTCACCCCTGAAAAAGGGGGCCTCCGTGGGTCCTCATTACCCAACCACAGCCCACACTGGGTCTTGCTCAGCACCTCTGCACCTGTAGGAGTTGAGGCAGGGCAGGTGGACCCAGAGGTAGATGAAGGGCATGGCCAAGGCCTGGAGGTGCAACATGACAGCAGTGTGAGGGGCCATGCAACACAGAGACACTGCCCACTTTCCCAGCCTCGATAGCAGTGTGTCATCAGCCACTTCCTCTCTCCCGTGCAGGCCCACGTAAGGAAGGAAGCCAGATGGAACCTTCGGTGAAGCAGCTCTTTCGACCCACCGATGCCAGAGCCCTCACGTGCTCCCGTGGACAGCCACCTGACGCCGAGCAGTCGGGTTCTGTTCTCTGCCCCCACCGTCCCTAGCAGTAAGAGACTACTTGTGGGGCTCTCTGGGGGTCCACATGGTGCTGGACCTTCACACGCATTCCTCTTAACCCTCATATTCACCCTACGTAGGACTATTATTATCATCTCCATGTGACAGGCAAGGAAACTGAGGCACAGAAAACTTCAATGCCTTGCCCACAGTGACCCAGCTCCTGTGTGCTGCAACTGGGACTGAGACACGCCTTCCACCTTTCCCCTCCGTCCTCCAGGCAGCACCAAACATCTCTGCACCCCAATCTCTGGAGCACCGGAGCCCAAGGACCATCAGGCAGCAGGAGCCCCTCACTGCCTCTTTCCCAGGGAGCTGTACCTTCTCTCCCCTACCTCCTTCCCCCAGGGAGCTCCTTGTGGGGCCACCTGGGACTATAAACTCTGTGGCTGTCCAGGAAGCACTGACAGGCCCAAGTTCAGACACTCCAGTCTCCCTGGCTACCACGTGGCTGCGTCAGCTCCCCAAATGTTGTTTACTAATAAATCCCTCAGAATTTATAATCAAATTGATGGGGACTAACTGACGGGTCCAAGACAAAAGGGAGCCAATTACCCGACACTCTCTGCTACAGTCTTCAAACAGATGTGTGAGTGAGTAAAATGATGGCTTTTGGTTGGGGACCGTAGATAGGATTCCAACCTTCCCTTTTATTGCCATTCATAAATGTTAAATGTGATGAGCTCTACACTGGAAATTCAGTGGTTGCCATGTTGTCCCACGTCTGTGAAGCCGAGGCGACATGCGGAGTCGGTGTCCTGGCAATGATTCTGCAACTCCAAGAGAAACATGCAGGCAAGATCTGGCACAAAGAGCAGCCGAGGACACGCCAGCCAGGGCTCACCGCCAACCACCTCAGTCCTGGAGCACAGGTAATAGGGGTCACAGCCCCTGCCCTCAGGAGTTTACACTTCGGTTGACTCAAACCTGAACTAGCAGATCGGGCCCCTCCCACTGTTCCAGAACCCAAATCATCCTGGCCCTTGGCACATTTATATAGGCCAAAGAGGAAGGTGAGCTCCCACACATTCGGGTGTGATTTCCATACATGGTTATACCTGGGTGTCTGGAATCGCCCTGGGCTGCTGCAGCAGGGACCCTGGAAGCCAACTGTGCAAGCACAACTGCCTGCACAGGAAGTGGCAGGGGGTGGGGACCTGGGGGGAGGGTGGGAAAGATGCAGGAAAGGGAGTCTGGGAAGGTGCAACACCCCTGCTCAGAATTCTCAATGACAAAGTTTCTTGCTATCTTTGCTTAAGGCCAGGAGCCCTTCCCAACAGACCAACCCCTCGGTCTGCTCACAGAACAATCCCAGAAACCCTCAGCCACCCCAGCCCCATTTCTGTGCAGGTGCATGCCCTGGAAATCCCTGAGACACTCGCACAAGAAGGGGCCTCTTATGGGCTGAGTTGTGTTCCTGTGAAAAAAGGTATGTTCTAGTCCTCGCCCCCAGTACCTCAGAACGGGACCTTATTTGCAAAGAGATCTTTACAGAGTTAATCAAGGTAAAATGAAGTCATGAGGATGGGCCCCAATCCAATATAACTGGTATCCTGATAAAAAGGGGAAATTTGGGGGCGCCTGGGTGGCTCAGTCAATCAAGCGTCCGTGTAACTTGGGCTCAGGTCATGATCTCTCAGTTCATGGGTTCAAGCCCCACATGGGACTCTGCACTGACAGCTCAGAGCCAGGAGCCTGCTTCAGATTTGTGCTCTCTTGCTCTCTCTCAAAAATAAACATTTTTTAAAAATAAAAACAGGAAATGTGGACACAAAGACAGACACACACATAGGGAAGATGATGTGCAGACACAGGGAGAACTCCATCCACTAGCTAAGGGACACCTGGGCCTAATGGAAGCCAGGAGGGGTGTTCTCCCTCACGCACCTCAGAAGGGACCGCTGCTGCCAATGCCCTGGCTTCAGGCCGCAGGCCTCTACGACTGTCAGACGATAAATTTGGGGTGTTGAGTTCCCTGACGCATGTTGTACTATTACAGCAGCCCCAGAAAACACGTACACCCACCATCCCTGGGACACCATGTTACACAGTAACACGGCCAGAAATGGGCCCTTTGCCATTTTTAGGAGGCACAGCTTTGCCATTGGCCCAGCAAAGATCCAGGGCACAAGCAGGCCACCCTAACGTAAGCCTCCCCCAGGCTCCAGAAAAGGCCCTAGCAAGGTGTTCACATGACCCCATGTTTTTTTTTTAATGTTTATTTACTTTTGAGAGAGAGAGAGAGACAGAGCACAAGTGGGGCAGGGGCAGAGAAAGTGGGAAACACACAATCTGAAGCAGCCTCCAGGCTCTGAGCTGTCAGCACAGAGCCCAGCGCAGGGCTCGATCCCACGAACCATGAGATCATGACCAGAGCCGAAGTCAGACGCCTAACCGACTGAGCCACCCAGGCGCCCCCCACCCCAGGTTGTGAAATGAGCTACTTTACCACAAACAGGGCTGAAAAGAAGAGAACATTTAATCACCACCAAATTGGACTACGAATTAAGAAGGAAAAGGCCCCAAAACAGCATGAAGGGTACTTCCCCAGAGCCTCCACAGAGGCTCATTAAAATCCTGTCTGCCTGCTCCCCTAGAGACCAGTGTGAGCAGAAGTTAAGGACATCAATCTCCACCTCACCAGGAGGAGGAAACTGCCACTGATAGCAAACAGAGGTCCACAAGGGAACGAAGAGGGAGAGGGCCACGCAGAAGAGACAAAAACGAGTGGCTGAAGAAGACTGTCCGTATGTCCTTGCACCTGTAACAGCAAACCTGCGATCCCAGACACTGTCACACTGGACTGTCTTCTTGGAGATCCAGCACAGGCGTATTCCCCTTTCCCACTAGCTTGACAGAAAAAGAGGACATCGCTCACTTGTCAGGAAACCAGGCAACGAGATTGGTCACTGCAGTGATGAGTGGGGACCATGATTTCCAGAGAAACCTCAGTCAAACCAATTTTATAGCTGGATGTTAGAAATTAGGGAGTCTGGTTGAACAAGGACAGCAAATGGCAATATGTCTTCCAGTGAGTGATCATAGAGACCATGCATGGAGCCCCGCCTGGCTCTTTGTCACGCCAAACTACCTGCATCCTCACAAAAGTCCCTCCTGAAAACCACTCCCCACCCCCTTCCTTATTTGGTCACTGTCAACCTCCTCTGTGTTAAAGGCCAGGAATTAGAGGAGAAGGAAAGATGTGAAGAAAAGATGCTCCCCCAAATGGATTACTCTGCCTGTGGCTCACAAGATTCCCACTCTGACCCTGAGATCACGACCTGAACTGAAATCAAGAGTCAGACGCTTCACTGACTGAGCCACTCAAGTGCTCCTTTCTGTTTTTAATTTTTTGTAAAGTAATCTCTACACCCAACATGGGGCTTGAACTCACAACCCTGAGATCAAGATTCAGAGGCTCCACCAACTGAGCCAGCTGCCCTGCCGTACTTTTTTAATACATGGAAAGTGTGTTTTTCCCAGCACTAGATTCCCTCGGATTATACTCGGAACACATGTGATCCTCTGCTTAACCACAGAAACCTGGCCATAATCTCTGACCACCATTCATCACAACGAACCTCCTACCCCAGGATCACAGACTCCCAGGAACACAGGACTCGTGGGCAGGAGGGGACCTAAAGCTTCACACCAGCACCTCTGCTGCCAGCCCGCCCCCGCCCACCTCTCCCCTTCCCTCCACACAAACATCGAATCCCTCTACAATGTAAATCAGACCCAGTTGTGTGTTGGCTTAAACTTTTACCAGGGTTTATGAATGCCCTTGCAAGAAAAGCAAGACCCCTTTTCTCTGTATGAAAGATACAAGGGTTCCAATACCAGGAATTCTCTCCCCTAGGATGGCAGGCTGTTTGCATGGGTGACTTATGTGCTGTGTCGGGCAGGCGGTACCAGCTGTCAGCACAGGTCCGGAGTCCAGGCTGTTAGCCACAGGCGACCCCCACAGACATGAGACACCTACTGCACTAGCTGGCCCTCTCTCATGCCTGTTCAAGTGTGCCACAGTCAGGCAGCAGCAAACCCCAGCAAAGGTCCCAGGGGGCCACCCACTTCCACACACCCCCAGGTGCATGGGGCAGGGAGAGGAGGCACCCCTCCATCATCCTGTATCACCAGCGACTCCACTAGGGTTTATAAACTCTCTCAGACGTCCCTGTGGTCTTTGCTATAATGTGACCTTGCTCACTTCGACCCCCATCTCTAACGGCGTTTATCATATTCAATTTCAAAAGGTCCCAAACCCCTCAAGGCTGTGGGGTGGCTGGATGACTCAGTCAGTTAGCCATCTGACTCTTGATTTCAGTTCAGGGCATGCGCTCATATGAGCTCAGGGCACGCGCTGACAGCGTGGAGCCTGCTTTAGATGCTCTCTGTCTACTTCTGTCCCTCCCCACTTGTGCACTCTCACTCAAAGTAAATAAATAACTTTAAAAAACAAATAAATAACGCCTGCAAAGGGGAGGGAGGAGGCATTTTATGTGACTTCGCCCCCTGATCTTTGTCCTCATCTCCGGGGATTCTCGGCCCTGAGCTTTCCATCCTGAGCTGTCTATGGATTCCTACTCACCCTGGGTCAAGCTGTCCCCTCTCTCCTCACTGCTTACGTCACCACCAACAACTCATCCTTTGATTCCCAGCCCCTGGCTCACCCCCTTAGGCCAACCCTGTCTCCATTGTGAATTATGCGCTTATCTGTAAGCCCCACTAGACTAAGAGCGGCCTAAAGACAGCTGTGAACCCTGCTGATGTGTGCATCAGGACAGGGCACAGTCCCTTGGCTGCTAAGAGACTGTAAAGGGGGAAATAATCCAACAAATGAAGTTCTGATCGGCCCCCCGCCCCAAGTCCTGCAAGCACCAGAGCCCCTCAGATGATTGCCGTGGCTCCCAGATAAAGCCCTTCAGCGGCCACTACTGGCCATTCCTGAGAAGTGGGCACCGGCATAGTGATGCCAGAATGTCAGGAGCCATTTGTTTTGTAAACTCAAATTAACAAGAAGCAATTTCATTAACAGATAGTGCTGTTGATGAGTGCATTCGAATTCAGGGCTTATTTTTAAAGTCTCCTTAAAAGCTGTGCAGAGCACGAGGAAGAGCGGAGTCTGATATAATGGAAACTGTGTGACACTGTGTCTCACCTGGGAACGTCCATACACCAAAGCCTTGCCCATTCACTGTGAGGACCCTGCCAAGCCAGAGCTCCCCTCCAGTTTGAGGAGGTGGACAGGAAGTGCGTGTACATGAAGCAGGGCTGTGGGGGATCAGGTCCCAATGAGAGAAGGGAACTCAGCAAATGCTCTCAGCCTGGCCAGGCCAAAGACACATGCAGAGAAAGAAATCACAGACTTACCGACTCTGTGACAGCCTGGGCAACGGGATGCACCAAAGAGATGAGCCAAAGGCCAGGCCCCGCAGGAAAGGGAGGCCTTGCACATGAGTGATGACCAATGAGGGCAAATCACGTAGCCCAAATCACTCCCAGGGCTAGTGTAAACTGGATGTCATACTCAAAGACACACAAAATCCTGCCATCAAAAGCAGTTTCAAAGAAATTTCAAATCCGACTTAGTATTTCTTAAGGAATGCTTTGCATTTGCATTTTCCTCGAGCATTACTTCCTGTAACTATACCCGAATCTCCCCCTTTCCACCTCCTGCCCACAACGGCCTTCAACCCCAGCTGTTTATTATGTCAATCAACAGCCTCATTTATTTCCCATTTACCCATGACCCAGGCTCTCTTTCCCAAGAACAAAACATCAGCATCACCTGGGAACTGTTAGAAATGCAGAAGCGCAGACCCCATTGCAGATGTGCTGAATCGAAAACTGAGCATGGGGCCCCATGACCTGTATTTCAACAAGCTGCCAGAGGATTCAGAGGCAGATTGGAACCACTTCTTTACCACAAGGGGGAGCCCAGAAGCTAATCCACGGTAAGGGTCTCCCACCCCTCCCCTGCCACTTCAGTTCAATCTCTTATACCCATTCTTCTGATTAGGCATTAGAGAAATCCAGAAAACAAGCGGACGAAGGCAGAACTCATAGAGGCTGGGCAACAACAAGAAACAATCCTCTTTCAAGGGATGGAAGTGGAGGAAAAATGCCCATGGACGCTCATATACCAGGGAACCTTGTGTCTTTCCTACCTTCAAAACTGGGGTCTTTGCCATGAGGCAAGGAGAAGAGACTGAATTAGGTGTCCAGTGTCTCACCTTTTTTACCCTGGTTGCTCTGAAGCTTGTCTTGGTTCCTTCACAGTGGATGCCCAAGATTCAGATAATCACACAGCTGCTTCCTAGGAATCTCCATCCATAGCTATGGAGACCCCCTACTCTCTACAGGGGTCCGTTTCATCCTCTTCTGGGGCCAGTAATGGGATCACACAGAGCCAAGAGGAGTGGCTCAAGTCAAAAGGAATGGTGGGGCCTCTGGCACCAGGTAGGAAGGATTCAGGGTCCTGGGAGGCAATGCTCTCTCCCCAACCCAGGGGCTAGAGGCCACGCCCCCAGGAGGAGTTCTGTGCCTCTCTGCTCCTTGGCCTCCCGTTAGCAGGAGTGTTCCCAGCAGGTAAGGAAGGACAAGAAAGGAGATTCCTCTGCACCCCTGGGACTGCTTATTCTTTGCACTGCCAGTGGGGACTTTGAAAAGCAAATGACATGCCTGGCATTCACCATACTTGTACCTCTCTTGTTTGTCACCAACCATCTTCCACGTTCATTATCTCATGTGATGGACAGAACTGGTGTGGTCCCGACTTTACAGAAGAAACTGAGGCTCCTAGGCTTTAAGTCTTTTGGAGTCAATATGCGCTTCATGATGGTCATCACCTGGGAATTGGTTACACCTGTGGGCTCTCAAGCCCCAATCCAGCCCCACTGAACCAGGATCTGCCTTTTAGCAAGATCCCCAGCCGAGCGTGACAAGTACTGGGCTAGAGAAATCTCCCAAGTCTGGGGTCGGTCCAACATGCATTTGCGACTAGTGACGCCACAATTGGGACTGGTAAGAATCTAAGGGCTTACTCGCAGAAGTCATAAAAGATCCCCTGCCTTCTGGCTGGAGGCCTCTGTTAAGCCCCACCTCTGGTGCTTTTAGCTACCATGAAGGAGAGATGGCCGACTGTAGTTTCCAAGCTCTGGAACTACTTCAGGACTGCTGATGTTAAGGAGTCTGACCCAAGGCAAAGGAAGAGCGATGCCGCCCCCATGTGGCAGCCTCCACATTGCAGCTCAAACAATCAGAGCTAGTTGGAGGGGGCCCTCAGTGTCAGGGAGCCATTGCTACACCCCAAATAACGCTATATCCGGAGCCATTTCCTTTTGGAGTGCAAAAGCCCCATTTCTTGTTAAACAACCTTCCAGAAGATTAACGTTCGTCAAAATAGCTGGAGTTGGGATTCCTGGCTCTGCCATCCTCCTGACCTGCTCTGTGCACTTCTGCTTAAGCCCTTTCCTCACCCAGAAAGTGGAGGCTTGGGCTTGGGATGCAGTTTGAAGTCTAGTTCGAATGCTTTGGGTTTGTTACTCATTGGATACATTGCCCTTCCGTGTTCAGGCATTCCCTAAGCGTCTCCTGCTTTCCCTGCCTCTTGCCACCTGGGGGACCGTTCTGACCCGGGCAGAATCCACCCTTCAGTTGCAGGAGGTAGAGTAGACCAGGATAGGACCAGATGGAGGAAAGGCCGCCCCCACCGCCACCCCCCACCACCCCCACCTCGTGCTGGAGCTGCCTTTCCTACTGCGGGGGCACCCTCCATCTCCTGAGTGTTAGCCCTCCTGGTCCTCAGGGCAATCCCCACGGGGTCCCCCAGGTCTCGCCACTCCTGTCGCTCGCCCTCAGGATTGTTTCGCGGAGAGTCACATCTTGGAAGCTGAGCCGTCGAGATGGTTTTCCAAGTGTTTGCAGTTTTCTCCCAAGCATTAGCCAAGTCTTAAATGAATAGACCAGTTTATTTAAAATTTTCAATTGCAAGTAGAAAACAATGTGTGTGGTGGGTACGGGCCTGCTAACTTGTGGTAAGAAAAGGATTTTCTGGCCTTGGGATGATGTAAATCCAAACATAAACCAGTAAAAATGCCCAAACACAACTCTATATTCTTAATTTTTCTGCTGGTTGTGCTTGATCCTAGGAAATCCCACCGAGGAGTTAGAAGTACATATGCCCCCCACCCCCACCCCTCCATTTTCCTTCTCTGTCCTTACAGCAGGTGCCAAAAGTGGAGTGACAGGGTCAGGATTAGCCTGCCACTTGCCCGTGGCCATTGGACAAATCTGGAAAGCAGTCTGTTTTTCCGAATCCTCTGAGGGGCTCCCCTTCCCTGAGCCCCCAGAAATTTCCTCCATCCTTTCTCCTATCATGTCACTCCTACCACAGACAGCATGGCCACGTTTCCATTTTGCCTCCAAGCCTCACCTCCTTCACTTGTCCACATATGGCACCTACTCCAGATAGCGTCCCGCTCAGAGAGGACAATGGCCCTGACAGTCGCATCCCAGCCTGCTCCAGCCAGAAGCAAGGGAGAAGCACCATGGGAGGAAGGCACCGGCAACACCAAGACAGCCATGGTCTGCAGGAAAGCGGTGGGAAGAGGCCCCACTTGCACACAACAGTGGACCCTGGATTCTGCCCCATCTCCGTCCTCCCCAATCGGACCCATCATCCCAACTTGGCCACGCATCTTGGCCAAGTACTCTCCACCTGCAGCCTCCCTGCATGCGCCTGAAGCCCAGCTCCCACTCTTTGAAGTACCCTCACAGCATCCAACCCTCCTGGCCATGGCCACCTCTCACTTTTCAAACTCCCCTCTCCTCTCTAACCCCCCTCATGCACCATCATTCCCCTCGGGCAGCTCATTTCCTCCAAAGCTCCTACTTGCTCTTCCTGACACAAGCCTTCATTCCCTAAACCAGAAACGCACCCCAAGTCCCAGACTCACGCCAGTATCTCCACTGACTCCTACAGACTTGAAGCGCCACTTCACCATCACATCTGCTACTCTAGGTTCAAAAGCTTGGAGCCATTCTTTAAAAATCTTTTTCAACACCACAAAATTCCAAAATGCTCATTACACCAACCTTAAAAAATATAAACAAGCCAACACTGACAAATAGCAGTCGCCCACAATTCTACTTTGGAAAGAAAACATTTCATTTTGGAACATCCATCTCATTTTAGGCAAACACATTTCATGTTCCTTCCAAACATAGGAAGCTGTGTGCATATTCTAGAACCTACATTTCTTATGTAAAAATATAGTATCCTGGGGTCACCTGGGTGGCTCAGTTAAGTGTCTGACTTCGGCTCAGATCATGATCTCAGGTTTCTGAGCTTGAGCCCTGCATCGGGCTCTGTGCTGACAGCTCAGAGCCTGGAGCCTGCTGCAGATTCTGTGTCTCCCTGTTTCTGCCCCTCCCCACTCGCTGTCTCTCTCCTTCAAAAATAAGTATTAAAAAAAAGTTTAATACAGTATTGTTAAAGCCACTTTTTAAAGAAATGACTGAAATCTATGAAATGTACAGAGAAGCCTATCATTAAAAACCAGATCAACGAAACCTCGAGCAGGCCCCTGAAGCCTGCACTGCTTTGCCGTGATTAGGCCACTAAGCTTTACTACATTCCCAGCTTCTAACACCAAAGTTCCATCTTACTTTCTAATCTTTCCTGTTTCTTCAGTACCAGGACTTACCATTTCCCACCCACCCCCCACCCCCGATTTGGCTCTTTCCTTCAAACTTTGATTTTTTTTTTTAATACACTTCACATCCAGCACAGAGCCCAACACACAGCTTGAACTCAGTACCCTGAGATCAAGACCTGAGCTGAGATCAAGTCAAAGGCTTAACAGACTGAGTCACCCAAGCACCCAAACATGGATTATTTTTAAAGTCCCACTACCTCCAATTTCTCCCAGGCCCACCTCATTCTGCACAGTTGATCATCTCTAAAACACTTTTAGGCTAAAAGATCTAAATAGCCCCCAGTACTTCACACTAGAACCCCCTAATCTCTCAGCCCCACCACCCCCAACAGCTCTATAAAAACACTTTAGGTGCTTAAAAACATCTCAAAGGCCACTGATCTGATGCCTCTGCATGAACCCTCACCAACACAGTGCGCCCTGCAAGTTCTTCGCATCAGGCTGAAGCTCACACTGCAAAACCTTCACTCCAGTCTGGACCTCGCCTCCAACCCCCTCTTCTGCAGTGACATGCAGGGCACTGGTTCCTCTCCTGGGTACACAGCACTGTTAACTCCTTCCACATGACCCCAACGCCCCTGTTGCTCTGACTGCTAGCTGGTCCCAGGCTTCCCACTCACTTCACCACATGCCCACTCCTTTCCCAAGGTCAAGAAACCCAAAAGAAAGCCAAGCTCACTGCAGACACATCTGCTGAAGGGGGCTGACACGGGACGTACTCGTAGGCTGTGGCAGGTCAGCTCCTCCTAACATCCCAGAGCAGGCCTCCGGAAGTGAGGCCCCACAACCCTCCCCGTGAGGCCCCCACCTCATAGTCCAGTCTCCTCAGATGTCTTCATCCCCTTCCCGTACTCGTCACCACTCCACATCACATACACACATCTGTATACTCAGACACACTACACATCTCAACGGTGGCCAAGTGTTACTGGCACACTCCAGGCCACAGCGTTCTTTAAAAAAAACGGAAGGCATCAGTCCTCCATGGGGCCAAAACCCCCCTTCTGCTGCTGTCCAAACCCTCCAAGTAAGGACGACACAAGGGATGGATCCCTACAAACCAGAGAACTGGGCCAAGACTCAACATGGGAGAAGAGGAGTACAGAAATAGAGCAACTTCCTGCCCCTCAATTGTTGATGGGAGGTCTCTGACCAGTGTTAACAAGCGGAATTTAGTTAAGAGGAATCCTACCTCTTAAGTTTTTACTGAAAACACACACATACACACACACACACACGCATCTTTCATTAGGAAATTAAGGAAACCATTTCTCTGAGTGTTAAGACAGGTTTCTTTTATTAATTTTTCCTAAACTTGTCTGTTTATTTAATGTTTCTCTTAGTGTAAGAACGTGACCTGGGGAGCTTTAACAAACCAGTTTTGATAATGCAACCTGGATAAATGCTTGTCTGCAAACAAGTCATCAATTATCATACACTCTCTGGCCTGGCCTCCAAGTTCATCCAATTGGTCTTAAGGCCTGTCTAAACAGAGCAAGCAGACCACATCATCTTATTTCTGGTTTAAACTTCAATTTCACCCCCATCCCAACACCCACACCCTCCCCCACACAAAAAGATTTTTTAGAAGAAATGGCCATTAAAGGACTGAGTCAGTTGCATAAGAATTGGCTTAATCCTGCAGCCAGCAAGCCAAAGTTAGCTACTGGCCTCACCGTAGGCCAGCTGGAACTCAGAGCATGACTGGTAGAGAATGAATAGAGGACCCTCTAACAGGGCCAAGTCCTGGTGCTAGAGGCTCCCATGCGTGCTTACACACCAATATAAATACACTTCCACCTTCCTCCTCTAAGCAGTTTCTCTAGAGCACTTCAGAACTTTAACACTCCGGAAGTTTGCAGTGCAGTCAGGGACACAGACTTACTCTAAATAGGCAAAGCATCTTATTTCTAACAGCATAGGCCAAAATCAACAAAGAGGCACTCTGTCACACATAGATAACAGTTATTACAAAGATCCAAAACGTAACCAATCAATGAAGCTTATAATAGTTTCTAAGGCAGGTACCAGCTGTAGCCTCTAACACAGGCTTCCCTTGGAGTTTCCAAACGCTTCCCTACCAACACTGCCCTAGAGGGCAGCCACAGGGAATGCTTTGGTGCACCTGATGTTGGCCGCGCAGAAAGAATGTGGTGATGCTGAAGTTGGGCACCGCACTTAACACTAATTTCGGACTCATCCAGTACAATCCAGTGTATCTTAGGGTTTTTTTTTTTTTGTATTATCTGTCAGCTGTTTAACACATAAATTGGCAGGTTCGTGGCAGGTATCAACACTTAACACACAGCGACTGTGAAATGAGCTAAAAAGCACTTCTAACTCTTGTCCTAGGACTTCAAGCTATACTTCAAATTTACACAGAACATCTCTCACCTGAATGAGCGGGCCAGGATACAAATCTTTACACCATAGTAAGAATCAATTCCTCAGTTCAATTTACCATGCCTATATCCAACATTACATCTACCCAATTCTAACTTTCCAATGAGAAAATGATTTAGACTTGATGATTGGGGCATCAGAATGAACGCACTTTCAGGAACATTCTTTCTCAGCAAGAGCTTCCAGGTCCCAAAGCCTCAGTTATCAACACGCTGCAGGTGAAGGATCCATCTCCCAAGAGCAGCACACGGCATCTGTAGGAGGGGCTCCTCTCCGAGGGGTAGGGAAGGGGCGGGTGGGAGCTCCCACGGAGCAAAGCATGGTGGGGAAGAGCTCAGAGCGGGAAGAGCACAGGGTAGGCTCCTCTCACGTCTTGCTCTGCCAGGTTAATTAACCCATGCCATGCCATCCTCACGCCCTCAGAAAGAGGGGGACCCGGGCGCCATCCCCACACCAGGCAGGGAGCCTTCGTGGCCATCTCCATAACAGAGTTTGGAAGCACAATTTCAAGAGTTCCTGCCACAGAGGTCACAATGAAAAGTCTGCTTGACAGGTAGTTGGAGCTTCTGCTACAGGTCAGCCTTCCCAACCAAATTTATCTTTGTGTAAGCATGATTAAACATAAAAGGAGTGACGTAGAAGCTCGGTAAGTAAGACTAACTGGGCTTCTCAAATAGTACCATTATGAAAAAGATACAATGCACTTAATTTCTGTATCTAACTATTTAGAAGTCAAAATGCTCCATACATTACCTATATCCCCTCCCCCAAAACCCCCTAAAAACTGACTAAGAAATCTCCAGTATTTGATTGCTCTAGTTGATATTCAGAACAAAGTTGACCACTTAAAGCTTTATAACAGTCTGTTTTAATAGAAACAACGGTTGGAATCAATCAATGTCCATTGCAGGAAGCTTCTTGTCGGAACCCGAAGGCGCGGCTGTGCCTGTGCCCTGCTCGGCAGCCTGAGGGCCTGGGCCGTCACCCGGTCCGTCCCCTTGCCCGCCCACCGGCCCGTTCTGCTCAGCGGCTTCTTGCTCCTCTTTTGGAGGTTCCACTCTGGGCTTTGGCTTTGAAACTACAGGCCCACAGGTACTCATCAGCTCCTAGAATGCAAGAGAGGAAACGGTGCACTCTTACAAGATCACAAACTTGACATGACCCACCAAATCGAACCCAAATCCACCCTCTCCCCACCAGCAGCCAGAAACTAAGATGCAAGGACCAAGTTCCCTGCTAATGTGAACCAAGTTCACATTAAAGATTATATATAATTAATAACAAGGCTGACAAGATAATTAAATATCAAAGCTATAAATTACCTTAATTTTAGCTTCAATCTCTCTTGCCTTGACAACGGGATCCACAGTCAGACTCTGCTTGTTCTGCAGATTCAGTCTGTTATTCATCCACTCCATGGCTTCATTCGTGCTCTTCTCCACCTTCATCATGTCCGCAGCATCCAAATGGTCATACTGGTCCTCCTGCAACCATGAGACAACCAGACAAGGGTCAAAGGAGGGTACTCCATCCAACCAAATATCCGGTTCTCTGTCGTCTTTCATAAAGTTTACAGACTTTCAAAAAATGAAGCACAATCTCAACAGAAATTCATTTCTTTAACAAAAAATTCAAGAAAGAAAGAGCAACTCCAGTTTTTAAAACACTCAAGAAACAGACTTCAGGGCCAAATATGTACATAAGATAACAATTAAAAGACTTCAATTAAATAAAAAGCAAAGGCCTAACACACAATCTTATGAAGAAAATTTCACAAACATGACATTAGAAGCCATTAGATTGGAGAACTGAGGTTTAGGCATACTAGTGAAGAACCAAAACAATAATGAAAATTTTATAAAATTTCAGAAGCAAAATTTTTTTTCAATAAATAAGCCCAATTTATCATGCAAAGCTTCTTACACTGACAGACCATCAAGAACCTGAACTATAGTGGAGTGGTTAGGAACCCACACTTTGTGGGGTCACACCTCAGGCCAAGCCCCAGCCCTTCAATAGTAACTGGGGTGGGGCTCCTGGGTGGCTCAGTCGGTTAAGCGTCAGACTTCACATCAGGTCATGATCTAACCTTTTGTGAGCTCAAGCCCTGCTCTGGCTATCATAGCTCTGGCTACCATACTGCTTTTTAAGAAAATAAGTTCTAGGGGGCGCCTAGGTGGCTCAGTCAGTTAAGTGTCTGAGTTTAGCTCAGGTCATGATCTCGCAGTTCATGAGTTCCAGTCAGGCTCTGTGCTGCCAGATCAGAACCTGGAGCCTGCTTCAGATTCTGGGTCTCCCTTTCTCTCTGTCCCTCCCCCACTCACCTGTCTCTCTCTCTCTCTCAAAAATAAATCAACATTTTAAAAAATCTGCATAACAAACCAAACTATTTGCCTAATGGTTCTCAAAAAGACCACAATAGAGCAAGTTAAGTAAATTAAGCAATTTACAGCAAGAAATGGAAACTGAACAATATTGCTCACTTCCAGATCTACCTATTAAAACAGAGTAGCAAATCACAGGGTTCTTAGTAAAATCCAATAAAATATACACATTACACTAACATCCCAAACAAACAAAAAGCAGCAGTATTATTAAATAGTTTAAAAAAGAAAATAACTGCTATGCCTCAAAACTGAACTCTACCATAATAGTAGGGAAAGGGGGAAAAAAAATAAGTACCTTGTTTTTGAAAGAGTTGATTACTTTCATATACTGTTGGATTTGTTTCCCTAGTTCTTCAAATAATTTTGGTCTTTCTTCAGATTCCTGGAATCGCATCTTAATAGGGTGACCTAGATTCTTAAAAGACGAAAGAATGCTTAAACTATCAAAGTGGTATTGTCCCTACTGAGATCTACAATGGAGCACACTTCATCCCCATGTGCTGGAATATAAAAAGCCCAATCATGCTCCCCAGCTCACTGAAATATATCCCTAGGCTAGGTATAAGAATACACCTCTACACTGGTACCCTGTGGAAGCACAGTTCAACTTGTCACTGGAGTCCTAATATTCAAAACACAGTGGGGAGACAACCCAAAATAGGTGCCTCGTGATGGTGATACACAATCTTAAGTATAAAGCATATACAACCCCCCCCAAAAAAAGATTTTAAATTAAATCTAATGAAGTCTTTAACTCTAACCATGAATTTATTAGATGGCAGGAACTACCACAGAAGTGAATTAGATGGTAATAAGTAGCATAGAAATAAAAATCAACAAAATCCAGTCTGAATGAAAATCTCGTGTAAGTTTTTGTTTTGTTTTGTTTAATGACTAAGGGGGCAGAAATGATGGAAGGATAACTACACAGATTTAGAAGAAAAGTAGCAGAATATATGGTCCTTATAGGGCTCCTGAGTCAAACAAACTAAAAACTACTTTATAAAACATATGGAATTTGAAAATTGAATACATGGTAACATTAAACTGGTAGTAAAGGGGTGCCTGGGTGACTCAGTTGGTTAAGCATCTGACTTTAGGTCAGGTCATGGTCTCGCAGTTTGTGGGTTCAAGCCCCAAGCTGGGCTCTGTGCTGACAGCTCAGAGCCTGGAGCCTGCTTTGGATTCTTTGTCTCCCTTTATTTCTGCCCCTCCCCCACCAACCCCTCTGAAAAACTTTTTTTTTTTTTTTTTAATGTTTTATTTATTTCTGAGAGACAGAGACAGTGTGAGCAGGGGAGGGATCAGAGAGACAGGGAGACACAGAATCTGAAGCAGGCTCCAGGCTCTGAGCTAGCTGTCAGCACAAAGCCCGATGCGGGGCTCAAACCCACAAACCGTGAGATCATGACCTGAGCCGAAGTCAGACGCTTAATAAGCCACCCAGGCCCCCATGAAAAACAAGCATTTTTAAAAAAATTTTTTAATTAAAAACTAGAAAAATAAAGGGGTGCCTGAGCGGCTCAGCCAGTTAAGCATTTGACTCTTGGTTCCTCATAAGGCAATGATCTAGCAGTTCAGGAAGTTCGAGCCCCACATCAGACACTGCAATGTCAGGACAGAACCTGCTTAGGATTCTGTCACCTTCTCCTTCGCTCCCTTGCACTCGCTCGCTCTCTCTTAACTACATAAACTTAAAAAAAGAAAAAATGTTATGAAAGAAGGTTTTTAATGTAATGATGTGGTTTAATGTTGCATTTTCTTTTAAATACATACTGAAACATTTTCAGATTAAATACAACATGAAGGACTTTCTCCAAATACCTGAGTGTGGAAGAAGAAATGAAACAAAATTGGTCATAAACTGACAACAGTTGAAACTACTGCTCTGTACTGAGTCTGACATCGCCCATAATAAAAAGTACAACAAACACTTCAATCTGAAGGATCTTTCTGGAGCTCTTACTATCCTTCCAGAAGGACAGGAAAACTGAAGTCACTGTCCTTGAGCAACTTCATTTCAGACAGGAGTCACAATGGCCCAGTTCGATGACAACATAATCCACAGAAATGTGTAAAGTTCTTATACATTTGTATCCTTTTAAAAACATCTTTTTCATTATTTTTTAAATAAAGTTTTATTCAACAATCATTCATTCATTATAGTCCTTAACTCACAGAAGAGGCAAATGACCCTGAACATGCACTAAAACATTCAGTGTACCAGGAATAACCCAAGAGCCTTTAAATCTTCACCCTAACACTCTACCAGCTGAACTTCTTCAGCCCCTTCATTTTTTTTGTATTTTCAACCCTAAATTTAATGATCAGATTGTTTTAATACAAAACCAGAGATTTTTGCTTTACTGAAAATCAAACCTATATGGGGAACCTGGGTGGCATTCTTGGTTTCAATTCAGGTCATGATCTCGTGGCTTCATGGGTACAAGCCCCACATTTGACTCAGTGTTGGCAGTGTGGGGCCTGCTTAGGATCCCCTCCCCCCCACCTCTCTGTCTCTTTCTATCCCCACACCTGACTCGTGCTATCTCTCTCTCAAAATAAATACAAATAAAACTTAAAAAAAAAAAAAAAAACACACACTATATAAAACACCCTCCCCCAGGGTGCCTGGGTGGCTCAGTTGGTTAAGTGTCCGACTTCAGAGCAGGTCATGTTCTTGTGGTTCCTGAGTTCAAGGTCCACATCAGGCTCTGTGCTGACACCTCGGAGCCTGGAACCTCCTTCAGATTCTGTCTCCCTCTCTCTCTGCCCCTCCTCCAACTCATACTTTCTCTCTCAAAAAGATGTTAAAAAAAAAAAAAAAAAGAGCAAGCTCTAGGTCTAACATGGGGCATGAACTCACAACTCCCATGATCAAGAGTCGCATGCTCCAGGATGCCTGGGTGGTTCAGTTGGTTACGGGTCTGACTTCAGCTTAGGTCATGATCTCAGTTCATGGATTTGAACTTCATGTCGGGCTCTGTGCTGACAACCTGGAGCTTGCTCTGGATTCTGTCTCCCCCTTCTCTGTCCCTCCTCCACTTGTGCTGTCTGTCTCCCGGTCTCTCAAAAATAAATAAATGTTAAAAAAAAATTTTTTTAAAGTCACATGTTCCACAGATCATGCCAGCCAGGTATTCCCCCCCTCCCCTGCAAAATTACTTACTTTTAATTCTGCCAATTTATCGACATAAACTTGCTTTGGCTGGTCTTCTCCATCCTCATACAACCAATTTTCAGTATCTTCTAATTTCAAGGTAAAACTGTTTCGATCCTAAAGATGAAGAAAATATTATCAGGGAAGACAAAAATCAGTTGACTAACCAGGAAAGTCAGAGGCAAAGACTAAAGCATCTCAATTTCCTTTAAAACATGGGGGGAGTGGGGAGACACAGACAACAAGACTGGCAATATTACTGTGCTTGTTATCTTCAGACGGTTTTATAATTTTCTCTGCTATGTAAGGGACAGGTTTAAAAATTTGAATACATTTGGATATTTGAAATTTTCAGAAATACAAAAACCATTTAAAAATATGTAAGCTATAAAAAAAATATCTTTAAAAAACTCTTACAACTATGTGTAGTGACAGATGCTTGACTAGACTTATAGTCGTCATTTCATGTTTGCAAATGTCACTACGGTGTACTCCTGAAACTAACATCATGCTATGTGTCAATTACGCCTCAATTTTTTTTAAGTGAAATAAAACACACTAAGCCTCAAAGAAAAGTGAGCCAATTTAAAGAAAAATACAAGGTAAATACAATAGCATGCAAATATAGCAAAAAGTGATGCATTAAAAACAAAAAATTGATGAAGACTAGCCTTTGGGAACCATTGCACTAAAAAAAAATACAACACTTTCCCCCCCAAAAAGCACATTTTAATCATCTAACCAAACACCTACAGATGCCGCCTCCCTTTCTACCACACATCTGAGGCTGCTCCCAGAAGACATGGAGTAACTGGAAGGCACATACTTACAGCCTCACTCACAAACTTCTCGTACTCGCCGCTAAGCTTGTCCCTCATCTCGTACACATACTCTTCCACAGCGTTCTTGGCATCATTCCTCTCCTTCTCCAGTTTATCCTGCATGATCATCTTACCCTAAGAACAGTACACATTAGATATTCAGACAGCTGAAACGAGGTCCTCTTAAATATTAACTAATGTCATCAAGCAAGGAGAGAATTCTTCTCCCCCAAATCCTCTTAGCTCTACAAATCATCCAAGAAAGGAGAAGTGGAAGTATTAGTCCTCAATAAAAATGAAGACCAACTTTGAGGTCTGTTGTATGCTTAGAAAAAAAATAGGGGCACCTTGTGGTCTGTGAAGCCCTGCGCTGGGCTCTGTGCTAACAGCTCAGAGCCTGGAGCCTGCTTCATATTGTGGTTTCCTCTTCTCTCTGCCTCTTCGCTACTCATACTCTCTCTCTCTCTCTCTCTCAAAAATGAATAAATGTTAAAAAATTTTTAATAATAAATAGAAATATTAATATTTAGAAACAAAAGCAAAAATAAGGAAAAGAATTTAAGACAAGTGAACTTTAAGAAACTATTAGCTCAATGTCACAAGACGGTATACTCTGCTGTACCATTACTACACAGTACCAAAAAATCAGATTATTCAAAGTATAAATGCTATAGTTCTGTAAAACAAATCTAAGATCCAAGGGACATGTGACATTTAAAAAAAAAACAAAAACAAACCAACAAACAAAAAAACCTCTCAATTAATTCAATAATCTGTGCTCCAGGGTCCAAACTTTGCATCACTCATCATAACAAGAGTTCAGTATTGACTAGCAGAAGGAGAAGGATCTAATGAACAAAACAGCAATACCAGTGATGCTTCAATTTCTCCTACCTATCAACTTCCATGACCCACCACCTCATCAAACATTGCCAAGCTCCCAAGTGAACAAACACACTCACACACCTGACCATGAACAATACCACCCTTGAGTCAAACATGTAAATGTTAAAGGTCTCATAACAGAGCTTCTAGCAACATAGACGTATGATCATAAAAGAATTTTGACATTACACAGGATTTGTTTGCCCCTGCAGTACCCAAAAACCCAAAACTACTGCCTTAAGCCCCAAACAAATGAAAATGCACATAAAGGTCATTAGACAGAAAGTTTGAGCTATATGGACGTATTCATCTGTTACTGAATGTTCTAAGAGGCTAGAAATAACCACCTCATTTTCAATGTACAAGTTGAGCATCTCTCGGTCTATCTGCCACAACAGCTGATTCTCAATGGGCAGGTCCACAGTACTGGTCTTCACTTTTGCCTTCTTGGCTTGGGGTGGTTGGTCCATCTTTATGTCTTTTGATCCAGCTTGAGAGGTCTAAAATAACAAGAAATCGCTATTAACAAACACATGTGGACCATCTTAAACTTCCAAATGGATCACATTTTACGAGGGTTTGTTTTTTTTTTTTTTTTTGCTTTTTTGTTATCTCATATTTTAACGATCTAAATAACATAGGGCTACTTCTTACAGTATCTGCAACATTAAAAATATAAATAGTTTGAGTAGTCAAATCCACAGAGATAAAAGTAATGGTGGGTGCCAGGGGCTGGGGGAATGGAGAGTTGCTGTTTAATGGGCACAGAGTTTCCAAATGGCAAGATGAAAAAGTTTAGAAGACTGGCTGCATCACAATGTGAATATACCTAATACTGCCGCACCGCATAAACACACACAAAACCTCCCATAATCCCACAATCAACATATAATCACTATTAAATCTTCTCCAATTTTCTTCCAAGTTTATCTAAACATACAGATGTGGATATGAAATTAGTAGGGAAAGGGTATGAATTTATGGTTCAGAAACCTACCACCAATATGATTTCCATATCATTCTCACAAAGAATCTGATAATCCATTCACCTCACCCTGGCCACAAACAGGAACTGGTTTATCATCATCTATTATTTTCTTTGGGTCAATAACCTTGGTGTGTGCCTGGATGGCTCAGTCAATTAGGAATCCGACTCTTGATTTCAGCTTAGGCCATGATCTCACTCCCAGTTTGTGAATTCAAGCCTCATTGTCTCAACAAAGAGCCTGCTTGTGATTCTCTCTCCCCTCTTTCTCTGATCTCCCACTTGCACACATGAGCGCTCTCTCGCTCTCTCAAAATAAACTTTATTAAAAAAAAAAACAATAACCTTTTCTCACACACTTCCAACACACCCATTTCTTCAAGTTGCCTTGTCATATATCATCCAATCTCCTTAGCATTTTAGTGACTTTTTTCCCTAAAGTGACTTTAGTTTTTTGTAACTTTGTATTATTTGTCCATATAGCTATACAAATCTTTGTATTTTTTTCCCTTTGTGATTACTTTCATTGTTTTCATCTTTCAAAGCCCTTCCTGGGGCACCTGGGTGGTTCAGTCAGTTAAGCGCCCGGCTTCAGCTCACGTCCTCTCACAGTTCATCGCTTGAGCCCTGCATCAGGATCCGTGCTGACAGCTCAGAGCCTGAAGCCTGCTTCGGATTCTGTCTCTCTGTCTCTCTGCCCCTCTCCCACTCATGCTGTGTCTCTGTCTCTCAAGAGTGAACAAATGTTTAAAAAAAAATTTTTTTAAAGCCCTTCCTGATCCAAAGACTGGAAAAACATTCATTTCAGTTTTTTTTTTTAACTAACTTATCTGGAGTTCAATTTGCTCTATGGTATGAGGCACAATTTCAAAGTCATTTCCCCACCTCCTATCCAAGTTAAGTCAGTTTCTGAAACTGATCATTTGCATTAAACTTCATCCTAGGAAAGGTGCAGCTCTCGAGCCACCTCAGGGAAGAAGCTTCTCTGTCTCTCAGAAATAAATACATACAAAAACTTAAAAAAAAAAAAAAAAAAGGAAAGAAAGAAAATGATTTAAGACTTAAGCCATCTACAGGTTCTGCCAAACTTTTTTAAATGCCATAGTTAGAAATATCTTACAAAGTTAGACTATATACTGCAATATCTTAAGTTGAAAGAAAACATGTTTTCAAACTGACAACAAATTTAAACATGAAAACTTGGAAGTCACCAAGTTAAAGAACAGAATTACAGGGGCACCTGGGTGACTCAGTCGGTTAAGCATCCGACTCTTGATTTGGGCTCAGGTCATGATCTCGTGGTTTGTGAGATCAAGCCCCCAAACCCAGCTCCATGCTGACAGCTGTTATGGGATCCTCTCTCCCTCCCTCACTCTGCTCCCCCCCACCACCCATGCAATAGGGCATGTTTTCGCTCTCTTTCAAAAAGTATTAAAATAAAAATTTAAAAAAACAGGACTGTAAAGGACTCAAGAATGTTGTATTTTTCAAACAAGTACTTGGGATAAATATACTCCTTATACTACAAAATACATTTAAGTACCTTATTATTTAAAACACCATCTTTAGACAAAAAACCAGAGTCCTAGTCATGACAAAATCTGAAAAAAATGTGTCCCATTTATCAGTAAAGAATAAATTATAGGCAGGATGACTAACAGTAACAGCCATCCAGAAACCAATATGAACCAATCACAACCTAGTAACACTAGAGTTTCTGAATACATTCTTCCCACACACCAAATGGACAGTTCAAAGTTCTTGCCAAACACTCTCCAAACACACTTAAAATCTCGCTTAAAAGTTTCAAATACATAGAGAATTCCTAACACAACTTGAACAATACAGGTCTGAACTGAACAGATCCATGCATATATGGGTATCTTTTTCAAACAGTACAGTACTGCAAATGCATGGTCTCTGCTTTATGATTTTCTTAGTAACATTTTTTTTCTCCAGCTTACCTTCCTGTGAGAATAGTGTTTAATTAATACATGAATATCATACAGAATATGAGTTAATCAACTATTTAAGTTACTAGTAGGGCTTATGGTCAACAGTAGGCTACTAGTCAAGTTTCTGGGGAGTCAGAAGTTATAAACAGATTTTTTACTGCACAGAGGTCAGCATCCTTAACCTGTGCATTGTTCAAGGGTCAAATGCGTAACTGCCTTCAAAGATGCACCATCTCAGCCAAATCATGTATAAAAAGAGATTAAAAATCACACTCAAAAACACAACTGTGGGGCGCCTGACCCCTGATTTCAGCTCAGGTCATGATCTTGCGGTTTGTGGGAATGAGCCCCATGTTGTGCTCCACGCTGACACTGTGGAGCCTGCTTGCGATTCTCTCTCCCTCTCTCTGCCCTACCGCACTCATGCCCTCTGTCTCTCTCTCTCTCTCTCAAAAAAACATTAAACACACAACTTATACCTCCATTTCTTCAGATTCTGCCTTATTTTCTGCTGGTGTGTGCTGCTGCTGCTGCTGCTGCTGCTCTTCAGCATGGGGTTCCTCTTGGTCCACTTGCATTTTCTGGGGGGAAAAAAAAAAAAAGGTCACCTCAAATCCCGAAACTAGGAAATACTAATGAAAGACTAAGCAACCTTCCTAACACAGAGGCAAAACCACATGGTAGAGAATTCCTGCTCAATTATCAGCAATCAGAAGAATACCTAGACTCCAATTCCAGCTATGACACGTTACCTCTAACAACAACGTTTTCCTTTCTGGATCTTAACTCATAAATCTGCACAATGGAATAACACTTGTTACATAAACCAGGGTGGCTGCCGAACTACTTTGTAAACTGAAGCAGTACTCGTCCTACGCAGTGTGGCAATATTTAACATGATGTTTCCAAAGAGGAAAGGAGTTTCTCCCAGCTTCCTCATGAGTAAATTTCTCTCAAAAGTCTCAAGTCTTCCAAGCAGTTTTTAAATTAGTCTCTTCATCCTCCTAATGCACTATAAACATGAGAGGAGGGGAACACCTTCAGAATTCTGTTAAAAGAACAAAGCCTGATAATAACGATAAAGCAGAGTTTGTGGAGACCTGAATTCCTAGCTCTCAATGCCTGTAGCACATTGAACAACCTCAGAGACTTCTAAAACTGATACCTGAGCCTTAACCCAGACCAACTCAATAAAATCTCTGGAGACTCAGTAGTTTCATAAAGCCTTGATTTTGATGGACAAGAAGGATGAGACCCAGTGCACGATTCCAATGAGTATAAAATCTACTTGTGAAAATAACGGAGACTCCAAGCATTCTTCAGGGATCAGAATCAAAAATAATTCAACTGTAAGACTGTACAAAGACCCCTGTGCTGGGATAAGGGGACACATGCAAACTCACTCTCAGTACCTCCGTCACAAAGTTCCTCCCTTGCCACCCAGTCAATCTGCTAGAATTTCTAGCCAAGTCACCTCTGGTATAAAATGTCTGGGTTACCTCTTCCTCTTTTGCGTTCTGATCTGTTTCCATCGGTTCCTCATTTTCCTCAAACTTGAGCACTTCCACTAGAGATGCACTGGACACACTGAAGATGCCATGGACATTTACTCGCACCTTGACTTTCACCTTTGAACTGGAGCCATCAGACTGAGGAGTGACTTTCTGAACTAAAAACTGAGCTAGGGACATATGAGACAAAAGAGAAAATACGAACTGAGAGGACAAATTCAAACATGAATATATGCCCATTTCCCAGTGACAGGTGAATAATATGACACTTCAAATAAACCAAGTACGTACTCTTACAAGCTTCCTTCATCATCAGATTTCTCCTTCTTCTTTTACAAACAGTCCAACTTGTCTCTTAGTACCTTGTCCCAATTAAGGATTCAAATGTCTCCTAACTCTCCAAACATTTCCTTACCTCTGGTCCCTTATTCTAATTCATCCTTATATGCCACTACCAGGTAAGTTCCTAAACCAATGTCACCTTCTCCACTACTGGGGGAAAAAACCCAGTGATTCCATACTGCTTCTGTCATTTACCAAAAAACTGCCATTTATTAAGAGTCAGTTACTATACTACAGTTTTACTTATGTTTTAAAAGTCACAGGGGCGCCTGGGTGGCTTAGTCGGTTAAGCGTCCGACTTTCGCTTGGGTCATGATCTCGCGGTTCGTGGGTTCGAGCCCCGCATCGGGCTCTGTGCTGACTGCCAGCTCAGAGCCTGGAGCCTGTTTCAGTCTGTGACTCCCTCTCTCTCTGACCCTCCCCTGCTCATGCTGTCTCTCTCTCTCTCTCCTAGAAATAAATAAAAACATTAAAAAAATTTTTTTTTTAAAAAGTCAAAAACCTCTGCAAAATATGAATTGTCATTCTTATTTCAGTTTTATTAATGAGGAAAACAGAGTAGATTACTTTTCCCATAGCCTTTAAGTACCATTCAGGATATTTCTATACTTTACTCATGCATTCGAAGTCTGTAATTATCACGTAACTCTAGTTTCTCTCCTCTTACCTGGGATTATTTCCAGATTACAGGAGTTTCTGAGAGTCTATGAAGATGCTAGCCAACATGGATCCATAACCTAGGATACTGATCTAACAATTTCCTAATGATTTTCTGTGTACATCTTATAACTCTGTTATGGTCAAAACTGAATTTAACTCTTCTTCAGTATCTAGGGATCACATTATGTGCAAGGTATACTCAATATGTTCATTAACCAAAAAATACTGCCCACACAATAAGAGATCCAATTAAACAGTAACTATCCCGTGAGTAGTGAACTGGTAACAAGACTAGAAGAGGATTTTTGTGTATGATCTAAACTTCAGAACACTGTATTTGCTCTACTATCCCAGTTCTCCCAAGTACTAATTTTTTTTTTTTAATTCCCAACTCTACTTACCTATAGCAGGGTCTGGATAGGGCAAATCCTGTGGAGAGCTGTAATAGGCCTCCAGAGTGAAAGGTTCCTTTCTATAAAATGTGAGCACTTTCGAGAAAGGAGCAGCATGATTTTTTGTAAAGACTTCACAGTCACTAGAGGGAAAAGACAAAAACACACCAATTTAAGATATCTCTGAACACTTTTACCAATATATTCTACATCTGTAATTATTGCATGGCTCTAGTTACTCTTCTACTCTGTCGTCTGACATCATTACCATGATAAGAGAGGTTCCAAGGAAAATAAAAAAACTTACATGTCTATCTACAGAAACATACGAAATCCATTTTAAGAAAAGGAATATACTTCAGAAACCACATAAAAGGCTCCAATTATTTCAGTCAGATCAATTATAGGAAACTAAGGACACAAATTTATTATTAACACTAAAGTAAGGCATTACTCTGCTTCATGCATTGTGACAAAATGTTACGGATTTGTAGAAAGTGAAACGGAGGGCAGTATTTTACTGAGACTTCTCACTAAGTTAACTTTAAGGATAAGAATAATTAATAAATGTTATTACCTTGACCCTTCTTCAGCTGGAGAATTCCATCTCAGAGATATTGGATACAGTACTACATCAGTTATAGAAAATTCTCTGACTTTGAAAGCAGGCGATAAGATTGCACACTAGAATAATAATTTTTAAAAATTCCATATGACATGTACAGATATTATGAACTATTATTATGAGATGTATAAATAATAACTTCAAAAAACCATCAATGGTTTTTAAGTATTTACATTAATTATTTAATGATGTCCGAGTAAGTGGTTTTAAAAACTTGTTTCGTTTGTCAAATTATCATCTAGCCATTACTTATCATTTTTCCATTAACTTGAATCTTTATTTCACTGATGTACAACACTACTTCATATGTAGAGAATTAATATGCCAAATTCTAGCAGTATTTCACACTTGCCTCTTGTTTCTAATAAATTAATTCATCTTACTGTATATTACAGAGTACAATTCCATTTATCAATACCACCTGTCATATCCACTGTAAAAACTAAAATTTCAGAATCTCCCACCTAGAGACCATCCCGAGCTGACCTCAGATTATTAGCAGATACAGAAAAGCAAAGCCATCTTGGAACAATGACCTCTAAATGGCTAACTGTGAAAGAAAGCTCACCTGCAATGCACAGCCTCGAGTGACCGCTTCATCAGCATTCAATGTTGTACTAAGTTCTTTACCAAAAAATTTGCTGATCTTCTCTTTCACTGCAGGGATTCGTGTTGCACCACCAACTATCTCCACTGCATAAATATCTTCTTTCTTTAACTCTGTTTTAAAATTATTACAAGATTTTGACTAAAATAATCTTTAAATTAGTACTTTTAGGGGAGCCAGAAGTGGCTCAGTCAGTTAAGTGTCCAACTCTTAATTTCGGCTCAGGTCACGATCACACAGTCTGTGAGACTGAGCCCCAGGCTGGGCTCTGCGCTGACATCATGAAGCCTGCTTGGGATTCTTTTCCCCTCCCTTTTCTGCCCCTCCCCCAAGCATACATACATGCACACATTTGCTCTCAAAATAAATAAAACGCATTTTAAAAAATTTAAAAATACTTTAAAATTAAATAAATAATAATAAATTGTACTTTACATTGAAATAAAAGAGCAATGTAACATCTTAACACAACAAAATAACTTACAGGGAGACTGGAGTCTGTTAAGCATCGGACTTTTGCTCAGGTCATGATCTTATAGTTCGTGAGTTCAAGCCCTGCATTGGGCTCTGTGCTGACAGCTCAGAGCATGGAGCCTGCTTTGGATTCTGCGTCTCCCTTCCTCTACCTGCCCCTCCCCCACTTGTGCTCTGTCTCAAAAGTAAACGTCAAAAAAAAATTTTTTTAAGTGACTTACTGATATGTAACAAAATCCCTCCACTCCTTCACCCCCTAGCCACCATCACTGTGCGCGCGCGCGCGCGCACACACACACACAGGTGTGAAGCATCTAAAAACCAGTAGATTTTTTTTTTTTTTAAGTTTATTTATTTTGAGAGAAAGAGAGTGCTCACACACACGTCGAGAAGGGGCAGAGAGAGAGAAACAAACAGATGGAGAATCCCAAGCAGGCTCCACACTGGCAGCACAGAGCCTGATGAGGGGCTCGAATCTGTGAACCGTGAGATCATGACCTGAACAGAAGTTGGACGCTTAACCTACTGAGCCACCCAGGTGCCCCAAGTAGGTATGTTTTAATGCACAAAATAACAAGGCAGTGTGACACAACAGTGGGAATTAGGAGGTGAGGACCATGAATACTCAACGCCCTGAACTTTGTTTCATGCTCTGAAATAGTACCAAAGAATTGTTTAAACACCAATACTTAAGCTAGCCAAAAGGGAAAACAGGAGGGCCATTAAAAAATGAGTGACCCTACCATGTCATGAAAGAAAAAAGTATTCAAAGCCACCTGACTGCTCCATCTAGAGCATTAATAATACAGCTACAGTCTCCTCATAAAAGAAGTAAAGAAAGTGCACACCAGATGTCTTCAGTTACTCATAAAACACTCCTAACATCATATTTTATGCAACAAATACTAAGGATATGTTGAAAAGGGCTATTTAAAGAAACGGGCTATCCCAGTATGGAAAAGTACATGCCAGTTTGCCAGAGTCACTCTGATGTAAGAGCTAAGCCTTTTGTCAAGATGACAGTATATCTCAACACTCTGAAATACTTAGCAACCAACACAACAGTGGACTCCAAATAAAAGTATGTTGAAGGTTTTAGAAAAATTAAGGATACATTCCTAAATCAAACTTCTCCTTTTAGCTAGAAATAAAATTAAAGCATCTGTTAAAATAACTATGTGGTTATCACATAGTTTGCTGTATTTCTCAGTCACCAAAAGATTCAATGAGAGAAAAAAGCCTTTAAGACTAGTCCAAGCAGCAACGCAAAGGACAATTTTTACCCCCATGAAATAAATGATGTGCTTATATCCATCTCTGAGTCTGAATTAACTTTAGAAAACTATTAGATTTCACTGGATACTGTTATCAAAAGAGGGTGGGGACAGGGGTGCTCCAGGGGAAAGATGAAGATAAAAAGAAGCTTTATGCAGCAATAAAGTAATTCATACAATCAAAATTTGTGTAACTTTAAAAAAGAAGTAATAAATGATATTTTCCAAAAAGCCTAGATAATACAAACAATTCAGTCAAAATAATACTTACTGGCTTGTTCCAAAACACTACGAAGCGGTGGCTCCACTCTAGCTAAGAGATCATCACACATCTCCAGAAATTTGCCTCTATGAGAAAAACAGTAATTGGTTCAAATCACATTCCACTTTTATGTGGGGAATACATGGCTATAATCAAAAGGTAAGAGGGGTGCCTGGGTGGCTCAGTCGGTTAAGCAGCCGACTTCAGCTCAGGTCATGATCACAAGGTTCATGGGTTCGAGCCCCACATCAGGCTCTGTGCTGACAGCTAGAGCCTGGAGCCTGCTTCAGATTCTATGTCTCCCTCTCTCTCTGACCCTCCCTACTCATGCTGTCTCTCTCTCTCTCTCTCTCAGAAACAAATAAAACATTAAAAAAAATTTTTTAAAGGTAGGTATAACAAGTATTGGCAGGAATGTAAAGAAACTGGACCCCTCATACATGCCTGGTAAGTATGTAAAATAGTATGGCTACTTTGCCAAAGAATCTGTCAATTCCTCAAAATGCTAAACACAGTGTTAGTATATGACCCAACAATTACACTCTAGGTATACAACCAAAATAATTGAAAACGTATGTCCACACAAAAAATTGCACATAAATACTCTTCAAAGCACCATTACTCATAACAGCCAAAAAAGTAGGAAAAAACCTAATGTCCATTAAGCAGTATTCAGGAATGAAAAGGAATGAACACAGTAAAAGAGCCTAATATTGGTTAAAAGATGGTTATTAAATTTTAAAAAATTATGTGAGGTGAAAGAAGCCAATCAAAAAAGAACTCGTATTAGGGACGCCTGGGTGACTGTCCATTAAGATGCCAACACCTGATTTTGGTTCAGGTCATGACCTCACGGTTCATTTTGTGAGTTCAAGCTCCACATGGAGCTCTGCACTCAACAGCGCAGAGCTGCTTCAGATCCTGTCTTTCTTTCACTCTGCCACTCTCCTGCTTGAATGTGCTCTCTCTTAAAAATAAGTAAAAAAAAGTTAAAAAATGTTTATTAATTTTTGAGAAAAAGAGGGACAAAGAGAGGGAGACACAGAACTGTAAAGCAGGCTCCAGTTCAGCACAGAGCTATCAGCACAGAGCTCAACTCGGGGCTCAAACTCACAAACCATGAGATCATGACCCTCAGCCAAAGTCAAAGCTTTTAACTGAGCCAACCCAGGTGCCTTTACACACACACACACACACACACACACACACACACACACACACACGACTCCATTTGTACGAAATGTTCAGAGTGGGTAAATCCAGAAAGCAGATGAATAGCTGCCTAGGACTGTAGTATGAAAAACAAGATGAAAGACAACAAATGGGTATAATTTTTTTCCTTAAAATACTTTGTTTTAGGTTTACAGAGAAATAGACATTACAGAGAATTCCCACAGACCCCTCACCACAGCCCCCCCCCCCCAGTTCCCCTATTAACATCTTACATGAGTGATACCTTTCCAAAAGACACATATAATATAAACTAGGGTTCTATAGGCTTTGACAAAGGTGTGATGTAAGGAAGTACCCAGTCTGACAGAACCACATGAAATGGCTTCCCTGCCCTAAAACTCCTGTGCACTCCCCCTGAACTCCTGCCAACCACTAACATTTTCAGTCTCCATAGTTCTACCTTTTCCACAATGTCATACAGTTGAAATCAAACAGTATATAACATTTTCAAACTGGCTTCTTTTGTTCAGAAATACACATTTAGGGTTCCTCTAAGATTTTTTATAGCTTAATAGCTCATTCAGGGTTTCTTAATGAGATGACGAAAATATTCTAAAACTTCCTTGTGACAATGGCTGCAAACTTTGTGAATGTATTAAAAACCACTGATTATATGGGGCGCCTGGGTGGCTTAGTCGGTTAAGCGTCCGACTTTCGCTTAGGTCATGATCTCGCGGTTCGTGGGTTCGGGCCCCGTGTTGGGCTCTGTGCTGACTGCCAGCTCAGAGCCTGGAGCCTGTTTCAGTCTGTGACTCCCTCTCTCTCTGACCCTCCCCTGCTCATGCTGTCTCTCTCTCTCTCCTAGAAATAAATAAAACATTAAAAAAAATTAAAAAAAAAACCAAACCACTGATTATACACTTCAAGAGTATGATGTTTATTAATTATCCCTCTGATATACAGAATATAAAACATACTAGAGTAGCAAAATTTTAAGACCACCTATGGCAATATTGATGAGGACATAAAAAAAACTGAAACTCTTGTATGTTGGTTAGAGTTTAAAACAAGTTTTTTCCTGGGCACCTGGGTGACTGTCAGTTGATTGTCCAACTCTTGACTTTGGTTCAGGTCATGAGTTCATGAGTTCAGGTCATGGTTCATGAGTTCAGGTCAAGGTTCATGAGTCTGAGCCCCACTGTCAGTGCAGAGCCTGCAGGGGATCCTCTCTCTTTTCTTTCTCTCTCTCTCTCTCTCTCTCCCTCCCCCCGCCCCCACCTGGCTTTCGTGCACATACATACTCTCTCAAAAATAAACAAACATAAAAATAATTTTTTATAGTCTTAAAATGTTATTTATTTTTGTGAGAGAGAGCGTAAGCAGGGGAGGGGCAGAGAAAGGGGGAGACAGAGGATTTGAAGCAGGCTCTACTCTGACAGCAGTAAGACCAATGCGGGGCTTGAACTCATGAACTGTGGGATCATAACCTGAGCCAAAGTCAGACGCTCAACTAACTGAGCCATTCAGATGCCCCCCACTCCTCGCAAAAAAAATTTTATAAATGAGATTTTTCCCTAATAGCAATAAAACTGGAAAAAGCCAGTGTCCACCAAAAAGAGATAACAATAATCCTATAATGGCACACTAGTCAGCAATACACAAGGAGCAAATGATATATGCAACAACTAAATCAATCTCAAGTTTTATGCAAAACAAAAGAAGTCTTACACAAAACTACATACTATATGACTACATTTATAAGTTCTAGGGACACCTACATGGCTCAGTCAGTTAAGCGTTCAACTCTTGGTTTCAGTTCAGACCATGATCTCACAATCATGAGGCTCCTCCCTGAAAGTGTGGAGCGTGCTTGGGATTCTGTCCTCTCTTTTTCCCTCTCTAGGTCCTGCCTCAGCTCGCACAAGGCCGCTCTCTCTCAAAGTAAGTAAACTTAAAACTCTAAAACACAAAAAAAAAAACTTCAAAAGTTCTACACAGGGAATTTTAATCTATGAGCCCCTAAAATGAAAACCCCAGTGAGTGGCTACCCCCGGGGATGAAAGCCTAAGTTTTCCAAAATGGTCTATTCCATGATAGGGGTACTGGTTACAAACATGTGTGCACTTGGCAAAACTCAGCAAATGCACATTTAAAACCTGAATATGTCATTATATAAAAATAAAACAAAAAACTTAAAACACTGAATTCTGATAATTAGTATTTGTGGATAAGTATACAGCTAGATATACACTATTTTGAGATGCATCAAAAAAAATTGGATAGACAGAAAGATGAATAGATGAATAAGATACATGATACAAGTACAGTTAATGTTATAAGTAGAACCCAAATGGCAGGATAAGAATGTTCACTACAAAATTTTTTGTTCTCCTGAACATCTGAAAATATCCATCATTAAAAAAAAAATTTTTTTAAAGGTGCAGAGAGAAGTCTAGAAAGAAGACAAGAGCAATGGTAGAGTCTTTTTCTTTTTTTTTTTTTTAACTGGTTTGGAAAATTAATTCACGTAAGTTTAGAATTCACCATGAGCACCAGCGTGGCTCAGTCAGTTAAGCATCCATCTCTCGATTTCTGCACAGGCCATGATCTCAGGGTCATGATATTGAGAGATATTGACTCTCTCCCCCTCTACCTTTTTCCCTGCTCACGCACGCTTACTCTCCCTAAAATAATTAAATTCTGAAAGAATAAAATCAAAGCACAAGAAGGGGACAAGTACTGAACGATGTTAATTCAAGAAAACCTGCTTGATATTTAAGTAGCTATGAAACTATATACTGAAAGTGCACACTGCATACCTGGGAAAAACGGATCAAAAACAACCAGCAACAAAACCAAATTATTCTGGTAAATTAGACTTCCAATTTGGCATCTAGCAAAAAGAACAAGTAGCAAGTAACTGAAAAGTACACTGTCATAATTACACAGCAATGGTATACGCGAAAAGATAGTATTATTCCCTTTAAGATAATCAAGGAAAGAACAGGAGCTAAGGTTAGGTTCTATCCAACCAAATGTGAACATGCAAAACTGTCATCAACACGTAAGAACTCAGGGTTCACATGTGATATTTCTTAGAAACCTGTTAGGAAAATATACCTCCAACAACTAAAACGATGAAGAGACATTAACATAAAGTAGAAATAAGGAACAAGCCTCAGCAAAGATGTGGTGAAACTGAAAGCCTTACACACTGCTGGTGAGAAGGTAAAACGGTCCCAACTGCTGAGGAAAATAGTTTGGCAATTCCTCAAAAAGCGAAACACAGAATTACCATATGACTCAGCAATTCCACTCCTACATTTATTCCCAAAAGAACTAAAAGCAAGGTAGTCAAACAAACACGTATTCATGAATAGTCACAGAAGCACCATTCACAAGAACTAAAGGTAGAAACAACCCAAAGGTCCATCAGGTAATGAAAAGATTAAAAACTGTGATGTTATCCATACAAATGGAATACTATTTGCCACAAAAAGCACAGAAGTACTAATAATAAGCACATGCTACAATGTGGATGAGCCTAGACAACACAGCGTTAAAGTCAGAGACACAAAAAACCCAAAACGCATAGGTGTATAGTTCTATTTACATGAAACATCCAGAAGAGGCAAATTCAGAGATTTTAAAAAAAAAAAAAAAAAAAAAAAAAGGATAGTGTTGCCAGGCACGAGAGGCAAGGGAAGAAGGGAAGTAACTGCTTACTGGCTCTGAGGTTTTATTTTGGGGTGATGAAAACATCTGGTCACTAGACGAGGTGGTCACTGCACAACAATGTGAATGTACTAAAGGCCACAGAGTTGTTCACTTTAAAATGGAATGTGGAATTTACCCCATTAAAAGTTAATCAGAAGAAACACTAGAATGGTGGAAATGATCTGGTTTCATTAGTTTAAAAAAACAAGAGTGTTAATGAGCACTACAGACTAAATGTAGACTATAAACTAGAGAATATGACAGCTTTAAACTCAATGTCCCTAAAATACAACTATTCAAAAAGACAAAAAAACAAAAAAAAACCCACCAGCACACAGGTTAATTAACCATTTTCAGTTTTTACAAAGTATAAAATACTTACAAGTGTCTACTTGGCTCTGAGTATCAGAAAACAATTTCTGAGAGACACCCTCATACTCCTCTGCTCCCCAGACCACACAACACATACACACACAATGCTGCTTAATAAAAATGAAAACCAAAAAAAATAAACAAATAAAAATAAAAAAATGAAAACAATCACATTCAAGTAGAGAGGAAAGGGGGCTACCAATGTGGTTACTAGACACGGTAATTCTAATTCTAATTCCATCTCAATTTTTTGAGGATTAACTGAGGTCACACTTTCCCCAAAAAAGCCATCAACCATGCCTGACTTCTATCAGTAGAGTTCACCTAAAGAACTTATCACTCATCATCCAAGCAACCCAAACAGACAAAAATAACATTCTGGGTATTTCTGAGGACAGCCATGAAACGTCAGTAACACAAAATTCTTGCAACACTGTATAAAAAGAGCTGCTGCCCACAAATGACTCTGAACTACCCAAGAACACCAATTTCTGAATCAATGACTAAATCAAATTCAGTATTATTTGGCATTAAAGCATGTTGCCCTGATTTTTTGAAAACTGATAACTCATATAATACATACACCTGTAGAGAGCTATCAACTTACTGGAATAATCGAAAAAAAAGTTTCCAAACTTCACATCAAAAGCAGGATCCTGAATGGTCTCTGTTTTTTACCTACAGAAGTTACCTTATTAACAATCATGGTAATTTCAACAATTAGTTAAATAAATGCTAATATATAAGTGGAGGAAAATCGCAATTGAGTTTAACATCAAAACAGTGATCTGGTTACCTATTCATAGTCCCAGATACATCAACATCATTCATAAAACATTCGATGCTCAAAGGGAGGTCTGAAGCATTTGCACTCATCAATTTCTTGAGTTTCTCACACTCCTGAGACAGTCGTAATAATGCACGAATTTTTGACTTTATGTCTAGCTTGTATTTCTTTCCAAATTCTTCACAGAAGTGATTTACTAACACCTCATCAAATTTTCTGCCTCCCAGCGTTGTGTCAAATGCAGTGGCCAGAACCTTAGGAAAAAAGATGATAATTAATTCAAAAATTAACCAATCAACTTAAAATTTTATCATGATATATATTTAACTGGTAAGTTAACAAGGGGGCACATTCAGGTTGAAACAAGGCAATGTGCACATGTCATTTACTCACTGTTACAAACACTGTGAAAAGAGACACTGTAATCCCCAATTTACAGATGATGCTACAGGCCCAAATGGACTAAGAGATGACAGCCTTTATGAAAAAATAAAATAAAAACAATCTATTCAAAGATGATAAATGTTGTGAAGAAAAACAGGACACAGAACGGAATACTGTCTAATTCCAACTTTGTTTTCTTCAAAAGACTAAAATGAAATACAGTAACCTGTTCAGAGCAGTAACATTATGAATGTTTTTCTTTTCATGCAAATGTTTTCCAAGTTTGGGAATGTTTTCATGATGAGTGTTTTTAGAATTAAATTTATGGCTGGTAGCTTCTGTTTAAAAAAAGGTGAAAGTATACAATGTGTTTCTGAAATAAAGCCATTAGTGATTAAAAGTTTTAAGTACTAAAGTTTACACTTGGTTTGTTACTTATATCTGTAAAAATCCCAAACCTGTTATTTCCCAAGCATCCCAAAGATCCTTATTTAAAAAAAAAAAAAAAAAGGCCTAGAAACAGTATAAATCAGAATGTAAAGTGAAACTCAGTCTAGTTTTCAAAATAATAGGACTGTAACAAATAGTCTCAAAACGTCATACAAACCTAACACTTTGAGACAGACAGTCCTGCCCCAACAATCCCCAAATTTGGAGGAAAAATGCAATTTCGGCCTTGACACAAATAACCCTGATACACAACGCTAACAATTAAAATCATGCACCAAAACCTTCTTGGTTCTTAAGCAAATTCTAATTAAAATCACCTAGAGAACTGATTTTATATTCCACTGTAGAACTAGCATATACCAGCAAATTCAAATGCGACCAGGATCACTCTCTGGCCCCCTTTGTCTTTAATGCTGCTAGACTTCTCATTGTACAAAATGCTTTCTCCAGAGCTCTAAGGTTTCCAGAAATCTGGAGTATCTCTCTCAGTTTGGTTTCTTTTTGGCTGTCCAAGTACTAGTCCCTATACTCTTTTCCTAGAGCAAGAAGAGGATGCCTTTGTTAACTCTTCAATCCTCAGTGTAAAATACACAAAGGGACTAAGTGTTAAAGAATCCTAATAAGCCTGTAAGGTTAAGTATTATTTTCCGCACATGGTAGGTAAGTAAGGATCAGAAATCTTAAGAGATTTTTCCTCAAGGTCTACACTCTCTGTTTCATACTATGCCAACTCAATAAATTACAACTTCTACACTACCTCTACGTACTTAGGTTCTAGTTTAAATCATTCACAGTAAGCTTCCATTGATGAAACCAAACTCTTTAATAGACTTTTCAATTCTCTCCCATAAATTCCTAACGACCACACGCTCATAATCACGTTTTCCAGAAATATACTTACTTTAAGTTTCCCTCTATTAAATGCACATACAGACACTTGATAAGAAGAATGCCCCATGTCTACAAAAACTACATTTCGTGGTTTCTCTTCTAAGGCAGGAAGATCTTGCTTATAGATTCCATATGCAAGAGCAACTACGTAAGAAAAAAATTAAATTCAATATATCATTTAAGTAGTATGTTTAAAATTCAATGAAAAAAACATTTTTTATATAGTGAATATGACTACATTTGCTATTTTAAAAAGAATCAAATTCTTCATATGCTTTGCATAATTCTTGAGGAACACAAACTTCAAAGAATAAAATGCTGACGTTCACTTAGACTTCCTTAGTGTTTCCAATTTCCAATTCCAATGACTTTGCCAATTTTGCCCAAGTCACACACCCCCAGTTTTCCAAACATATTTCCCAGTATTTCTTCTACCTTTGTGCTATCGCAACATTCCCACATATCTCCTCCTGGATGCTGCTTTACAGCTCATAATAGGAGTGGAGAAAAGGTCGATTTTGAATCTAGGCACTGCTCTCAACACAAAATAACTGTTACCATCCAAACAAACGTGATTCAAAACCAAAGTAAAGGCTAGGCAAATAAAGAAAATGCACCGGTCAAATGAATTCTTCACGTGTGACACGGTAATCAAAAATACTGTGGCACATAGGTAGTAAGTACTCCAAGCAAAATAAAGAACAAGAAACCCCATGGTTTTAAGATTGCAGAACCATCCAGATTTATCAAGTCACCAATGTTAATAGTCCCTGTTACCTGCAGTAGTTTCATTCATTAATCGCAAGCAATTAAGACCAGCAATTTGTGTTGCATCCATCACTGATCGTCTTTCTGCATCAGTATAGAAACAAGGAACCTACAAAACAATGTGAAAGTTCACTATATAACAGAGTCCTCATTTAAAATACACCTTCCAAAAAACAGTAAAATCCTTAGGTGTCTGGGTGTCGGAGTCAGTTATACTACCAGACCCTTTTTATTTCAGATCAGGTTATGATCTCACGATATCTGGGCTCAGGCCCAGCACTGGGCAGAGCCTGCTTGGTATTCTCTCTCTTTCCCTCCTTCTGCCTCTCCTCAGCTCACGTGTGTTCTCTCTCAAATAAAAAAATGAACTTAAAAAAAAAAAAACAAAAACAGTAAAATCCAGAAATGCCTTCAAATACGTACAGTGACTTTTTTCTGTATATGATCAAGAAAGTATTTCAAACCAGTAAAGTTAGAATATTCAGTAAGTACTGTTGGGACAAATGGATAGCCATACTGAAAGAAAAAAATCAAGTTGCATCTCTACCGCACACCTAATAATAGATTTCAAATCAAAGATTTAACAGTTTAAAAAAAGTGAGTAGAAGGACATTTTTATCAGAGTAAGAAATTCTCTAATTAAAGCACAAAATACAGAAGAAAAAAAAGAAAGAAAAAAGTAGTATGCTTGAATAGCAATGTAACAGGACAGAACGTAGCTATACTTGTGGTGAACATAGCATAATGTGTAAACTTATCAAATCACTAAGTTTTACACCTGAAACTAATGCAACACGGCATGCCAACTAGAAGTGTAAAAAAAAAAATAGTTTTAAAGATTAATCTAGTTGACTCATTAAAAATTCTAATGATCAAATGGGGAATAATATTTGCAACTCCTATTATAAAAGGATAGAGCTCAACTATTACAATAAGAACTACAAATCAAAATGTAAACCATAAACTTAAAATGAGCAAAAGAATGTTTTACAGAAAAGGACATACAAAAGGGCTTTTAAATTAAAAAATGTTCTCAACTTCACCTATAGAGTAAAACATTAAAATTATACACATTATTCAATTATTATAGAATTAGCTAATTCACCAACAAGCTGTTCTGGTGAGGCTGTGGTCAGAAAAGCTCTCTCACACACTGCTGGTACAAGTTTAAATTAGTAAAATTCTTTATAGGGCAATTAAACAACAGCTGTTGAAATTACAAATACAGACTGCCTAGCAATTGTACTTCTAGGAATTTAGCCCTAGAAACATACACATTACACATGAAAAAAATCTGTTCAAGTTTACTCACTGCAATGTAACTTGTTTTTAAATTCTTTACAAAAAACAAAAGAAAACAAAAAACCTGGGCGTGCCTGGGTGGCTCAGTCAGTTAAGCATTTGACTCCTGATTTCAACTCAGACCATTATCTCACATTTGTGAGTTCCAGCTCTCCATTGGGATCCACACTAACAATGCAGACCCTGCTTGAGATTCTGTCTCCCTCCTCTCTGTCCTTCCCCCACTTGAGCTCTCTCTCAAAAAATAAACATTTAGAGGTGCCTGGCTGGCTCAGTCAGAGAAGCGTCAAACTTCAGCTCAGGTCATGACCTCAGGCTATGTGAGTTGGGGCCCTGCATTGATTGGGCTCTGTCCTGACAGCTCAGAAACTGGAGCCTACTTCGGATTCTGTCTCTGTCTCTCTGCCCCTCCCCCTTCTCCCTTAAAAATAAGTATTTAAAAATTGAAGAAAGAATAAATATGAACATTTAAAAAATAAAACTGGAAGCAACCTGGAGATCAAACAAATACAAGTTAAAGAGATTTCAGTATTCTGTAGTCAATGAAAAGAACAAAGTCCTTTTTTACCACTAGGGAAGGGATAGAAGATAAGCTGTCTAAAACTTGACCCAAAAAACCCCCATGAAAGTAGGGGCACTGGGGTGGCTCAGCTGGTTAAGCCCAGGATTCTTGGTTTGAGCTCAGGTTGTGATCTCACGATTTGTGGGATCAAGCCCACTGTCAGGTTCTGCACTCTTAGCACAGAACCTGGTTGAGGTTCTCTCTCTCTCCTCTCTCTGCACTACCCCCACTCATGCTCAGTCACTCTCTCAAAATAAAGGAACTTTAAAAAAAAAGAGAGAGAGAGAGAGAGAGAGAGAGACAATTATTTTAAAGATACTTGAAAAAAGTCAAGGTAGAGGGGCCCATGGGTGGCTCAGTTCATTGAGCATCCATCTCTTGATTTTAGCTCAGGTCATGATCCCAGGGTTATAGGATCAAGCCCCATCTCGGACTCTCCGCTAAGCATGGAGATTCTCTCTCTCCCCCTCTCTGCTCCTCTCCCCTACTCTCTCTCTAAAGTAAGAAATAAAATATAAATTAAAAGAAAATAAAGAATGGAGTGACTGGGTGGTTCAGTCAGTTAAGGATCCAACTTCAGCTCAGGTCATAATCTCATGGTTCTAGTTCAAGCTCCATTATCAGGCTCTACACTGACAGCACAGAGCCTGCTGTGGAGTCTCTGTCTCCCTCTCTGCTCCTCCCCTGCACGTGCTCTCTCTCTCTCAAAAATAAATGAACATTAAAAAAGAAAATGAAAAAAGTGAAAGTAAAAAAGGATAAGTACAGGAGCACATGGGTGGCTCAGTCGGTTGGGCATCCTACTTGATTTCGACTCAGGTCAGGATCCCAGGGTTGTGGGATTGAGACCCGTTTCAGGTTCCACACTGAGCATGCAGCTTGCTTGGGATTCTGTCTCTCTCCCTCTGCCCCTCTCCCCGATTGATGGTCTCTCAAAAAAAATATTTTAAGAAAAAGGATATATACATATTTACTTGGGAACACAAAAACCTCTAGAAAAACCAAGAAACTCATTAACATCTGGGAAGAAAACAAAATTCCTACTACATAAGCAGAGGGCACAGAAGGGTCGATTTGATTTTTGAACAGTGGGGTTTCTATTGCCTTTCCAAAAAATTAAAGCAACGTTTTAACAATAATCAATTTATAAATAAGGCAAAATACACCCAGGCTATATTTACATAGCAATGAGATATACCATGATACCAAGAGCTGGGGCAGTAACTGTGCAAAAGGATTCACAGATGGGCCAGAGACAGCTATCCCTAAAAAGGCCTGATGAGGGGCGCCTGGGTGGCTCAGTCAGTTGAGCGTCTGACTTCAGCTCAAGTCATGATCTCACAGTTCTCAAGTTCAAGCCCTGCATCGGGCTTTGTGCTGACAGCTCAGAGCTTGAAGCCTGCTTCACATTCTGTCTCCCCTTCTCTCCACTCCTTCCCCACTCATGCTTTCTCTCTCTCAAAAATAAACATTAAAAAAAAAAAAAGGCCTGATGGAAAGGTTAGCTCTGTCCTAGCACAGAGTAACTTAAATGATAAACAGGTTACTAAATTCAAAGAAAAATTTCCCTAAATAACAGGAGTGGCTCGCTACACTAAAACTGCTTGTACAACATGATTTATGCTAAATAGCTACTTTCCTTCTGGGAGTCTAGAATTTTGGTACGGATTAGGCACAAGGTACCTACATGACTGACCTCCAGTTAGAAATCCTGGACTCCCAGGCTCAGGCAGAACTTCCCTGGTGTTGAGTATCTCACGCGTTATCACAACATGTTGCTGGAAGAATCAAGCGCATCAAGTACCTTGCAAGTGGACTCTTGGAAGGTTGTACCTGGTTTCCTCCAGACACTGCCCATGTACCTTTCCCTTTGTTGACTGGGCTTTGTTATCTTTTCACTGTAATAAATCTATGCATGAGTATGGCTATATGGTAAGTTCTACAAATTCTGGTAAGTCACTGAAACTCAGTGTAGTCTAGAGGACCCCTAACACATGACTTAATACATCACCTTTTAACTTGATCTCAAAAGCTAGAAAAGCCAGACATTCTGCCAGGGTACATAAATTTCACTTCTACCATGACCATAATTCAGGACCAAAGTCAGTGCACTAGATGGGGGAAAAGGGACAAATGTGAAAATCCAACAGTTAGGGAAAGGCAGCAAGCATCTAAGAAACACAGTGCCTGGACGGAATCTGAGCTCTTAGAGAAGTAGCACGTTTATTCTTTGCATCCCCCAAATATGGCCCATAACAATAATCCAATTCCTCCTGATAAATGTCAGTTCTACTCTACTCGATAGCTAAGAACCAAGGAGACTACCCAACAACAGACTGCAGGACAAAACAGCCACCCAAGAGAGTCACTGCTTTGCGGATCAACAGACCAACATGAAGACCTAGTAGGCTCCAGAGCTAAAATATCAAGAGAAGAAACGCAGAGTAAGGAAATTCAGTTGCAAAGCCAATACATCCACCCGAATTCAACAGTCCCTAAGGACTCCACTGTCCTATAAGCACAAGCTACAAAGAGCCAGGCTTCCATCTTAACAGAGATATGGAAAGGACAAGATCAAATCTACTGCTGTCTTGCCTTTAGTTCTAAATACAGGGTCAGCAAAAATAAACAAAATGAAATGAAGAAAATGACAACATAACTGAGAGTATTCAACGGATTCAACAAATGAGTAGCTATCGTGTGCCAGGCACTATGCTACATGCTAAAAGGAATCCAGGAGGAAGTGGGCTTTGAGAGAAGCCTTCAAATAAGAATAATAGAGAAGACCTGAATAAAAACTATGGAGAAGAAAAGAACACTCAAGAAAACATAGCCTAGTTTGATAAATTCTTAATATAATTACAACCTAAGGCAAAAAGCAATTTTATTTGCAATTAACAACTTTCTTTTCTCTGCTTCTTCACTCAAGTCTCCAGTAAAACAAAGGGATCAAACTCACCGAAACAACACAGTCCACAACAGGCTTCTTAAGAACACCCTCTGCTGTCTCCTTCAATTTGGACAAAAGCATGGCAGTCACTTGCTCTGTGGTAAAATTTCGCTCTTCCTCCATATATGTCACCTGCGATAAAACAACAGAAGGATCTAGGCTTATTAAAGTTTCTAATGTCCTAAAAGCCTTAAAATGAGCAATGTGTAACACATCATCACATCATCAATGGAACATCATGTCAAGAGGGAACTGAAGACTCTGGGGAAGCAAAAATAACTTGAAAGTCACTTTTGGCTTTTTAAAATGCTTGTCAAACATGAACCCTTGCAGATAAGTACCATTACGTAAACAATATGTTGTGACCACCAACAAAACCTAAGACAATTACCTGTGCACACATAACCTGGTATAGATCACATGATCCATAATGCACCTCTCTCTATAAAGGGGTCTGGTGGTGGAAACTCTTGCCACTTGGACTAATATGTGTGTTTTACTTTGTTTACGGTGTTGACTTTATGATCATTTTCAAAATTACGATCCAATCGAACTGGAGGACACAGTTTTTGTCTGATTTGTTTACTATAGCCAACAGTTAGGACAGACCTGACCCCCATATGTACTTCTGAATTAAAGAATAAATGAATAAAGCTTCAAGATATCCTACACCACAGAAGTGTGCAACTTGGATAAGAGTTACCAACTTTTAAATGCTGAAAGACTGCCTGGGATAAGCCCCATCCCTCATGCCCATACTCCCCAAATATAATCCACACTTAGAAAACAGAACTCTTCTTTCAGCTGCTCCAAGTGAACCTGAACACCACCACCTCCTTACCTCTTCACTCCCCAGCCCACTCCTTAATTATTCTGGTTCACAATCTAGGACTGTCTCACTTTACTGCATGATAAAGGTGGGAAAGTAGCCCTCCCTCCCATAAGCCTCTTTCTAAACTGCCGCTTCTTCCCTGCTATTTGTTTAATTTAGTCAATTCCTCCACTCTTATACTTGGATCCACTTGTTCCCCAGGTCTTTTCCCTAGTCTCCTCCTCCTTTGGCTCTTGCAATGTTTATGATTAAATGTGCCAATACCTATCCCTATTTCTTTCTTGACTATAAGCATTCTCTATTTACTAACCTCCTTTTTTTTCCCCTTTTCCCTCCCCTGTGCTCCAGATTTATCCATTACCAGCCCATTCAAACTATTCTGAGATTACTGCCACAGATATCCTAAGTAAACCCAGTGATCATTCTTTGGTTATCAGAATTCTTCAATTTTTTTAATTTTTTTTTTTTTATGTTTATATATTATTGAGACAGAAACAGAGCATGAATGGGAGAGGAGCAGAGAGAGAGGGAGACACAGAATCCGAAGCAGGCTCTGAGCTATCAGCACAGAGCCTGATGTGGGGGCTCAAACCCACAAACCGTGAGATCATAACCTGAGCCAAAGTCGGATGCTTAACCAACTGAGCCACCCAGGCACCCCAAAATTCTTCACTTTCAAATTCAACTTAATTCTCAGCTAAAATACCACAACTGACTACGTTTTTCTCACCATCCTCATCATCTCTTGGATTTGAGCCTATTCCCATGATCCTGATTTCTCCAACTGGGATGTCTCAAACAGCAAATCTCCTCTTGCTAAACCCAATTGCCTGGAAAGCTCAATCCACCCTTCTGGATTCCTCTTACCTCCTCTGAGTAGAGAGAAGAAAAGTGCCCACCCTACCCAGCCCTGAGCCTCTCACTTCTTTTGTATGATCAGCTCACTGTATGCTTCACAAAGTCTTCTGGATGTCCAAGAGATATTAAAAACTAATCTCCCTTTTCCCCAAAAGAACAACACCTCTTTTCAATCTAAGTCCTATTGTCAAGAGTATGACAATACATTTTTTTAGTGTAAATTTCTTTGCTTGGTATTCCAGAAAGTCACTAAAATCACACTGGAAAGACCACTCCATCAGTAAACAAGGCAAGCAGTAATGGCAGTGCTAACTTCAAATCATTGCTACTCATTAATCCAACCCATATTAACAGGGCCACCCTCCCAATCAAATTCCAGGTCATTCAAAAAATGCCAAATACCAAATGGTCTTTGCTAGCAAAAGCTTCTCCCAAACATTTAACATTTTCACTACACTTGAACTCAGAATAGTAGATATATACTCACCTGATAAAATAAAACACTGTAATCATAAGGCATCACTTTGAGAACCTTACCTTTATACCCGTTAATCCAGTGGGCAGCTGCACAATATCATACGCAAGGTTAGCTTTTTCTGCTTCCACAAATGGATCAGAGAATGCTCGGCCATGGAATCTTTTAAATCCTTGGACTGTGTTCTTTGCATTGGAAATTACCTAAGGGAAGGAATATCAGAGTCAAAAAAGTAAAAATACCAGGAGCAATTAAATTTAAAAAATTTTTTCAGGGATGCCTGGGTGTCTCGGTCAGTTAAGAGTCTGACTCTGACTTTCAGCTCAGGTCATGATCTCGCGGTTCATGGAATTGAGCCCCACGTCAGGCTTTGTGCTGACAGCTTGGAGATGGCTTGGGATTCTCTCTAATCCTCTTTCTTCGCCCCTCCCCTGCTCACACTCATGTGAAGTGAGGAATAAGGGACCTATTAAAACCACAGTGGCAGGGATGGCACTGAAGCTCAGCTTGTATTACTTCTGCATGAAGACATGTACAAAAGTATCTCCAATTCTTAAACTTCTAATCAACATTTACATTAAATGACCTTTAATTTTTAAAAATTACCATAGTTTGTGACTCAAACTTTTCAAGAGTCAATTTGGCAATATCGATTCAGAAATTCTAATGAAAAAAACATTAGGAAAAAACATTAAGTACACAAAAATAAATGCAAGAAGACCATGACCGTGTATAATTTATAACAGGAGAAGACTAGAACAGCCTAGATGGTCAACTAACAGGAGATGGATTTAAAAAAAAAAAAAAGGAAAACGAAAAGATGTATCCATACAGTGGGTAACATTATTTTAGAAGGTTAAGACAAGTATCTATATGGTATGATCTCACTTTTAAAGTGAAGTAATCATTTAAATCCTTAGAAAGTACAAAAGGTTAGACATTAAGATACTAAAAGTGATTGTGGATAATGATACTATGTGTTACTTCCAAATTTCTTTTACATTTTTAAGAATTGCAGCACTCCTCCTCATCAGCTACCCGCTACTTAAAAGGCAGACACAAGTCCCTTTACAAAACAATACAAGGCCTCCAAAATCAGGCCCTCCTTCAAATGCAGTAGGCTGCCAAGCAGAAACTCAGTATCACAATAACTATGTCATCCTAGAGATAGACAGGCAGCTGAATACAGTTAACTATTCTCAATAATGAAAACAAGTTTCAAAACAGAACTCACTGGAATTTTAGAAGGCAAGACATTTCAAACTGGTTATCTACTTACTATCTACTGCTTCTTAACATATTTTCAACTTCTTGAAAATCAGGTTATAAAACACCCAATGTTCTATATGTGATTAAAATCAATTGGCTATGCACCATTTTCTTGGGCTTTTTGTTGTTGTTGTTAAATTTATTTTTTTAGTAACTTCTACATTCAACTCAACATGGCACTCAAACTCAAGACCCCAAGATCAAGAGGTACATGGTCTTCCAACTGAGCCAGGCAGGGGCTGGCTTTTAAATTGGAAAAAAAGGGTGCTCCAGGCTGAACCAGAAAAAGGTTTAATACACAACTCCATAATTTCATAATCACCTCAGGCCCTCACTCAGAACCCTTGGAGTTCTGCCACTCTAGTTACTCAGAAACCAACAAATATGTCAGGTTCTTGTTTCATAAAGTAAACTAACGTCAAGTGTGCTTCTAACAAGTATGCTTTCCTTTTTTAAGAACCTTGATTAACAAGATCAAATCTACAAACAATGACTCTAAGAAGGAGTAAGATGAAGACTCAAAAAGACTTTAAGAAACATGTAAAATACACAGGAATAAGTAAGCTTTGCTTAAACAAGATATAGACAAAATACATCCTAGTAGCTTACATTAAACAGATTACTCTGTTTGTATCATTTTAAAAAGCTATTTGCTCTTCACTCAAGCACAGGAGACTAGATCAGGCCTGTCTTTCTCAGCTGTCCACCTAGGGACTACCATAGTAGGCACGTAATGGGCACTCCAATAACTGCTGAATGAAAAGATGGACAAAAGAGAGAAGTCAGTCATTTTAAGAAAAAAACAAAACTCTACCTGGCTTTTAGCTGCTGCTCCAATTGAACGATTCTTGGGACCAAAAGAAATGCAAGCCCTAGAAGAAAAAACATTTAAGCATCAAACCTTACTGCAACATTACATCCAGGTAGGATTCTATCACCAGAGCAGGCAGGTTTTCTGAGTGTGAGATAAAAAGTCACATTTGTAAAAGCACACAGTAAATCTGATTTTGACCCCTCCAGTGAGTAAAACTCTCCATGAGAATGGGCGGCATCTGGAGTCATGTCATTTAGGCTTTGAAGCACAAATCTGATGTGATAACCATCTGTCTCCCCATACTTCCTAGAGGTGGCCCAGCCAATCTCCACTATTCTTTTTCTTCAAGTCTGGGGCTCAAAATCCCAATACAAAATAATGTACCTTCTTACCAATAAAATGCGTCTTTTCAAACAGCTTACAACCTTACCAAGTAGTGTATAAACCTTGAGAACAACTTCTGTCCTCATATATATTAGTAAAAGATAACTTTAATAACATTACGTATACAACCTATTTATATGTATTAACTCATGAAATTCTCAAGAGCACCCCCATCTTATCCCTCTTTTATAGCAGAAGAAACTGAGTTCAAAAAGGTGAAGTAAACTTATCCAGGGTCACAAAACTTAAAAGCAATGGAGTCAAACTCTAGATCATTTCTCCATACCTTACACCTTAGCTCTGACCCTCTGTATCTGCCCTAGACCCCTAGTTCTTTCAATTTAGAGTAAGTAAACTCTGGAGTCCTACTGCCTTGGTCCAAATCCAACTATATTTAGATGACATATTGACAACTACTTTACTTAAACTTACTAGCCCTCTGCAATCTGCCAGGACACTGGGCCTTTCTGTGCCTTAGTGGCCTCTTCCACCCTACAGGGTAAGAACCCCTGTGAACCAATCTCCCAGAGAAGGTGAAGGTATCTGTGCCCTGTAGGAGTATGGCATGGCCTGGTGTCTCCTCAGATTTGCTCTGAACCCTAAAAACTGCACGACTACAATGTGGAGGTAGCCTCCGAGAAATACAGGTGGTCAAGCTTAGCTTTTCTGCATATGTAACACTAATCACTAAAATTTCTTTTTAAATGTCCTCACAACCATGTAAGTATCTCTTCTATCACAGCCCATATTGCCCTTTAGGAAAATGCTAAAGATAATCTTATCCACTCTATTCACCTTCTCCACTGGTAAAAGGCCTTCTAGCCTAACCCTAACAATGGTAAACTCACAGCTTTTCTAAATGCCACCAGAGCTGAATTTCTAAGGTGTATCACACCAACACCTCAATCCCAACATAATTACACGCAATATTATTTGTCTTCCACTGTTTCCTGCAGCCCTTTCTTCAAACCTTCATCTCCTCAAAACAAACACTGAGTCTTACAATAAAAAACATTAATGTTCCCAACTTCATTATATGTCCTTATGGGGTAGGTGTTCTCTTCTACCTGTGTAACTCTGAAGAGGTCTTGCTTGTGATTACCTTCCAAACAAAATAAATAACCAACAAATAAAGCCCAGGTTCCTTAACTTAAGATGTCTCACTATCCCAACCCCAACTTCCACCTGTATCTAAGGCACAGTGACCCAACACAAGTTAGTCATCCAATCTTTCTGCTTTGCTAATACTTCTGCCACTTGAAATGCCTTGGTCCTTCTATATGTATCTCACTCCTTCTCCAAAAACATCACCCACTTTGTCCCTCAAGTAAAACTTAATCTTATTTCTATTTCTTAAAACTTACCAAAATTAGCTTAAAAACTTACTGGACTTTGGGCAATGCAATATAGAACACCTTCCACCTCAAAGAATGTTCTATTATACAGAGCTGCTCTAGGTAATATTCTCACTTGAAGTCAATTAACGTTTTTACTTACTTTTAAAACCTCCATCTGCTTTAACAGTAAATATATGGTTTTATTTTGAAATTTAACTTACAAACCTTTAAATATTTGACTTATCAGGAATTTGTTCTTGTATGTAGTTTGAGGTAGGGATCTAAAATTTTTGGGGTGCCTGGGTGGCTCAGTCAATTAAGTGCCCAACTTTGACACGTCATGATCTCACAGTTTGTGGGTTCGAGCCCCGCATCGGGTTCTGTGCTGACAGCTCAGAGCCTGGAGCCTGCTTTGGATTCTGTGTCTCCCTCTCTCTGCCCCTCCCCAGCTTGTGCTCTGTATCTCTCTTTTTCAGAAATAAATGTTTTAAAAAGTTAAAGGAAAAGAAAAATTGTTTTGCACATCTTGAAAAGCTGAATAAAAAGCTGGTATCTGTTCAAATTACAGTTGACCCTTAAACAATGGTTTGAACTACAGGTATTTTGTGATATGGTACAGTAATGGAAATGTATTTTCTCTTCCTCATTATTTTCTTACTGACATTCTTTTCTCTAGCTTACTTTATTCCAAGAATACAAAATACATGTAACACATAAAATGTGTTGACTGTTTTTTTAATCAGTAATGGTGCCAACAGTAGACTATTAATAGTTAAGTTTTTGGTTAGTCAAGTTACAAGGAGATTTTCGACTGTGCAAAGGATTGTCACCCCCTAACCCCTATAACTGTTCAAGAGTCAGCTGTATTCATGCTCTTTTGGCGCGCGCGCGCGCGCGCACACACACACACACACACACACACACACTACTGTTACAACCTCTTACAGAACAATCAAATGCCTCTACTGGAATGCCAATCTTCACATGATACAGCACTAACACATCAAACAAAGCATAACTCTGGCAAAGTATGCAGAAAGTCCACATTTTACTTAGCATATCATAGAAAATCATCAGTATCCTAGCACTACAAATTACATTCCAAAAAGTTTTTTAATAGTAAGCCCATTGCACTAAAGAAAGAAATCCTTAGGTTTTTCACTTTGCCATCAACTTTATTGATTTGAATACAAGTGTAGAAAAAGCTCAGACTCTAGAATCCGTATAATCAGTATGGGTCTGTCCAAATCTCTTCTCAGCCTTTCTAGTTGCATGATGTCTCCGTTGCTTAACATCTCTGAAATTCCATCTGCTCATCTCTAAAATGGGAAAATTAAGGCAGCAGCCTTAACAGCTGAGGAGAGCAGGAGGTGGTCAGGGTGGCAGAAGACGGCTCCTTCTCCTACCAAATGCAAAGATCACTCTGCCAAGAAGTCCAAGGATCATTCTAAAGATAAAGAGGCCACCAAGGAGTCCAGCAAGAATAGTCGCCACAGGAACAAAGCTTGGAAGAGGTAGGTACAGTGCCTCCATGCTTCCCCTGGCGGCAGCAACACCAGGTCGTGGTCCAGCTCTACCGCCAGCACAGGTGCCACTCTTCAGCATCTAGCTGCTGGCGAAGGTACAGCACGCCCTGCATCTCCAGCTCCAGCAGTTCCTCTGGCTCATGGAGTCCTTTGAGGCACAGGCATGACAAAAGGCAGGGGACCTCGCTTCAAATCCAAACCACTCAAAAGAGATGAAAAGGAACGGAAAAAGTGGAGCCCTTCCCCCTAAATCAACCAAAGTGCACATCAGAGGGCTCAAAGGACCACATCAGTGAGATAGTCTCCAATTCTGGGGAAAATTTAAATGATTGATGTGCTCATAGAAAGGATGTACCCCCATCTACCTAAAGGTTAAGCATCTATGTATGGAGTTTGAGAATCCAGATGAACTAGAAGGTGCTGGAAAGAGGACAAACTGATGGCCAGAAGATCATCAGCACAGCTCTGCTGGCTCCCTGGCCTAGGCAGCCCCCACGTGATTCAGCCCTCCCAGAAGAATGCGGCCACCACCCCCCATGTGGCACCAATCGCACCCATAAAAAGACAAGAGTTCCCTGAGGCACAGGCTTCCCCGTGTGCTGGGAATGTCACTCCCCTGACTGCTGCTGCCACAGGAGCTGCTCCAGTTCCAACTACTCCCGATAAATAGGGCCATCGAACCTCTGTGCCTTCTGACTTCTATCCCATCCACTTCAGTTTTGTCACTTTTCTAAGCAAAGGAGGATTGGTAGGAAAGAAAGAAATTCTTCATTCAAGGCCTGGCTCCAAAAGACAGCAACTGAGACATTTCCTCTGACGGCAGACATTTCCTTTCCAGATGCAGTAACATTATTGGTTTGGGGTTGTGCCCATAAAGATGCTCTCCAGTTTGCAGGAGCTCCTGAGTCAATTTAGTGGCAAAGCCATCAGGGACAAGCAGGGTAACAGTGTGGCCCCAGCCTGGGGGTATGATTTTCATTTCCACAAATGACAGGGATCTCATCTGGTGGCCGGGTCATGCTCTTGCTTACTGGTCTGCAGGCTCTCTCAGGAAGGAACGCACTTTTGAGCAGCTGCTCTTCCCACTAGCCTGGCCCTGCTCCCCTTCTCCGGTCTCTTCCAACATCTAGGGTCAAACACTCCATGTTAGTTCGCGAAAATGGTTCTATTTTTACATGTACTCCTGCACACACACCCCAGGTCTCCATTTCTCTCTGAAATTGGTAAGCAAGTTGAGATCCATTTCTACAGGGTCAGCACTGTGTGGACCCCTCTGTTGCAGCTGTGCTTCACTGGGCTGGGGGGGGTCTTTTGCAAGCTACTGTGGCAGTATGTACAGTACTTTTTAGTTTTTATTGTACAATTAGTACTGTAAATTTTGTTTTGAGTTTTTTAACTTGTAGCATTTTGGGCACTGTTATGTTTATACTTTATTGTGTACGATGAAAGGACTGTGTTGAATAAACCTGAGATTAGAATGCAGATTTGAAAAAATATAAAAATAAAATGGGGAAAGTTACAGAACCTACCTTATACCCATTACAAACATTAAATGTGTTGATCCACTGTTAAAGGGCTTACATCAGAAACCAGTACATTAAACTAGTTTGCTATAAAAGTCTGCTTCACCTTCTCAAGCTATACCAGGCAGCCATCTTCAAAATCATCTACCCAGGAGGAATACAAAGTCCTACTTCCATTCAAACAGAACAAATGTGGGGCAGCTGGATGGCTTAGTCAGTTAAGTGTCCGACTTAAGCTCAGGTCATGATCTCCCTGGTTTGTGAGTTTAAGCCCCACATAGGGCTCTGTGCTGACAGCTCAGAGCCTGGAGCCTGCTTCAGATTCTCGGTCTCCCCGTCTCTGCTCCTCCTCTGCTCATGTTCAGTCTCCATCCCTCAATAACAAATGTTAAAAAAATGATTAAAAAAAAAAAAAGAACAAAAGAGTGAGGCTCAATACACCAAACAGCACAAATCAAAGGATTTTTAAAATAAAAGCTTACACAAAGTAACCTAATATTCAAATGTGAAGAAAGCCCAAAGAGACTAAGTCAAATATTAGGGCCAGTTCTAGAACCTAGTCCAGTGCTTTCTAGTTGGTGTAAGCTCACTGCACAAAATTAGAAAAAAGAAAGTTTGGCAAAGAAAATAACTGTAATTCCACAACCACCATCCCCACCATGGATGGCAACTATTAGCATTTAATTAAGTACACCTACAGAATTCAAATAATTATAATAGGTCCTAAAAAACACGTAAGCTCAAATTCAGTTTGCTTTTCCTCAACAGAGCATCGGAAAAACGTTCAGGAGCCGAATTATTGCAACAAGATTTTTACATGGAACAAGGACAGAACGAGCTATTAAAAAGAAACATATCGGGGCGCCTGGGTGGCTCTGACTTCTGCTCAGGTCATGATCTCACAGTTCGTGGGTTCAAGCCCCGCATCAGGCTCTGTGCTGACAACTAGCTCAGAGCCTAGAGCCTGTTTCAGCTTCTGTATCTCCCTCTCTCTCTGACCCTCCCCCTGCTCATGCTGTCTCTCCTCTCTCTCAGAAATAAACATTTTAAAAAATTAAAAAAAGAAACATATCTACTACTCCCCACTCAACAGGAACTTCCAAAATTTGTACACAGCCTGCACCCAATCTTTATCTATGGCAGGAAGCTCTCCTTCATCCAAGCAGGTCAAGCTCCCACACCTTTCACATACCAGGCAGTGTACTAAGCACTCTACACTTGATTTTCCCAGGTACTCAGAGCAGGAGAAAAGTACTACTACTGGCCTAATTTTAATTAATGTGCCGCAAAACATAACTGGTAAATATCACATCCAAGATTCAAAATCAGGACTACCAGCCTCCAAATCCCATATAGACCTGCTTTTTGTATTACTTACCAAACCCCTTAAATTTATTCCTACTTCTAAACCTTCACTTAGACCATCCCAATCCTTTCCCCCATGTGTTTTAATCCTATGTGCTCAAGCCCTATCCTGGTCTTTCCTCATCACTCCACTCCATCCCCCACACATGCAACCTCTCCTCTGCCTGATAGCTTAAGTCTGTACTTAATAACCTGTCCACAACTGTACTTACTCTCTTATGCTATTTATTACCACTTTATCTCATTCATAGTTCCACCTAGAATGGTTACATCTCTGGGAAGCAGAAATCTTTATCTTGTACATCCTCTCTATGCCACACAACTCCAAGTCAATGCTGCTAAAAACAGACACTCAGCTACCTGATTGACATTGCTTTTCCTCCACTCCTAATTACAGGTTGCTTTACAGGAAATTAATTCAAATTAAGTTCAAGACTCCTCTGTTCTAATCATTAAGACCTAGAAATAATCATCTTTTTTAGGCCAGAGAATAACATCATTCTCCCTTTCCTGGGTAAAAAATACTACTGACCAAATATTTATGCACATTCTAATGGGATGTTATGAACAGCTGCAATCAACACAGATCCTTAAAAGGCAGTTTCATGTTTAAAAGAATGTGTAGAACTGCTCAGGAATATTAGAACAGCTGTTGGTCTAATTTGCTTTCTTAACCTATATAAGAAAATGAGTTTATCAAGAATTCACAATAGTCTTTAGACTATCAAATAAAAGATTTAAGCAAAAGTGTCATGGAAAAGATTAATCGGAGTATCCTTTCCTTACTGTCTTAGCCCTGAACTAGAAAGTACCTCGCAAAATTAACATCAAACAGACCAAACAACTCACACTTAAAACAATAACACCACTCTCAAAGCACAGCAAATTATTTTCCTCATTTTTTTTAAAGTTTATTTTTGAGAGAGAAAGAAAGAAAGATAAAGTCAAACAGGGAAGGGGCAGAGAGAGGAGGGACAGAGGATCCAAAGCAGTCTCTGTGCTGACAGCAAAGAGCCAGATGCGGGTCTCAAACTCACCAAACATGAGACCATGACCTGAGCAAGATTATGACCTGAGCTGAAGTTGAACACTCAACTGAGAATTACCCAAGTGCATCTTTTCTTTCTTTTTTTTTAAGTAGGCTCCACACAGCATGAAGCCCAAAGTGGAGCTTAACCTCATGAGCCCGAGATCAAGACCTGAGCAAGATCAAGACCTGAGCAGAGACCAAGAGTCAGTTAACCTACTGAGCTACCCAGGAGCTCCTAGCACAGCAAATTCTTGAGGCATTAAGATTTGCACATTAAAAGCTGCAAATTATGGGGCGCCTGGGTGGCTTAGTCGGTTAAGCATCCGACTTTCGCTTAGGTCATGATCTCACGGTTCGTGGGTTTGGGCCCCGCGTCGGGCTCTGTGCTGACTGCCAGCTCAGAGCCTGGAGCCTGTTTCAGTCTGTGACTCCCTCTCTCTCTGACCCTCCCCTGCTCATGCTGTCTCTCTCTCTCTCTCCTAGAAATAAATAAAACATTTAAAAAAAAAAAGCTGCAAATTATGAACCCTTAAGGCAAACTTCAGTAGTTTCATTTTATTACTCTAACATATAATCCACTAATGAAGAGAATTAATTAAAAAAATACAAAAAGGTAGTAACCGCAATACTAGAAAATACCTGGCAATATTTACCGTGTCTGGCTTTATCCTAAACACTTTGCATAGTTTTTTTTTTGTTTTTTTTTTTTTTTAATGTTTTATTTATTTCTAGGAGAGAGAGAAAGAGAGAGACAGCGTGAGCAGGGGAGGGTCAGAGAGAGAGGGAGACACAGACTCTGAAACAGGCTCCAGGCTCTGAGCTGGCAGTCAGCACAGAGCGCGACACGGGGCTCGAACCCACGAACCACGAGATCATGACCCAAGCGAAAGTCGGACGCTTAACCGACTAAGCCACCCAGGCGCCCCACACTTTGCATAGTTTTAACTCATTATAATTCTCACAATTCCAGTGAGAGAAATCACTTATCTTCCTGTTATAAATTAATCCTTCACATCTGTGTCAAGTCTCCTGGCGACAGTACTTTAAGCACATACAGTTGACCCTTGAACAATACAGGTTAGAAGTGTATAGGTCCACTTACACATGGATTTTTTGATACAAAAAAGCAGTATAAATGTAATTCTTCTTATGATCTTAATAACATTTTCTTTTCTCTAGCTTACTTCAAATAGAACGCATACATAAAATTACTTGTTCAACTGTTTATATTATCAATAAGGCTTCTGGTCAACAGTAGGCTACTAGCAGTGAAGTTATTGGAATCTTAAGTTTTTATACACAGATTTTCAGCTGCACAGATGTCAGCACCCTTAAATCCCACACTGATATACAGGGTCAACTGTATATTCTATGCCCCAGCAATTCCACATCTGGAATTCTATCCAACAGAAATAAAAGGACAGGGGCGCCTGGATGGGTCAGTCAGTTAAGGGTCCAACTCCTGATTACAGCTCAGGTCATGATCTAGGGGTCGTAAGATGGAGCCCCAAGTCCAGCTCAGTGCAGCGCAAAAAGCCTGCTTGGGATGGGCTCTCTCTCCTCTCTCTGCCCCTACCCCACTTGCACACACACTCTCTCAAAATAATCTTTTTAATCATACATTTAAGAAGGTAGATTCCTACTGATTGAATCTAAAATATATGTGAAATAAAATTTACAAAACACATTATGATACTATTTGTTCAAACACACCCACTCCCCCATATCTATTTATACAAGTCTGGAGAAAAGGTATATAAGAATAAACAACAGCAAATAACAAGGACAAGAAACTTTAGCACCTTTATTGATACAACAAACAAGTATCTTGTTAGGAAAAGTTTTAATTTTTTTCATGTTTTTTATTTATTTTTCTGAGAGTCAGAGAGAGCACGAGCAGGGGAGGGTCAGAAAGAGGGAGATACAATTATCTGAAACAGGTTGCAGGTTCTGAGCCAGCTGTCAGCACGGAGCCGGATGGGGCTCAAACCCACGCTTGAGATCATGACCTGAGCCAAAGTCGGACGCTTAACTGACCGAGCCACCACCCAGGACCCCCTTTAATTTTGAAAACCCAATTTAGGGGGTGCCTAGGTGGCTCAGTCAGTTAAGCGCTGACTTCGGCTCACGTCATGATCTCACAATTCGTGGAGGGTTTGAGCCCCAAGTCAGGCTCTGTGTGGACAGCTCAGAGCCTGGAACCTATTTTGGATTCTGTGTCTCCTTCTGTCTTTCCCCTGCTCCCTCATCTCCCCCTCATCCTGAAAATAAAATAAACATTAAGTTTTTTTTTAATTTAGAACCTAATGGCATAAAGTTTCTGTCAGTCTACCCAATTTGTATACAGAACTGTATTTTAGCTCTTTATGATTCTAAAGAACTACTTCCATTTCTCCAATTAGACACATGAGGGTGAATGAGGTAAGCAGTCTGAACTTTAGTTAACAAAACAACTTCTTTGAATCCAAAGGATCCAAGATCCACCTGCTGCACTTAGCTCTACACAATATGCAAAATAATCAACTTCATAGGAATATTTTCTTCACACAAGTATCTGATATTAATCTCCCAATTAACCAAAAAGTACGTACATACTTTCAGCTTTTGCTCTCTCAGGGGTAGCTAATTGTAGACAATTTGGTCTCTCCCAATTTCAAATATACGGTTTTATTAGGAACTAGGTCCACGAAGAGGGTAATAAAAACAATTCACACACAAAAAATATTTTCATAAGTAATTCATTTTTCTGTCCCATAAACTTTTTGTAAAGTATGGCCCAATCCTTCCATGTTTGGCATTCCAGTAACATTTTCCTTCCAAAGCTTTAAGGTTGTACCCTTTCTACAGCAATAATCCCACTAAATATAAGCTCATCTTATTCCAAAGCCTATGACCAACACCAACCTGGATGCTCCTAATTTAAAACTCCAAAGTTTATCTCAAAGCCACCCCCCCACCCTCTCTCTCTCTCTCTCACACACACACACACACACACACACACACCTGCCATGCTACTACACTAGTGGAGAGCAACACCAACTCCCCCATGGACTAAATATTGCAATAACCTAAGTAACACTCTGCTTCTTCCTCTTCCCCTTCTCAGATAAATCCACTCTCCACAAAAAAAGCCAATCATACTTCTAAAATTTAAATTCTATCAACTCCCTGCACCTAAATAAAAACCCTTAACATGATTTACAAAGTCCTGCCTCACTCTCTGCAGTCCATCTCACACCCATTCTCTCAAATGGCTCAAGAATAGTTATGATCTTCTCAGTCAGGCAAGTGTACCAAGCTCTTTTAAATACCTCAGATCTTCTTCAACTGCTGTTCTTTCTGCCTGGATCAGCTCTTCCTTAGATCCACCCACCAATTCCATGTAAATGTCTACTCATCCACCAGGGCCTAACTAAAATGGCACTTCTTTAAGAGTACCTTCCAGGAGCACCTGGATGGCTCAGTCAGTTAAGCAGTTAACTTTGACTCAGGTCATGATCTCATGGTTCATGAGTTCAAGCCCCATGCCGGGCTCTGTGCTGACAGCTCAGAGCCTGGAGCCTGCTTCAGATTCTGTGTATCCTTCTCACTCTCTCCACCCCTCCCTTGCTCACCCTCTGTCTCTCAAAAATAAATTAAAAAATAAAAAAGAGTACCTTCCATCTCCAGCGCACAGCCAATTTAAATTAGGTGTCCCCACCCCCCCGCCATCATAGTATTCTATACTTTCCCATCTGGACCTTTACTACAATTAGTAATTACACAATTGTTTAGCATCTGGGGTTTTCCCCCCACTACCCATGTCCATGATGGCAGGATCCTGTTTATTTGTGCAGAGTACCTCCAGGGCTTAGCACAATGCCTGGGACATATTGGAGGCCCTCCATATTCTCTAAAGAGAAGAAAGCCTGTACTTGGTGGAAAAGCAAGGGTCTTTTCTGGACAAGAGTTAACTGGATCCTCAAAAACTGAATCCAAATACTGTTACACCTACAATTTGAAATGAGGTAATTCCACGATAGCCAGCTCTTCAAAAACTGCATCTTATTTCCACTATCACACTAAAGCGAACCTACATCATACTCTCTGTGCCTGAGACAAAAATCCATTTTTCCAGAACTACTATAATAAAAATCAACCTTTCCAATCCCAACTTCAATTTTGGGACTCCAAGAAAGAAAATTAAGCTAATCAAAATCATAGCTCAAAATGTATGGTATCCTTACAAGTTCCTGGAAAATATAAAATATGGGGAAAACATATAAAATAATTGCTTAAAGTATTTAAACAGTATTTTCTTACCACAGTTACATGATGTGTCTAGTCACCCAACAACTAGTCTTTGGCGCAAAACTAATTTCAATTTGGAAAGATTAATCTTTCCTTTATTTTTTTTTTTCTAATTCTCAAGTTCATTAACATACCTGGTAGTCTTAGCTTTAGGAGTAGAACCCAGCGATTCATCTCTGATATATGACACCCAGTGCTCAAACTGAAAATTGCCCTCCTTAATGCCCATCACCCATTTAACCCATGCCCCCACCCACACCCCATCAGCCCTGTTTCATCTTTTTTCTTAAACAACCCTTTCCAGTCCAAACAATGGAATTCATGGTAAAACTGTTGTAGCTGCTGTCTTTAAAAAAAATAAGTAAAATAAAAGCCTAAGGTAACAGTCTGAAAGAAAATGTAGGAATACTGTTAGTTCCAATATAAGGAGTTCTCCTTGGAGCGATATCACATTCAAATCTATGCAGGAAAGGATGAAAAATTTAAATGCCTGACTCAGTATGCTATCTTTACAAATGAAGTAAACTTGGATGTAGAAAGGAAGACAATATCAAGTAGAAAACTGATGCTTAAACACTCCAAAACAAAAACTTCAATGCCTTGAGGAAAAAAATTTGGGTATCTTCCCTGGAATGACAAATTAGAACATAAAAACTATAAAAATAGGAAGGAGTCTGACAGCTGATGAATACAGGATTTCTTTTTGGAGGGATGAAAATGTTTTAAAATTGTGGGGTCAACTGTACAGTTTGGGGACTACACTAAAAACCATCAAACTGCACACTTCAAGTGAGTTAACTGTACAGTATGTGAATTATATCTCAACATAGATGTTAAAAATTATGGTCAAATCGAGAAAGGGCCATCAAACCACATTTTAGGATCTGGGATGGGTTTTCGGGAAGTGCCTGGTCTAGGTAAAACAAGGGGCAGAAATCTCTCAAGTCGAAGTGTGAGTCCCTGGGCAGCAAAGATCAGACTAGTGGACAGAGCAATCTAGTCTGGCTACCAATCTGTGAAAGGTGACAAAAGTTAGGGTGAAAAATGGACCTTAGAACAGAAGCCCTTGAACGGTCACCTGGCAAGTAATAAGAGAACCTAGAAAATAGCTGAGTTCCTAAAAGACTTTGTCCAAAAGAAAACAATGGACTGAAAAGTACCTCTATGGTCAACAAGCAGGCTCTTTAACCAGGGAAAGACCTGAGTCAGAATTTTTTAGAGCTGTGTCTATGCTAGTCCCATAACTTACTATAGATTCTAGAAGTCAAAGTGAACCCCTGAGTCATTCATTAACAATTGCGGCCAACACCCTAGTTGGAATGCATTAACTGTGAAAGTGGAACGTTGTTTGGTGTGGATGCGCACAGAATGAAAGCAGAGAAAGACCCAACATAGCTCCATATACTGAAACGAAGAGAAATACTAATGCGAACACAAAAGAATCAAGAAGAGACCGATTTTTGAGTACTTTCTGGTGGCTGTCGGTTCCAACCAGAGCCTCCGGCTCCCTCTCTTCCGGGTGCTGCCCCGCCCCCACTCACGTGGGATTCTGGCCGCTCCATCTTCAGACCGCCGGCAGACACCGGAAACCATCCAATTCAACTAACTTTTATTAGGCGCCTGCTGTTTGCAAAGCTCCGAACTCTGTGGTGGGTGGGCTCAAGAAACGCTAGTACGCCCTGGGCTTGCCTCTGCCCGCTAAAGGAAGCACTCGGTCCACTATACATCCCAAGCCTACTTTCCCTCCAGATCCTACCCATGCCCTCCGCTGGCACCAGTACCCGCTCACAGCCTTCGCTCAACCCGCAGGCCAGTGGGAAAGGGCCTCGCCGCTGGCGCGGACCCGCACGGCGAGCCGCGGCCACTGTGACCTGACACCCAGTGGGAGTTCCTGACCCACCGGGCCCGCGGCTCCAAACGGAGGTGATTCCCCGGCCCGCGCTTCCCAAGGCACGAGGGTCTCAGACCAGAGCAAGCGCTGCCTCCCCACCTCCCTACCCACCCTCTCCCCGTGCACGCGGCCGGACTGCTCCACACTCACGGCGTGCAGCGGTCGCTGTACTCATTAGCGATCGTCTCGATGCCGCCGGCGCGGGCCACAGCGACGTAGCAGCTCTGGAAGCCCAGGTCTATGCCCACCACCGACATGGCGCCGGCTACAGTTCGGGCTCGAGCCCAGGTCCGGCCGGCGAAACAGGACACGGACCCCGGCGGGGCTGGCGCGCGGAGAGCAAGGCGCGTGGGCCGGGGGATGGGGACTCGCGGGAGACGGGGGGGGTGTCCTCGCGGGCGCCTAGGTCTCGGAAGGAAGCCGCGGCGGACAGCGCTGCTCAGACCGGCTCCGGCTCAGCGGCTGCAGAAGAGGGCGCCGGCAGCGGGGGCGGAGAAGATCTCGAAAGATCTCGTCGCGACGAGAGTGAAGCTGTAGCGCGAGAACTGCGAAGGAAAGGAATGTTCTCGCGAGACCCCGGCTCCGACGCCTTTCCTTCTGAAGTTCCGCCCCCAGTTACGACAAGCGGACGTCACGTCCAGGCACGGAATCCTTGGAAGGGACAGAGCGGCTGAAAGATGACTGGGAAGCCTTAGCGTCTGCGCACGGAACCCGCCGCAGCGACTCCCCACGGCGGCAAAGAGCAGTGGAGCACCTCCCCTTCCAGAAGAAAATAGGAGAGCCGGCTTGAGGCAAAATACCGAGGAGGCGCCGTTGTTCTACTTCCGCCGTCTTTCTTTATCAAAGAAACTTCCGGTGGCGAGACGTGTTGCACCCCCAAAATGGGAGCGCAAACTAATCTCCGAAATCCAAAGAGACTTCTCCTCCGCTCCCCTCGGTGTAGGTCAGTCGATAGGGGCCAAGGACGCCCTTGAATTGTGGCCCTGAGCAGGGGCCTTAGGTAGGGGCTCTGTTGAACTCAGCGACAGCACCCTCTCCGGCGGAGGGCAGGAATCCTCTCAGTCCCACCGCGGTGGTTTTTACACAGAGCCTTGCCTCACCACTCTCTAGGGGCCTACGGGACTTAAACCGTGAAATCTCCAGCACATTCCAAGCACCTGTTCTGAGCTGAGTGCGAGGGAGACGGATGGATGACACGCTACCTAGGTCCGTTCAGATCAGCCACTAAATAAATGACCAGGATTACTCGAGGCTAAGGAATCTTAAACTTCAGGGCCCCCCTTTTCCGGGGTGTTCCAGGTTGAGGACTGGAAGCCAGCGTCCCATCATCGGAAAGCAACCCTGTACAATAAGCATTTCTGATAAATTGATTGAAGACACCTCAGGAGTGGAATCTGGATCTCTAAGCCTCCAGTAATTTGTTGTGATTTTTTTGTCATTAATATTTATTTTGTATCTTTTTTAAGGGTATAGTGTATAATCTTTCAGTCCCCCAAAACCTGAATCCAAAACTGGTCACAAGGATAACCAGAAAAAGTAAAAGGGATCTCAGTACAAAGTGGCAAGTATTATGCACAAAGTGGTGGAGACTAGGACTTTGCAGAAAAGTAAAAGTCGGCTTTCAAGTAGTTAAAAAAAAAACAACCCAGCAATAGAGACCTAGTCCGGGTTGCTGAGAACTACAAGAACTTCTGTATTGTTGGAACCCAGAGTAAGTTGAAGATCTCCATCTCAAAGCTAGAACAATTGAACCATTTAATGAATGAGCTAAGAAGAAAGCACAGTTTCTTAAATCTGCACCCCCCCACACACACACACAACCAGTCTCCTGGAGCAATGCCTGAAGGCCAGATTGTTTGCCTTTACACTTGCAAATTACCACACAGTTCTCACATTTTGGCTAAACCAAATAGGTTTTGTCTTTAAAAACAAGTACTGTGTGCTCCTTGGGGTTGGGGTTGGGGGAGGTGGGCAGTGGGAGCAGAGGCAGCAAGATAAAGCCTTTTTTCTTGAAGTTTGTTTATTTTGAAAGAACCCCTAAGGGAAGGGCAGATAGAAGGAGAGAAAGAATCCCTAGCAGGCTCTGAACTGTCAGCACAGAGCCCAATGGCTCTATCTATCCCACAAACCGTGAGATCGTGGACCTGAGCTGAAATCCAGAGTCAGATGCTTAAATGACTAAGCCACCTAGGTGCCCCCTTAATTTTTTTTTTAGTGTTTATTTGAGAGAGAGAGAGAACAGAATCCAAGGCAGGCTCCAAGCTCAGAGCCTGAAAGTGGGACTCCAACCCACAATCCAGGAGATCATGACCTGAGCTGAAATCTAATTCTTAACTGAGTCACCAGGCACCCCAGAAAAAGTCTTTCAACAAAGAGCAGGGATGAACAGGTGCTCTACATCCATGTTCATAGCCTTATTCACAATAAGGCAAAAAGTGAAAACCAAATAACCACTGACTCAAGAAAGGGTTTTTAGGGGCGCCTGGGTGGCTCAGTCAGTTAAGCGTCTGACTTCGGCTCTAGTCATGGTCTCGCGGTTGGTGGCTTCGAGCCCTACATCAGGCTCTGTGCTGGCAGCCAGCTCAGAGCCTGGAGCCTGTTTCAAATTCTTGTCTCCCTCCCTCTCTGCCCCTCCCCTGCTCATGCTATCTCTCTCTCTCTCTGAAATAAATTTAAAAAATAAAAAAAGAGGGGCGCCTGGGTGGCTTAGTCGGTTAAGCGTCCGACTTTCGCTTAGGTCATGATCTCGCGGTTCGTGGGTTCGAGCCCCGCGTCGGGCTCTGTGCTGACTGCCAGCTCGGAGCCTGGAGCCTGTTTCAGTCTGTGACTCCCTCTCTCTCTGACCCTCCCCTGCTCACGCTGTCTCTCTCTCTCTCTCTCCTAGAAATAAATAAAACATAAAAAAAAAATAAAAAAAAATAAAAAAAGAATGAGTTGTTAACATGGTGAATACATGTGATGGGATATTATTCAGCTTTAAAAAGGAACAAAACTCTGTTACGTGTTACAACATGGATGAACTTTAAAACACATTGTGCCAAAAGAGGCAAATAAGAACCATCCTCAAATTGTAATAGCTTTTTTTGAAGAGAGACTAACTTGGCATTTTTGCCCAGAAGATGAAGTGCAGTAATAGTTTGTGTTGTTTTTTATATATATTTGTATTGAAATGAATGTTGAAATAACATTCTAATGAAAATCAAGTTTAGTATGTTTGTTTTAAAGTAGTAGTATTGCGGGAGTTGTTGGGGTTTTTGTATCTATAGCACTGGTTACTTTGAATAAAAGCTTTCTGTAGTTGCTTCCTTTATCAGAGAAGACTTCTTAAGACGGTGGTGTACTATTCCCCTGAATTAGACAACACCTTTTTTAAATGTTGGGGGAAATCTTAGTAGTTGTTAATCAGAATTTGTGTTTAACTCCTGTATGCCTAAGGACCATTCTGGGGTTTTTTTGTGTGTACACTTAAAATACATAGGTAAATGGTTTTCTTTTTTTTTTTTTAAGATTCCCCAAAATAAAAACAGCACTTTATGACCATGAAAAGTAAAATGGAATTAAAAATATGCTAAGTAAAAGAAGCCAGACAGGAAAGGACGAATTCTGTATGATTCAATTTATATGAGCAAACTGTAGAGGCTGCTTTTAGACAGCCAACTTGAACATTAGAAACGTGTGAAAGGTCCCACAGTGACCTGGGGCTGAATACAAAAATACCCATTAGATGACCTACCTCAAAATATCCATAAGCCCTAGCTGACCAATGGGTTACGTATAACTGGACACAAGTACCAAAAAAGGAAAATTCCACATGTTCTCATACCTCCTCATCTTCCCATTTTAACTATAGTCCCCCACCTCCACTGCCTTTTGGCAGACAATCTCTGCTTTGCTGTCCTGCCCACCCCTTCTTTGTGGTGTATTCAAAAAACTTCTATCTCCTTCGTTCTGCCTTGGGTGAATTCTTTCACCTCCCATGCCACAGGCCTCTACCTGAGCGGGTTGCCCCACATTTGGTGGCCCCCATCCAGTGAGGAGACCCCTCAGAAACCAAAATAGGCAAATTCGTAGAGACAAAATAGAGTAGTGGTTAGCAAGGGCTTGTGATTGGGGGGAATGGAGTTACTGTTTAATGGGTATCAAGTTTCAGTTTGGGATGATGAAAAGTTCTGGTGATGGGTATAGCCACACAACAATGCAAATATACTTAATGCCACTGATTTATATACTTAAAGATGGTTAAATTGGTAAGTTTTATATTATGTGTATTTTACCACCATAAAAAGTAAAAACAAACAAAAGTTGACCTTGGGGTACCTAGGTGGCTCAGTCAGTTAAGCATCTGACTTTGGGTCAGGTCATGATCTCACAGTTCCTGAGTTTGAGCCCCACGTCCAGCTCTGCTGACAGCCCAGAACCTGGAGCCTGCTTCAGATTCTGTGTCTCCCTTTTTCTCTCTCTCTCTTTTTTTTCTCTCTCTCTCCCCCGCCTCACTATCTCTCAAAAATGAATAATTTTTTTTAAAAATGTAAAGGTTGACCTTGACCTTCCTTCTTCTATCTTATATTTCTCTCCTACCTAGAAGGATATCAATGACACAAAGAACAGTAATGGTCTTTGTAATGACAAAAAGTCTTCTGTCTGTCTGCTCTGGGTCATAAGTACTGGGCAGAGGCTAGGCTGCCATAGTCTGAAGTGACTTTTCTACCTAATGACTAGATCTGGGTTCTGGACTCTGTCTCTGACTTCCTTCTTTTTTTTTTTTTTTTTTTTCTCTCTGACTTCCTTCTTGTGGGACACCTCCCCAGCCATTACCTAGACTGACAAAGAAGTACTACATCCATATCTTTTTACGTTCCACCTTCATACCTACCTACCTTATTTGCCTTGGCCCTGCTTTCAGTTTAAAATACCATGGGCCCTCTCAATCTTTTTAATGATTTGTCCTTCTCAAAATAAAACATAACATCAGTCACAGAGAGTACTCATCTTGCTATAAATAGTTTCCTGGATTATCCAACTTATAGTTCAAGAGGCTATTCTGGGATATTTAAGTAAATGAAGTCAGAAAAAAGGTATTTAAGAATTCTGAAGACTCCGAAATGACAAGTTTCCAAGAATCACAATCATGAAGCAATGAAGTTGCCAAAACATTTCTTGTTGAAGGCAGTGTGGTTGAAGCACAAGTGACTTTTAAAAAAAAATTTTTTTAATGTTTATTGCTGAGAGAGAGACAGACAGACAGAGAGTGAGCAGTGTAAGGGCAGAGAGAGAGGGAGACACAGAATCCGAAACAGGCTTCAGGCTCTGAGCTGTCAGCACAGAGCCCGACATGGGGCTCAAACTCACACACCATGAGATCATGACCTGAGCCGAAGTCGAACACCTAACCGACTGAGCCACCCAGGTGCCCCGAAACGAAACACAAGTTACTTCAATTCAGCAGAGCATCTTGAGAATTTTAAAAGAAGGAAGTTGTTGCATTCTTTTCTCTGGTATGATGATTAAATTAGGTTCTAAGCAATCAGGAAGGTGTTTGTTTTAAAAATACAGTGTTCATTAACTGCCTACCATGAGACAAGAGGTTCATTATTTTCCCTGCCAAGTGTCCAGTAGAATCCTGTCCTATACTCTGGGGCATCTTCTGGACTAGTGCCCTTAACCAAACCAGCACTCCTTTCTTAAACTCTAAAATTCTAGTAACTCCATAATAGTGGCACTTACACCGTCTCTAGATCCTATGCTGTGTGCCAGAGCTTGTGTTGAGTGATTTGGATATCATAGGTCAATTAATCTTCATAATAAACCCATTACGTAGATGTTACTTTCCAGGTTTAATGGACGAGAAAACTGAGACCTGATGAGATTAAGGAACTGTTTCAAGGTGACACAGCTTTTAAAACCCCTGACACCAGCATTGGTCTCCTACAACTCTATCTTTTCTTTCAGTTCATGTTCTTTGTAAAGGCTTATTAAAGTCAATTTGGAAACACCAAAGAGTAAGAGAAGTTAAAAAAAAAATGAATAAGAGAAATAATACAGCCAGTATCATTCACTGTTGATATTTTAGAACACATTTCTTCCTTTCAGTAATTTTGTTACATATGATGGTTGAAATGGGGATGTGCCTTTTTAACATCAGGTTAACCACTCTTTCCCAAAGTGTGTTCCATGGGATAGTGTTCTATGAGATAATAATAGATTGATATTGATGGCATTTGGGAGTGATGGGAATTCAGAGCTGATGGCCAAAAAGGAATTCTTGAAGATGTCTTTGGTGTAAAAAGGTGATTTTATTAAAGCAATGAGACAGGATGCATGGGCAGAAAGAGCTGCACTGGGGTGACTGATTATATACTATGGAGTTGGGGGAGGCAAGGCAAAAGGGAGGCCACCAGAAGGACTTTGATATGCTAAAGACGACTCCTTAGATACTTGAGGCTTTGGTATTGTCAAGCTAACGTTGTTTTTCCTCTAGGAAGGCATTAACATTAGGACAGTAGGGGGTTCCTGAAGAAATGTTATTCTCTGCATTTGCCTCAAGTATTTGTTAATGGGCTGCAGCTTATAAAGAAAGTTAATATTACCTTCCATTTCCTTCTTGCTTTTGTTCCCCAGATCACTAGTAGGGGAGGGTGAGTTGGGGTTCCAGGAAACTGAGTCTATAGGTGTCTGGAGATTAGGCTATTGATAAGATTGCCTTTTTCTTTCTTTCTTTTTTTAATTTTTTTAATGTTTCATTTATTTTTGAGAGAGAGACAGAGACAGCGTGAGCAGGGAAGGGTCAGAGAGAGAAGAAGACACGGAATCCAAAGACAGGCTCCAGGCTCTGAGCTAGCTGTCAGCACAGAGCCTGATGCGGGGCTCGAACCCATGAACTGTGAGGTCATGACCTGAGCTGAAGTCGGACGCTTAACCAACTGAGCCACCCAGGCGCCCCAGATTGACTTTTTCTTATAATTTACTAAGATATTTGTAAACTGATGGAGACTCATGTCCTACGTGACTGTGATCTCTATCAATTAACCATTTGTTTTCTTTCCTTTCTTTGTTCTTGGGCAGCCAGAAGTGCCTCCGGAATATCACACACATCCCACCTGGTTAGGGTGGGGGGGAGTGGGCGTGAGTGCTAGCTTCTGCTTTACCCTCAGCTTGCCTTATGCTCCTTCATCAAATATTACCATTTTAAAGACACTGCAAAGTTCTATAGAAAATCTGTTTAACTTTGTGCTTGTTTTTGTAATTAAATATAAGAAATTAAATATAAGAAATACTATTTAAGGAATAGTAGAGCACAATTTAGTCTCCTTTTTTCCTTAAGCAATTTTCCCTTTTTTTAAAAAAGTTTTTTTGATGTTTACTTACTTTTTGAGAGAAAGAGCAAGCCAGGGAGGGGCAGAGAAGGAGAGAGAAATCCCAAGCAGGCTCCATGCTGCCAGTGCAGAGCCCAACAAGGGGCTCAAACTCATGAACTGTAAAACCATGACCTGAGCCGGAAACCAAGAGTTGGACGCTCAACGGACTGAGTCACCCAAGCACCCCCTCAAGCATTTTTCTAATTCTAATGCTCTTTTGGTATAAAAACTATCATTAAAATTTGCTTCTAAGTCCAAATTGTCTGAAATTTTAGGGCTCTTCCTCACTCTATCAAACTGTCTGCTTACATAGTAGCACCATGACCTCATTCTGAAGTCCTTCCCCAAATCCTCACTTTTTTTACCTTATTTGGTTTGATTACAGTTATTAGATGGCTTGCAGTGTCATTATCAATCCCAGTCCTTTCTCTCTGTATACACTTAAGTGCTGGATGAACTTTGCACAGATTTCTGCAGGCCACACAAGCTGATATGATCATGAAAATGTAACCCCTTTATCTAGATCCCGTAATTAACAGTAATTTTTCTGGCTTGGCTCAAGCCTCTCCTCAACCAGCACAGACTCAGTCTTTTTCCACCTTTAGTAGCTGACATTCCAGCTCCACCCCAAAGTCCTCCCTGTTGAACTGGTCTACTGAGAGAAGAAACATGACCCTGACCTGCAGGGCCCAGCTCTCCTGGGGCTTTCGTGTTCCTGAGCACAGAGGGGACCGCCAGGGAGCTGCCTTGCCACTGTAACAGCTGTCATCTCATTTCTGCAAAGTATAAATCTTTCTTAACAAGATGGTTCATTTTAACAATCAAATTCATCAGGACACAGTGTATCTATCCTATGCTGGTTTCTCTTCAACTGAATACAACTCATTTCTCAAGACAGATCCCTTTGCTTCTTGCTCTAGACTCAGAGAAAATGATTTTTAAAGGCCCTGTGACCTCTGATAATAATTCACTCTTCAGGTTTCCTGATTTAAGGAGACTCTGGGGGCGCCTGGATGGCTCAGTCGGTTGAGCGGCCAATGTTGGCTCAGGTCATGATCTCGCATGAGTTCGAGCCCCGTGTCGGGCTCTGTGCTGACAGCTCAGAGCCTGGAGCCTGCTTCAGATTCTGTGTCTCCCTCTCTGCCCCTCCCCTGCTCCTGCTCGCTCTCGCTCGCTCGCTCTCTCTCTCTCTCTCTCAAAAGTAAATAAATAAACATAAAAAATTTTTTTAAAAAGGAATCATTGTTACTATGAACAGTGTTACTATGAACAAGCTCCTATGGCATTCTGCCCATACATTGCTTCATAACCAGAGGGGGACCATTTATTTTCTTCTTGACATGTAGTTAATGTTCAAATGCGATGTGAGTTCAAAATCTAAATATATCACAGGCGATTACAGTCTGACACTGAATGCGAGCAGTGCAAGCCCTAACTCAGAGGAGAGTGACTAACATGTTTTCCTGGCAATGACACAGGATTCCATCCTATGGTCAAAGGCGGCAGCAGCAGCAACAGCAGGCTAAAACAAGAGCAGAGATGATTTAAGCTCACTAGAAGCATCAGAGTTTCCTTTCCAGACAAGACAAAGACAAGCCTGGGAAAGGTGACCAGAAGAAGCTTCCATCATAGAGATATTATGAAATGAAAAGCATAATAAGAACATTGTGTATTCCTGAAATACTTTGAAAGAATAAGGTACTCAGCAGCGAATAGAAATGTGATTAACAAGTCATTCTTCAAAACTGGATGACCAGGTCTTTTAGAATACTATTCAGTCCTTAAATGTGGATATATTTTGTGCCATTTCCACTAAAAGCAGGAGTTTATTTTTAAAGAAAGATCAGTGGCTTAGAGCTTCTTCTCTAAAAGTGAAATGCCCTTCCAAGGTTAAGAGAACAGAGTGACAGTCTGGCATCTCTATGTAAATGAACAGAAAGTATAACCACACAAGGAGAAGTTCATGAATGGCTTCTCCACCCCACACTCTCCACCTTGGCAGGTGAGTGAGCACATGAAGATGCATCTGTGTACACAAACACCTATGCAGGAGTGCACGTGTGCACGTGCGTATGCACACACACACACACACACACACACACACACACACCTCATTCTGCTTTTACTTTGACTGCTTTGGTTAGAGTCTTGTCCTAGAATTTTCAATGGAATTTTCTAAAGCATGCACCACATTTTCACTGCAATATTTGAAAGTTGCGGCTACATGTAAAACAAGGGTAGCCACGGGGCCCTCATCGGTGAAGAGTACTTCTCTTCACTAAAGGTGGGGTTGCTGGTAGCAGAGCCATCCTGTCAGAACCGCAAGAGAGAACACAACATAATGAAGCAGTAATAACTCTGATATTTGTACCAGAAAAGACAAAGATGAACAGAAATAAAAGTCCAGAAACAAACCCACATATAAAAATTTAGCATAAGATACATGGTATTTCAAACTAGTTGTGAAGAAGGCAATTTGCAGACATTAACTAACCATTTGGGGGGGGAAATGTACTTTATTTTTTAAATGGTTATTTATTTTTGAGAAAGAGGCAGAGACAGAGTGTGAGCTGGGGAGGGACAGTGGGAGGGGGAGACACAGAATCTGAAGCAGGCTCCAGGCTCTGAGCTGTCAGCACAGAGCTGGTCTCCGGGCCCAAACCCAGGAACCGCGAGATGACCTGAGCCAAAGTCAGACGCTCAACTGACTGAGCCACCCAGGCACCCCAAAAATTTTAGATCCCTGCCTCAAGCCACAAACAAGAACAAATTCCTGATAAGTTAAATATTTGAAGGTTTATAAGTTAAATTGCAAAATAAAACCATATATTTACCAGAAAATAAAGGTAAATATACACATGTTCACTTAGGCAAACGCAGATACATATAGTGAACTTTTGTAAGCAGACAAAAACAGTAAAAGCAGAGATAGAAAACACAATGCAAGGAAGCCCGGCTAGTTCAGTCAGTTGAGCGTCTGACTTTGGCTCAGGTCATCATCTCACGGTTCCTGGGTTTGGGCCCCAAGACCAGCTCATGCTGATAGCTCAGAGCCTGGAGCCTGGAGCCTGGAGCCTGCTTCATGTTTTGAGTCTCCATCTCTCTCTACTCCTCCCCTGCTCATGCTCTGTCTCTCTCTCTCAAAAAGAAATAAAACATTTAAAAAAAAACACAATGCCAAAAAGACCATAAACAAAAGTAAAGTGAATAAATACAAAATTAAGAAAGGTTACCCAGACTTAGAGATAAGGCAAAAAGATTATTGCTTGCACTTTCAATATCATTTTAAAACATTTAATGAGCCTACCTAAGGGACCTATGATTCTCTAGAGAAAATGTAACTTTGTTTGACTTGCCATCTTCCGTTGATTAGGGCCTGGACTGTAAAATGAGATATCAACTTTTGGGAGATTGATAAACTGCAAATGGTGTTTGTATGGGAGAGATGCAAATTATTTCTGTTTGGTGGGAAAGATATTTCCAAAGATTATGCTTTTATTGCCCTGTAGAATAATGACAAGTTTTGTATTTAATTTAGCAATCTGACCTCAGCATTTGTGCTTTCACTTCAGTTTCTTGATTTCTTCAGTGAATCAGTTTTACAATCATACTGGTCCTCTCATTACTGAGTTATAAATCATTGACACATGCATGGTTTTAAATTTTAAAAAATTATACTTTGTCCAGGAAAAGTTAAACAGAGAACTGCCATACGATCAAGCAATTCTATCCCTACTTATACACATAAAAGAATTAAAAGTAAGGACTCAAACAGATATTTGTAGAGCAATCTTTATAGCAGTATTATTTACAATAGCCAAAATGTGGCAACAAGCCAACTGTCCACCAACAGGTGAATGAATAAATAAAATATAGGCTATACATGCAATGGAATATTATTCAGCCATAAAACAGGGATGAAACGCTGATACATGCTACAATATGAATAAACCTTGAAAAGTTTACGCTAAGGGAAATAAGCCGGACACAAAAGGACAAACATTGTATGATTCCGCTTATATGGGGTACCTAAAAAAAGCAAAATCACGAAACATAAACTAGAGACTACCATGGACCGTGAGGCAGAGCAAACCGTAACTTTTTTTATGTTTATTTACTTACTTTGAGAGAGTGTGTGTATATGAGGAGGGGAGGGGCAGAGAGAGAAGGAGAAAGAATCCAAGCAGCCTTCGTGCTCTCAGGGCAAAGCCCCCTTGAGATCCTCTGTCTCCCTCTCTCTCTTCCCCTCCCTGGTGTGCTCTCTCTCTCTCTCTCTCAAAAATAAATAAATATTCACAAGATAGAGGGAAAGAGAAGTATAGTAGACTGTTTTAGATTCTGCAGCCCTACCACCACCTCCTCTTGAGTACACTATAACTGTCTGAGTACATATAGGCAAGTAGTTTAATAACCTCTAAGCCTCAGTTTCCTCGCCTGCAAAATGGGAGAAATAATACGCCCTACCTCATAGGGTTGATGTGATGATTAAACAAGATAGTTAATATAAAACATGCATTGCTCGGGGCACCTCGGCGGCTCAGTCAGTTAAGGGTTTGACTTTTTTTTTTTAAGTTTTTTTAAAGTTTACTTATTTTGAAAGAGAGAGGGGGAGAGAGAATGAGTAGGGGCAGAGAGAGAGGGAGACAGGATTCCAAGCAGGCTCTACACTGTCAGCACAAAGCCTAACACAGGGCTTGAACCCATAAACTGTGAGATCATCACATGATTTGAAACCAAGAGTCAAATGCTGAACTGAATAAACTACCAGGCACCCCAAGGGTCCAACTCTTGATTTTGCCTCCAATCATGATCTCACAGCTTCATGAGTTCAAGCCCTGCATCAGACCCTGCACTGGCAAGGTGGACCCTGTTTGGGAGTCTCTCTCTCACTCCCTGTGTACCTCTCTCCCATTTGCTCTGCCTCTGTCTCTCTCAAAATAAATATATAAACCTTAAAAAAATGTGGGAGCATGGAAGTGTCTCAGTCAGTTAAGCATCCATCTTAGGCTTAGATCATGATCTTGTGGTTCATAAGTTAGAGCCCTACATCAGACTCCACACTGAAGGTGCGGAGCCTACTTGGGATTCTCTCTCTCTCTCCCTCTCTATCTGCCCCTTTCCCGCTTGTGAACATACACTCGCTTGCTTGCTTGCTTGCTTTCTCTCAAAATAAATAAACCTTAAAAATAAATAAATAAATAAATAAATAAACACATACATACATACATACATACATAAAATGTGCATTCCCTGACACTAGCAATTTATCAAGAAATGTTAGGGGACTTCATGGCTTGCTCAGCCTCTAAAGCATGCAGCTCTTGATCTCATAGTCATAAGTTTGAGCCCCATGTTGGGTGTAGAAATTACTTAAAAACTAAATCTTTAAGGGGAACCTGGGTGGCTCATTAAGATAAGCACCTGAGTCTTCATCTCAGGGTCTTGATGCCAGGGTTGTGAGTTCAAGCCCCACATTGGGGCTTCAAAAAACAAAACAAAACAAAACAAAATGTTTGGGGCACCTGGGTGGCTCAGTCAGTTAAACATTAACACACGATCTCATGTGTTCGAGCCCCATGTGGGGCTCTATGCTCACAGCTCAGAGCCTGGAACCTGCTTGGGATTCTGTCTCACTCTCTCTCTCTGTCTCTCTCAAATAAAACATTAAAAAAAACTAAAAAGAACACTAACTTAAAGAAAAGCTTTAAGAAATAAAAAAAGAAATGTTAAAGATGGTTGTTACTTTTTTAATGTTTTTATTTTATTTTTGAGAGAGAAAGGGAGACAGACCATTAGCAGGGGAGGCACAGAGAGAGAGGGAGACACAGAATCTGAAGCAGGCTCCAGATCTCTGAGCTGTCAGCACAGGGCCCGACACGGGGCTCGAACTCCCAGACTGTGAGATCATGACCTGACCCGAAGTCAGATGCTCAACTGACTGAGCCACCCAGGTGCCCCAAGATGGTTGTTATTTTAGTTGTTCTAACAGGATATGGCATGAGATTTTTCCCAGTTGTCCCAGAAATGGTGATTAAGAACAAAAGTGTTCACTAACCCATACCCTTAGGAAAACTGCCAGCAAAGACATTGGAGGCAGCCAATTCCCCAAGAGAGTAGGCAGAAACAAACAGCCAGGCTGCTTCCCATTCCAACCACCCCAACCCTCCAGTCTCTATAGGAGAAATGGAGAGGAGTGAAAGGGAGATGGGGAATTTGCTTTGTGGAGAATACAGAATCACTTTAAGGTGAGAAGAGCTTTCCTGCCAGTAGTAAAGAAGTGGAAGGGGCCGTCTTTCAGGAAAAGACAAGTGAGAGAGAGGCTCTGGTAAGGGCTAGAGAGAAGCACATGCAAGGAAGGGAGGCCTCCACTCTATGCCTCAGTTGGCCATCTGCCGACACAGCGCACTATCCAATGTCCTTCTCTGAACAAAAGAGGGACAAAATACAAACAAAAGAGAAGAAAACTGGGGAGAGCTAGCAATCAGAAGGGACCAGGAGAGGAAAGCAATGTCATGATAAGGGAATATATATTTCTCCTGCATCCACTGCACACTGGAATAGGTGGCTGACCTTGGACTATCTCACCAGACCCTACCCAAGAAGTCCGCTGGCTAGAAGACGGGACCTGCACAGCAAGAGGCAACCGTTGAGAAGGAATGGTCAGCCTGGAGCTAGGATCTCCCTCATTGGGGAAGGTGCAGTTGGAGGTGCCTCCGAGGACACCTATACTGGACACCTGCCACTCTCTTGGGCATTCACATAGACCCCAATCAGCATAAACTAGAGAAGCAGGGACAATGAACAAAGAGCATTACACACTCAGGCAAGTATGAAAACTTTTGAGTTGACATTTCTATGACTTTCAGCTAGCCCTGCCCTATACAGGGATGAAAACTCTACATCTTCAGTTCTTTTTTTGTTTTTAATGTTTATTTATTTTTGAGAGACAGAGAGAGAGACAGACAGAGCATGAGGGAGGGAGGGGCAGAGAGACAGGGATACATAGAATCCAAAGCAGGCAGGGCTTGAACCCACGATCTGTGAGATTATGACCTGAGCTGAAGTGAAACGCTTAGCCAACTGAGCCACCAGTCAGGTGGAGCTTTAGGCACCTCTCTAAGATTTTATTTGTAAGTAATCTCTACCCCCAAAGTGGGGCTCGAACTCACACCCCTAAAATCAAGAGTGGCACGCTGCACTGACTGAGCCAGCCAAGCACCCCATAGACCTTCAGTTCTAATATAAAATTCCCAGGTGAGAGATCCTAATTACTTCAGCTTGGTTCAGTCTAGCTAGTTCAGTCAAGTATAACTGAGAATACGGGGTCACTAAAACCTAGTCTCAGAGGACTGTCATCATGAGGTAGAAAGATATCCCAAAAGATGTCTCACAGTGTCGATGTAGTGAAAGAAAATGTTGTGCCCCAGAATACTAGAGAGCTAAGGAATCCAGACAGGCTTGAGGAGGCATTGAAACAAACATTACACTGGGGGAGAGGGGAATGGGCATTTACTATTCTTCACTTTCTGGAGTTTCACAAGGTGATGTGTAGAGACTGTGGGTTTTGGGAGGGGCAGGGGGGTCTTTTTTATTTTTTTAATGTTTTTTACTTATTTCTGAGAAAGAGAGAGAGAGCATGAGCAGAAGAGGGTCAGAGAGAGAGGGAGATACAGAATCTGAAGCAGGCTCCAGGATTTGAGCTGTCAGCACAGAGCCCGACGCGGGACTCAAACCCACGAACCGTGAGATCGTGACCTGAGCCGAAGTCGGACACTTAACTGACTGAGCCACCCAGGTGCTCCCAGATGGGTCTTGATCTGAGATGAAGTAAGGGAGGTCAGTGATTGCCAGAGAGAGAGTTGGGGTCATCTTCCACTGAAGCCATAAATCAACCATAAATTATGAGATGTTTGGTGGGCACCTGCAAGGGGAATGCAGCTTCATCCTTCCAAGTATGACTCGAGGTAGGAACAGAGACAGAGATGCCTAAGAGGAATTAAACCATTAAATATACAGAGTCATCTGTGTGTTACTCCAGAGGCTGGATATCAGAGCTAAGTTTACTAAATAATCTGAGTTCACTGAAGCTTACAATTTTTTTATTAAAAATTTTTAAATGTTTTATTTATTTCTGAGAGAGAGAGATAGCAGGAGCAGGGAAGGGTCAGAGAGAGAGGGAGGCACAGAATCTTAAACAGGCTCCATGCTCTGAGCTGTCAGCACAGAACCCAACACAGGGCTGGAACTCAAGATCCGTGAGATCATGGTCTGAGCTGAAGTCGGACGCTGAACCGACTGAGCCACCCAGGTGCCCCTGAAGCTTACAATTTTACTGGCAAGTAAATAAATAAATGAAACCAGAAATATTTCACCAACAGCAGTATCATTAAATCACTTGTGGATAAATTAAATCCAACTGACTACACGTTGGGATCCTGATCCTTCACACACGGTGGGGGTGGGCAGGGGGGGTCTTTGCTCGGTTTCCGTTTGTAGTTGGTCTGGCGAAAAGGAAAGATGAGGCATTTAAAAACCCTTTAGTGTAGTTTAGACTCTACAACTTCCAGTCCATATTTGCTTCTTCAGGCACCAGCTGGTCCAAGGAGTCAAATTTCCCCAGGACCCTGTTAGAGTGAGTTGTTTTCTCCCTACATTCATTCATAACCTTTGAGGACCTGCAGCTCTTTAGTGGTGAAAACAGAGCATTCTATGATTCCTAAATCACATTAAGCCCAATCTGGCCTTGAAGTAGAATGGGAAGGTGGAAAGTACCTTGAAAACAAATTGTCAAAAAAAAATAATAATAAGTAGGGACGCCTGGCTAACTCAATCAGTGGACCATGCTGCTACTCTTGATCTCAGGGTTGTGGGTTCAAGCCCCAAATTGGGTAAAGAATCTACTTAAAAATAAAATCTTTAAAAGGAAAAACAGGGGCACCTGGGTGCCTCAGCTGGTTAAGCAGCTGACTTCGGTTCAGGTCACGATCTCATGGGTTGTGAGTTCGAGCCCGACGTCGGGCCCTGCACTGACAGCGCAGAGCCTCGAGCCTGCTTCAGATTCTGTGTCTCCTCTCTCTGCCCTTCTCCTGCTCATACTCTGTCTCTCTGTCTCTCAAAAATAAATAAACATTAAAAAAAATTTTTTTTAAAAGAAACAGAAATGGGGTACCTGGGTGGCTTAGTCGGTTGGGCGTCGGACTTTCGCTTAGGTCAGTCTCTCGGTTCGTGGGTTCGAGCCCCGCGTCGGGCTCTGTGCTGACTGCCAGCTCAGAGCCTGAAGCCTATTTCAGAATCTGTATCTCCCTCTCTCTCTGACCCTCCCCTGCTCTCTCTCTCTCTCTCTCTCCTAGAAATAAATAAAAATATTTAAAAAAAAAGAAAGAAACAGAATGAGTACCTTGAAATCTTACTAAAGGCTCTTAATATTTGTGGTTTCAGTTTTAAAGCACTGATTGAAAAGAGGGAGGGGCAATTTTTCTGAGGATGGAAACATAGGATATCATGTGAGACTCCACAAACTGTTTCAAGTTCTAGAAAAAGGATTCGTGGTAACTTACCAGTACTATTACTACAGCGCTACTATTTAATTTTGAACAAAGGTTTGTGTCTTCTTTGGCTTTAAGGAAAAATTCTCAAATTTAGTTCCACTGGAATTACACTGTGACCGTTTGCCCACTATGGAGCCATTTTGGTTTTGGTTTTGTTGTTTTGCTCTGCCCAGTACCCCTTCCCTTCACCATTCTGACAACAGAGGTGAGCCTCACCCAGGCTGAATCATTCACAGCACTTCCTCCCACGGGACCACAAAAATTGAACCAGAGAGAGGCAGATGAGCTTGGGACCTGGTGGGGAACTTTCTTTCTCTCTTCTCCATCTTGATTACGTTGAACTTTACCTAAGCCCTGTGTTCCTAGAAAACTGAAACGGTTACGAAATTCCCCTGACTCTTTCATGTTCCAACTTACGAAAAACCACTCTTCCTCATGTGAGGTAGCTTAATACCCCAGGTGGCTCCCTTGTTTACCTATGATAAGACCAGACTAAAACTCTCCAAATTTCCATTCACATGGTCTCGTAAATGATTATGTGAATTGTCTGTTTCCCTGAAACTAGCTAGACACAAACCTTTCCTGTTTACCAGCTGAGACCCCTTGATTACACAAATGATTCCAACGGTAAAATACCCCACCGAGAAGTTGCCTACTCCTCCCCAGAAAAGTCTCCAGAAAAAACTACCCTGCTGAGGCACTGATCTTCGGAGTAGGGATGCTTTCCCTAGTGTAATAGCCTAAATAAAACCAGTTTTCTTATTGTTTGGCTGTCTTTGACAGCCTGGGTAATTGTAAGGAAGTTCCCAAAGTCCAACGGCCGCATTCCCGCCCATTGAGAGGGGTCTTAGGGAAAGAGGCTATTACTCAGATGAAAGTAGACACTAGCTGGGGGCGCCTGGGCAGCTCAGTCTGCCAAGCGTCCAATGTTGGCTCAGGTCATGATCTCGCAGTTGGTGCGTTCGAGCCCCACGTCAGGCCCTGCACTGACAGCGCAGAGCTTGGAGCCTGCTTCGGATTCTGTGTCTCCCTCTCTCTCTGCCCCTCCCCTGCTTGCATTCTGTGTCTCTCTCTTAAAAATAAATAAAACATTAAAAAAAAATTTTTAAAGTACACACTAGCTTGTCTTGTAAAAGGCATCCCATCCCTGGTTCTAGGCCTAGCTGCTTTGTCATCTACCAGTATTTATCCCTTAAGTCCTCTTTTTTACAATGGCTTTTTAAATTCTGGTTTCTATCACCTGAATAGCCCTGACTGATAAATCCACCACATTCAAAATTCATCTTGCAAGTGCAGTAAGTATATTCATATAAAAATATTGGGGATTAAAATTCATTTGAGGATTTACCAATGATAAAAAGCCCTCACATGAATGTAAACTAAACTCACTGTGGTCTTTTTGCAATACATATCTTCCTCAATTTATCATAGGGTTACGCCCCATAAGACTACATCCTAATAAACCCACTGATTGCAAGTTAACAATAGTGTAAGTCAAACATTCATTTGATACACCTCACCCACAGAACATCATATGTTGGCCTCACAGAGCTTAAATGTGTTCACAACACTTACATTAGGCTACAGTTGGACAAGATCATCTAATACAAAGCCTTTTTTTTTTTTTTACTTTTTTAATGTATATTTTTCAGAGAGAGACAGAGACAGAGCATGAGTTGGGGAGGGACTGAGAGAAGGAGGGGCGCCTGTGTGGTTCAGTTGGTGAGATGTCCCACTTCAGGTCACGTCATGATCTCACAGGTTGTGGGTTCGAGCCCCGCATCGGGCTCTGTGGACAGCCTGGAGCCTCCTTTGGATTCTGTGTCTTCCTCTCTCTGCTCCTCCCCCACTCATGCTCTGTCTCTCTCTATATCTCAAAAATAAATAAACATTTAAAAAGAGAGAGAGAGAGAAGGAGACACAGAATCTGAAGCATATAAAGCCTATTTTATAATAAACTGTTGAATGTCTCGTGTAATTTATTTAATACTGTGCTGAGAGCAGAAACCAATGACTCTGTGGGTACGAATGGTTGTAAGCCTATCAGTCAGGTACCCACACGATCATGTGGCTGCAGCTCACTGTCACTACACAGATCAAGGGAGAATGTCATACTACACATTGCGAGCTGGGTAAAAGATGAAAATTCAAACCTGAAGTACAGTTTCTATGAAATGCGAACCTCTTGTACACCATCATAAATTTGAAAAACTTTAAGTCAAACCATAGTAAGTCAGAGATCGTCTGTATATACAATTATGGAATCCTTATATTGTATACCTGAAAGAAATGTTATATGCCAATCATACCTCTCCACTAAAAAAAGCCTTTTTTGACATCCATTTTTATTTTATTTATTTGTTTAGAGAGATAGAGAATGCATGAGGAGGGGTAGAGGGATAGGGTGAGAAAGAATCTCAAGTGTAGAGCCCAACGAAGGGCTTCAGCTCAGGACCTCAGGACAGAAAGATCATGACCTGAGCCAAAATCAACAGGTGCTTAACTACCTGAGCCACCCAGGTGCCCCCGATATCCATTTTTATTTATTATTATTTTTTAAGTTTATTCATTTCTTTTGAGAGACAGGGAGAGAGAGAGCGTGAGCAGAGGAAGGGCAAAGAGAGAGGGAGTGAGAAAAAATCCCAAGCAGGTTCCACACTCTCAGTGCAGAACCTGATGCAGGGCTGGAACTCACAAAGTAGGAGATCATGATCATGATCTGAGTCAACATCAAGAGCTATCTGCTTAACCAACTGAGCTACCCAGGCGCCCCTGACATCCGTTTTTAAATGGCTTCATGAAACTTCACTGAAGAAATGGAAAAGAAACAGAACAGTTAGTATTTTCTAAATGCAGAGATAGAGCACGAATGTTTTCTCACAAAAATCATCCTGGTCTAACATGTAATGAACAGAAAGACAGATTACCTTAAATGGGCAAGACTTAAAAACGCTAGTAATACTTGGAAATCTGAAGCAAATCTTAATCTCCAAAGATCATTCACAATTTACCAGTCTCAAAAGACTGATAAAAACTGCAAAAAGAAACTCTTTATAGCAAATTTACTGATAGCAAGTACAAGAAAAGGATCTGTTGACAATACCAGAGGCTGCCCTGAATGTAATCTGATACTATACAAAACACTTCTCAATATTAACAAAGGACTTTTAGGCTGGATTTGCTTTTTGTGGAAAAAGGCTATCTTGCCATTCTTATTTATAAGACAAAGTATAAGTACTATTTTCTCTCTGCTTTACACACCACATAAAATGAATCTGGATTTGATATTTTTCTGATTAGCATTCGAAAGAAAAGTGAAAGGAATTTATTTTGAAGTATTTTTGAGAGTTTGGGGTTTTTTTTTTTTTTTTTACTAATGTAACTTGAAAAAACAAACCCTTTTTCCAGAAGTTTTATATATCAGCTTAACGATAACCCACAACCCTTGGACCAACTTAGAAGTTTTATCTATCAATAGAAGAGCACTTAATACTATAAAATATTACTTGCTTCACAGTTTTTAAAACTTAAGATATACATTCAAAGACATTAATAAAGTTTTACAAATGTTCAATCCATATATGCCTAAGGACCTACAGGTAAATTCTGTGTTTTCCTATTTGTTTTGCCTTCACCAAAAGTAAACTTTCTTAAAAGAAAAAAATTAAGGGGCACCTGAGTGGCTCAGTCAGTCGAGTGTCTAACTTCGGCTCAGGTCATGATCTCACAGTTTGTGGGTTCAAGGCCCACATAGGGCTCTGTGCTGACAGCTCAGAGTCTGGAGCCTGCTTCTGATCCTGTCTTCACCTATCTCTGCTCCCCCTGTGCTTGCTCTCTGTCTCTGTCTCTGTCTCTGTCAAATATAAAAAATAAAACCTAAAAAAAATAATAAAAATAAGCAATAAAAGTTTTTTAAAAAAAGGAGAAAACTTAAGAAATCATTTTGTCGGGGCACTTGGGTGGCTTAGTCGGTTAAGCGTCCGACTTTCGCTTAGGTCATGATCTCGCGGTTCGTGGGTTCGAGCCCCACGTCGGGCTCTGTGCTGACTGCCAGCTCAGAGCCTGGAGCCTGTTTGAGTCTGTGACTCCCTCTCTCCTTGACCCTCCCCTGCTCACTCTGTCTCTCTCTCTCTCTCCTAGAAATAAATAAAACATTAAAAAAAAAAGAAGTCATTTTGTCTAGGGGCACCTGGGTGGCTCAGTGGTTTAAGCTTCTGACTTCGGCTCAGGTCATGATCTTACAGTGAGTTTGAGTCCCACATAGGGCTCTCTGCTGTCAGCACAGAGCCCACTTGGGATCCTCTGTCCACCTCTCTCTCTGCCCTTCCCCTACTCTTTGTGTCTCTCAAAAAAATAAGTAAAAAGTTTTTAAAAATTAAAAAAAAAGAAATAATTTTGTCTAGACTGAATAGAGAAAGTAGGTCTATGTGAAACTCAACTTTTCAAAAAGTAAGTATACTCTTCAGTGAAAGTGACACTGTTTTTAGATGCTAATGCCTGGGTGGCTCAGTGGGTTAAGCATCTGACTTCAGCTCAGGTCGTGATCTCGAAGTTCCTGAGTTCCAGCCCCACACTGTTCTCCCTGCTGACAGGTCAGAGCCCACTTCAAATCCTATCCCTCTCTCTGCCCCTCCCCTGTTCACGCTCTGCCTCTCTCTCTCAAAAATAAATAAACATTAAAACAAAATTAAAATTCCCCAAACATATATTGTCTGTGATAATTTCAAATGTGTTATAATTAGTTAAGGGTACGTTATGGATATAGGAGATGGCTACATTTCCCAAAAGAGAACTGCAAACATCTCTCCGTAGACAGCTCAAAGTAATATACACTATTTTTTCTTAATCTCTATTTCCAAGTTTTTCCATAATGAAAATGGATTACTTGTGTTTAAAAAGGAGTGGGGGGATGGGGCGCCTGGGTGGCTCAGTCAGTTAAGCGTCCGACTTCGGCTCAGGTCATGATCTCATGGCTCATGGGTTTGAGCCCCGCATCGGGCTCTGTGCTGACAGCTAGCTCAGATCCTGGAGCCTGTCTTCAGATTCTATATCTCCCTCTCTCTCTGACCCTCCCCTGCTCACGCTGTCTCTCTCTCTCTCCCTCCCTCTCTCTCCCTCTCTCAGAAATAAATAAAACATTAAAAAAATACCTTTCTTTTTCAGAGGAGTGGGGGTGCCTGGGTGGCTCGGTCAGTTAAGCGTCTGACTCTTGATTTTAGGTCAAGTCATGATCTCACAGTCATGAGATCAAGCTCCACGTTGGGCTCCACATCCAATGTGAGTGTAGAGCTTGCTTGGGATTTCCTCTCTCCCTCTCTCTTCCTAGCTCACACACTCTCTCTATCTCTCTCTGTCAAAATAAATAAATAAATATAATTTTTAAAAAAGGAGGGGTTTCAAGACTATCAAATTCAATCTGGAATAGTCATTTTAGTCTCAGGACCCACACTGCCGGGAAGGTGCAGTGGAGTGCACGGGAAACCCAGCAAAGTTCTGTGAATAGGAATACGTTAAGAAGAAATATTAGAGCATCATTCTGAATTTCATATGAACTTTAATAAAACATTCACCATATATCTGACTCGGCAATCAAAATGATTGGATGTAGAGTACAGAAGTTTATCATCCTCACCAGAAAAGGGAGACAGAAAGAGAGCTGAGATGGGGAGTTTCATTTCAGCTAATTTCCTTTGAGTTTGCTATATGACATTTCTAAATGTAAGGTCACTGTAGGCCTTCACAAAGCACTGAGACCTCTCCCACTCTATCTAGCTGTGAACAATGTACAGAAAAGATGTTGTCGAAAGGTCCTATTACAGGATGTAAGGTACCTCTTTTGTGTTTTTCTGCTCAGCATTCATTCCTTACAGTGTTCTTCTGATCTTCCTCATTCTGGTGAGCTGCTAATGGTGGGACCCCACCCCTGACTAGAAGGATGGACACATCTCAGTAAGAAGCCAGGTGAACTCTTACAGGGACCTTAACCATTGACCTAAGACGGGAGGCACCCAGACACTGCAGGGGATTGGATCCAAACGTCCACTGGCAATGGCCTAAAAAGTAGCACACAAGTTCCCCATGAGCAAGATCTGGACTTTCTTGGTTCAAGACCCTTTCAAGGCTGGGCATGCAATTTCTCCTCCTATATTATGATCTAACTAATACGCTGCCAATAAATTCTTGGTTTATTTAGCCAAAGTTTTGTTTTATTTTTTGCAGTTGAATCCTCAATGATATAAGGGAAGTGGTTCTATATCATTTCAAGATAAACCAAACTGGCTAGAGGAAAGGGAAAGGCATGTAATGGCAAAAGTTCAGGGCCACCTTGGACAAATCACTTAACGAAGACTTTTAAAGTTTGGCACAGTGGTGGTATTGAGTCAATGAGATTTATGAGAGGCATGATTATTTTTTTTAATATTTATTTATTTTTAAGAGAGAGAGAGAGGGGCGCCTGGGTGGCTTAGTCGGTTAAGCGTCCGACTTTCGCTTAGGTCATGATCTCTTGGTTAGTGGGTTCGAGCCCCGCGTCGGGCTCTGTGCTGACTGCCGGCTCAGAGCCTGGAGCCTGTTTCAGTCTGTGACTCCCTCTCTCCCTGACCCTCCCCTGCTCACGCTGTCTCTCTCTCTCTCTCTCTCTTCTAGAAATAAATAAAACATATAAAAAAAATAAAAAAATAAAAAATATATTTAAAAAAAAAAAAAGAGAGAGAGAGTGTGTGAGTGGGGAAGGGCCAAATAGAGAGGGAGACAGGGCTCAAACTCACAAACTGCAAGATCATGACCTGACCTGAAGTCAGGCGCTTAACCAAATGAGCTACCCAAGGCACCCAGGCACAATTATTTCTAACTGAAAAATGTTCCCAATCCCCTGCCTTCAGGACTTGAAATGAAGATGCCTGAGTCTCTCAGTTCCTTCATTTGTAAACTGGGGATAAATTCTACCTTTGGTGATAAAGTCAAGTAATTCTTTGGGGGGAAAAACACAGAAACCCAACTTGAACCATTGTTTTTTTTTGTTTGTTTGTTTTGTTTTTTTAAGTAGGCTCAACACCCAACATGGGGATTAAATTCATGACCCTGAGATCAAAAGTCCCATGATCTGGGGCGCCTGGGTGGCTCAGTCGGTTAAGCGTCTGACTTCGGCTCAGGTCATGATCTCACGGTTTGTGGGTTCGAGCCCCGTGTCGGGCTCTGTGCTGACAGCTAGCTTAGAGCCTGGAGCCTGCTTCAGATTCTGTGTCTCCCTATCTCTCTCTGACCCTCCCCTGCTCACGTTGTCTCTCTCTCTCAGAAATAAATAACGCGTTAAAAAAAATAAAAAAAAAAAGTCCCATGATCTACTCACTGAGCTAGCCAGGTGGCCCTCATTTGAACCATCTTAATCACAAAAGGGATTTACTAAAGGAAGCCATGATAACCCAAAGAGAAAACAATCAAGTCTGGGTAGTTATTGTTCTCTCTCTCAACTCTGCTCCTCCCAGCACATCCCTCACTTTCCCTTTCCCCTCCTGCAGATAAGTTTAAATTACAAGACAAAGGGGGACGCCTTGGTGGCTCAGTCGGTTGAGCATCTGACTTCAGCTAAGGTCATGGTCTCGCGGTCTGTGGATCTCAGCCCCATGTAGGGCTCTATGCTGACAGCTCAGAGCCTGGAGCCTGTTTTGGATTCTGTGTCTCTCTTTGCCTCTCCCCCCGCTCATGCTCTGTTTCTCAATCTCTCTCTCTCTCTCAAAAATAAACAAACATCAAAAAAATAAATAAATAAATTACAAGAGAAGGAACGAGCAAATCCTGGGCTCACAGTCACACAGCTTTACGAGCATTCCTTGGAGCCACATCACAGCAGAGTATTATATCAAGGCCCAAAGACTGTGAGGAGCCCAAGCAGCTCTGTCTGAAGGTAAGAGACTGTGACACAACTTTTGAGTACCGTATTTAGTTTCCAAGCCATCTTGGAAAGTGGGAAGAACTGAGGAAGGCAGCTCTCACCAGATTCCAAGGAGCCTCTGGCACTGTTCTCACCCCCATGCCCAGAGGTGGGTGGAAAAACCATTCTTTTTTCATACCGGGAATGAGAGTCTCATACCCACAGATGCCCAGAAGCCCTCTCACCAGTCCTTTTGCAAGGCCTCTCCTCATGACAAAACCAATAGTCTGCCTGCTCTGGACCTCTCTGTCATTTAGCCAATTTAGTCAAATTCTCTTATCCTACTGGGAAGAAAAGGGCTCCTTTTGTGGTACAAAAAAAGCATGTGAAGGGAGCCCACATATGATTTTGCCCCAGGATCCAATTACACAACACTGAAGTTTCTTGAATAGTTTGAATAACTAGTTGTAAAACATAATGAAAGGATAAAATTTTTTTTTCTTTAAACAATAGCCACCAATCTTCAGGGTAAAGACCGATTCTGAATTCCAAGAAGGGTAGGATCAGTTCTCGCCCCTCTTCAGATCCCGGTGGAGCTAGTTTGCATTTCACTCCAAGTGAAAACACTTTGAACAACTTCCGGTGTAGACCAGTTACATCATATATAGGGCCCAGTGCAAAATTAAAATGCAGGGCTCTCTGTTCAAAAATTATAAATTTTTAGATGGCAGTAGCAGAGCATTAAATCAAATGTGGGACTTTTCTAAGCACGGGGCCCTGAAATGTGTACAATTTGCCCATGAAGCAGGCCCCATTCTGCAGGCAGCTCTCTAACCAGAGGTGCTCACTGACAGGTCAGGGTCAGAGAAGGAAATAACCATCCTGCCCCAAAGCCACCCAGGCCAGAAAGATGAAACTTTCCTTCCAACACATGCCTTTTATTTACATCCATCTCTCCCCCAGTTCTTTGAGACATCTTATATAACTGGAAGCCACTTGGGGAGGTTTTCCTAGAATAAAGGAATAGCCTGCTTAAAGGCTAGTAAAATATTCATTCTTGCCGGATAGAAATTACTTGCAGCTTTCCCAAGTTTTTAATTCCTTCAGCTGCTACCCATTAAGGTTTACAAAAGTCAGCATCTGACTTTTAGCCTAAATTCTCTGAACAAAGATGAAGGTCCCTCAAGCCCATGGGCCTCAGTGGGAAACAGCTACATTGGCTTACTTTTGCCACTGAAAAAGCAAGTGATTACTGTATTTTGTGTGCATGATGTATCTGACCCCTATGTTGAACTCTTAAGAGGCTTTTAATTCTTGCACTGGTTCCCAGTGCGCAACCAAGTCATTACAAACAATGCCATTTGCAGGGCGCCTGGGTGGCTCAGTCAGTTCGGTGTCCGACTCTTGATTTTGGCTCAGGTCATGACCTCACTGTTAGTGGGATCAAGCCTTGCATCAGGTTCTGTGCTGACACTGCCGAACCTGCTTGGGATTCTCTCTCTCTCAAATAAATAAATATTTTTTAAATATAAGCCATTTGCTTTCTCCTTTTGTTACATCTCATTCTGTCTCGTCTTTTCACATTTGCTATAATGCAGTTTCCTTTACATTTTTTTAATGTTTATTTATTTTTGAGAGAGAGAGTAAGCACCAGCAGGGGATGGACAGAAAGAGAGGGAGACACAAAATCCGAAGCACGCTCCAGGCTCTGAGCTGTCAGCACAGAGCAGGTGGGGTTCGAACCTGCAAACCGCCAGATCATGACCTGAGCAGAAACTGGACACTCAGCTGACAAAGCTACTCAGGCGCCCCTATGCAGTTTCTTTTAAAATTAGCTGACAGATGAATCTTGTTTTATGGGAAACTTGAAAATTTGAGAATAAAGCTTACCTAAGGAAATAAATCCCTAGGAACAATGAAGAAAATTGGGGGAAAAGGAGGATTCATTAGGAGGGGTTACTTTATCAGATATCACAATATCTTACTGATGCATGGAAATTAAAATGATGACACATTCTGGCACAGACAGAGCTTCAGAAGAAAACAGAATGTTCAAACGAACCAAATTTGTACACATTTAGTATAAAATAATGTAGCTTTTCAAATCAGTAAGGAAGTGATAGATTTAGTAAATGGTGTTTCAAAAACTTAAAATGAGGATTAAAAAATATTTATTTGAGAGAGAGAGAGGGGGAGGGATTAGGGGAGGGGCAGAGAGAGAGGAAGAGAGAGAATACCAAGCAGGCTCCATGTTCAGTGCAGAGCCCCATACAGGACTCTATCCCATGACCGTGAGACCACGACCTGAACCAAATCAAGACTTGGACACTCAACTGAGCAACCCAGGTGTCCCAGTAAAATTGAGGAATGAGAATATAACTGTAATTGTAAATAAAGAATTACAATAAAACATTTTATTTTTTATTATTTTATTTTATTTTTTTATTACAATATTTTTTATTATTTTAAACCATTTTCTACATCTAAGATGGAGCTCTGACAACCCCGAGATCAAGACTCACATACTTTACCAACTAAGCCAGCCAGGCGCCTCACAGAACACATTTTAATAATCTTGGGATATATAAGGCCATTCTAAGTGTGAGTCAAACCCAGGAACCCATCAGGAAAAGATTGTTTAAAATGCCTATTTAACACATTAATGCCTTAGTACACGGTAAATGATCACAAAGTTTAAAGACTGCAAACAAAATAGGAAAAGTTTTTGTAAAATATAAAATGAAGTGTCTTTACATAAAGTATTAAAAATTTCTACAAATCAATATTAAAAAGATAAAAATCTAATAGGAAAATAAGCAAAGAGGGGCACCTGGGCAGCAGAGTAGGTTAAGCGTCTGACTCTCGTTTCAGCTCAGGTCATGATATCGTGTTTCATGGGATCGAGGCCTGAGTGGGGCACTGCAATGACAGTGCAGGGCCTGCTTGGGATTTTCTCTCTCCCTTTCTCTCTGCCTCTCCCCTGCTCTCATGCTCTGTTTCTCTTTCTTTCAAAATGAATAAATCAACTTAGAAAAAAATAGAAAAGGAAAAATAAGCAAAGAGTTTGACAGACAATTCATGAAAAAAAAAGTCTCCAATGATCATATGAAAGGTACTTAACCTCATTAAAACGATAGGTAGGAAAGAGTTTAAAAGTTTGGTCATTCAGGGCGCCTGGGCGGCTCCGCTGGTTAGGCATCCATCTCCAGCCTAGGTCATGATCTTGCAGGTCCTGAGGTGGAGCCCTACATCAGGCACTGGGCTGACAGCTCAGAGCCTGGAGACTGTTTTTGATTCTGTCTCTCTCTCTCTCTCTGCCCTTCCCCCACTCACACTCTGTCTCTCTCAAATAAACATTTAACAACAACAACAAAAAAGTTTGATCATTCTCAGTCCTAGTGAGGAAATATGTTTGGGTAAAACCTATTTAAAGAATAATAGGTATACCAACCAAAATTTAAAATGCACACTTTGACCCAGTGATTCTACTTCTAGAAGAACAGATTACAGAGAGGAGTGCCTAAAAATCTATTCATCCCAGCCTTGTGGTAAATGATCTAATTGTTCATCAGTAGGGTACTGGTCGGATAAATTGTGGAATGTCCATGTAATCCATATAACATAGGAAAAGCATAAATTAATCTTTATGTACTGACATGGGAAAAGATGTCCAGAAGTGCACTGAGAATTGAACAAATCAAGCTGAAGAATAGAACAGAGAGTAAGATTCCACTTTCTCAAGAACAAGATTGCTCAAAGGTTAAGGATATCACCTTCTGTAACTCTCAGTACTAAATTGCTCTTTATCTCATTGGACATTGCCTTGGCTTATTTGCAGAAACTCCATATGTGCGAGGACTTTGCCTGTTCACTGCTCTATCCTCAGTTTTGAAAACATTTTGGGTGCTTCATAAACATTAATTGAAAAAAATGGACATCCAGAAACGTCCATATATACGTACCTCAAAAAGTTATGTTTTAAAGAATGTTGATTTAAGGGAATAAAATTCCCATGATGTGACACTAAATGTTAAAACAATTTATATTCACTCTTCCATGGCGCCTGGGTGGCTCAGTGGGTTAAACCCTGGACTTTGGCTCAGGTCACATGGTTTGCGGGTTCGAGCCAGGCATTAGGTTCTGTGCTGACAGCTCAGAGCCTTGGAGCCTCACATTCCATGTCTCCCCCTCTCTCTCTGCCCCTCCCCAGCTTGTGCTCTGTCTCTCGGTCTCTCTCTCAAAAATAAATAAATGTTAAAATCTTTTTGAAAATATATTAGTATCTCTTCCCAGTGGACAAAGTAGCTTTAGTTACATAATCTCATTTGGTCCTAATAAAATCCCTACGAAATATATAAGTACAGAGTTAATTAACATATATTTTCACTACAGTCAGTCTTTCAATTTATGGTCCCAGTGTTGCTCATTACTTTTTATTTCTTTTTTTTAAGCTCATTCCTTATTATTTTGCTCTCCAGACTCGTTTCTGAACACTGAGCAGTTTTCTTCATATATTTATGTGTATAAATATATATTATACAACATATATAAATAAATATCTGTATTTCCCTTATTTGAGAATGTTTCTCCCGGCCTCTCCACTCAATATACCTGCACTCACCCTTCAAGAGCCCGTTCATGCAAGACAACCGGCCTCCTTCTTCTTTCTTAAACTGGACACCCACACAGGAGACAAGACCCACCGCCCGCCCGCCCGCCGCTTACCCCAAAGTTCGCCCCAGAGGCCCACAAGGCCTCACTGGCTCCGCCCACGCAGTTCGCCGCGGGGGTTGGAAGTGCCCGCCCCTTCCGAGGAGTTTCCCAAAACCCAGCGCGGCAGTCCGCAGCCGCGCAAGATGGCGACTCCCATGCATCGGCTCATAGCTCGGAGACAGGCGTAAGTGAGGCCCCTAGTAGGGCCGCGGGGCGGGCTGGGGGCGGGGAGAAACGCGTCAGCCGGTGAGTGAGCAGGGGCCGGGATGCTCGGCTGGTGTCGGATCCTCAGTGCGGACGGGCGGAGGATGGTCGTTTCTCTCACTTGTTGCTGCTCCGCAGCGGCTCGGCCCAGGCGATAAGTTTGGTGTCTACGGGCTAGTGATTGCGTGGAAGACGGCTGCGTACGGTCTCCGGGGCGGGACCTAGGCTGCGAGGTGAGATAGGGGGTGTTCTGAAGAGAGCCTAACGTTTGCTTTCTGCAAAGGGAACGCCCAGGAGTTGGGCACCAAGTGGTGTGTGCCCCTTTGCCCACCCAGCCGCCCACCCCACGCGTGGCCGGGGAAGCCTGAAGCCCTGACCCGACACCCTCCATCTCACCGACGTAAACCTTAAACTCCCTGTGAAGTCTCCCGCCTATCTGGCTTTTCCTGCCCCCTTTCTATCGTCTTCCCTAGGAACAGCCTGACTGCAACGCCGATGTATCGCCTAAGTTATTTTTCTCACTTTTTGTGAATACTAATTCTCTTAAGTGAATACTACTTTATTCATTATCTGCCGCTCTCTGTCAGAATTTGGGTATAAAGAAAAGGAGATGTTCAAGACCGGAATTACTGCTTTCAGGAAACTTAGATTTCATTGGTGAAGAGGGTGGAACAGCTAAACATTTTAAGTGAATACAGTTGGTGATAAGAGCTTTGAAGGAAATAAGAGGTGATGGAAAGAGAAGGGTCTAGGTTAGGTTGGTTGGACTGGGAAGGAATGTCTGCAGAGGCAGCATTTGAACGGAGATCAAAAGTGTGAGAAAAGAGGCGCGCCTGGGTGGCTCAGTCCCTTGAGCATTTGACTCCTAATTTCAGCCCAGGTGGTGATCCCGGGGTCGGGAATGAGCCAGCTTTGGGCTTCCCCCTAACAGTGGAGCCTGCTTAAGATATATTCTCATTCTCATTCTCTCTCTCTCTCCCCCCTCCGCCTCTCTAAACAAACAGAAAAGAGCTAGTCCTAAGAGGATTTGGGGAAAGAGCATCCAGACAGTGACATAATTGCTTTGAGACAGGAAGAACTTTATAGTTTTTAAGAACTGGGGGCGCCTGGGTGGCTTAGTCGGTTAAGCGTCCGACTTTCGCTTAGGTCATGATCTCGCGGTTCGTGGGTTCAAGCCCCGCGTCGGGCTCTGTGCTGACAGCAAGCTCAGAGCCTGGAGCCTGTTTCAGAATCTGTATCTCCCTCTATCTCTGACCCTCCCTTGCTCATGCTGTCTCTCTCAGAAATTTAAAAAAAAGAAAGAGAGAGAGAAAAGAACTGAAAGCTGGGGGCACCTGGATGGCTCAGTCAGTTAAGCGTCCGACTTGGGCTTAGGTCATGATCTCACGGTTCGTGGGTTCAAGCCCCGCGTCGGGCTCTGTGCTGACAGCTAGCTCAGAGCCTGGAGCCTGTTTCAGATTCTGTATCTCCCTCTTTCTCTGACCCTCCCTTGCTCATGCTGTCTCTCTCAGAAATTTAAAAAAAAGAAAGAGAGAGAGAAAAGAACTGAAAGCTGGCCACTGTGGCTAGTGAGCGAGAGGCAGTGCATGATGCAGGGATCATCCCAGATGCCCCTCTCTGGTAAAGCCTTTTTTGTTCTACCAACAGGTACACCGAAACTACCATTTTTTTCCCTCTCTTGGCATTTCATGCTGTTAACATTTGCAAGTCCATAATTTATTGCTCATAGTTAGCTTAATGTATATGCATATCTTTATTTTTACATTTCTGTTTTTTATTCTTTTTTGTTGTTCTTCTCTCCATGAATTCTACCTGTCACACCTGAAGAAAAGAGTTTCTTGAGCATATGGATAAACACCTAGGAAGTCAGGGTAGTATGCCTCCTGGAGGAGAAGGCTTTGAAGTCAGACAATTCTGAACTCAAGAATAGAGTGACGGTAACACTTGGTAGGTGTGCTAAATTATGTCTCCAGGGTCTACTCTCTGACTCTCAGATTTGATCTTTCAGGTGTTGGATCCACACTTGGATAGATCTACTCTGTTGGTCCCAAGACGGCTGCACTATCTAGAGTCCTTTATATCCTCTCAACTTCAAGTTGATGGCATCTCATTTCTAGATTGAATCATGTCTATGGGATTGTCATGCTTTGATGAGCAGATCTCATTCTTTAACAGCACAATTGGATGGATCTATATAAATCAGTGATGAGCTAGATAGGTAGGTTAGATAGTAAATGCTAGATTGGTAAAACCAACTAATGTCCACTTAAATATGAAGTGAAAGACTTCGTATCTAAATATTGTTATTTCTTATTTAAGAAGTATCAGAAAGTTCAGCAAATGTTGTTTTTCTTTGGAATGCCTATATTTGGTAAATGGGTTACAAAGAAATAAAAGACAAATCTTTAGGCATTTCTAATCTTTTGGGAAAGAAATTAAATGATGTATGATAAAAAGCTGTCATGGTGTAAAGACTAAGTCCTCAGGGAGTTATAGAAAGAGAATTGTAGAAGTTAGGGAAGTCCAATTGAGTTTGGGGAATATTTGGGGGCAGAAAGCAGAAGAGGAGCCATTGTTTTTCATTTTATGTTTATCAAGAAGTTTTAATTTTGTTTATAAAGACCATATATTACTTCCATAACAAGTTTTAAACTATTTTTAAGTTAGTTATGTGAAGTGAGGAAGTAATACTGTCATTCTTTTTAAGAGTCTTTGGACTAATAGAGGAAAAATAATTCTTTGGGATGCTGAAGAGGTGGTACAGGAATTCAGTGTAAGGTTTAACAGAAGAATGATCCCAGGTAGTGCCCACTTGAGACCCCAATTGAGAGGATATTAGTTGTACTGATAAAAGAAAAAAAAAGAGAACCTAATTTGAGCTTCCCATTTAGCAGAGTTAACTTTAAATCAATTGAAATGAAATTATCTTTGGTTTGTAAATTGTAATTACATCTACCTATAAATAGATTTGTAGAATCTTGGCAGTATCTGGGGTCTTTTGCTAAACTTTCCACTGAATTCCAGTGCCATCTCTTCAGCATCTGGGAGAATTATCTAACTTTGGCTTGGATAGGAAGGACCTCCTGACGCAGCCTGTTACATTTCTCAAATCTATCAAAAAGTTTATGTTGAGCTGAAAGGAAAATAATATTTATGAAGCTAAACCCTGCTCTCTTCTACATCCTAGCTTTGGGCCTAAACTGTGATTTCAGTCATTTAAAAACCCTAGATACTATCCACTTGAATTGCCATCAAGTCAAGCTTCCCCTGTCTTGTACTTGTGTTCATTTTCTGGACTTAAAAGTGCCAGACTTACCTTTACCCTTGTTAAATTTCATCTTGTTAGATTTGACATTGAGTTTTAGCCTGTCAAGACCTTTTTAGATGTGATTTGGTCATCCTTTTATTATCCATTCCTCCTAGCTTTGTGTCAGCTATAGGTTTGATAAATATGCTCATCTGTATCCTGTTCTCATCCAAGTCATTTATAAAATGGTGAACAAATCCAGGGGCACCTGGGTGATTCAGTTGGTCAAGTGTCTGATCTCATGGTTCCTGAGTTCAAGCCCCACATCAGGTTCTGTGCTGACAGCTCGGAGCGTGGAGCCTGCTTTGGATTCTTTGTCTCCCCCTCTCTCTCTGCCCTTCCCCTGCTCATGGTCTCTCTCTCTCTCTCTCTCTATCTCAAAAATAAATAAACATTATTTTATTTTATTTTATTTCTTAGTGTTAAACAAATCCAAACTGAGGACCAAGACCTCAGGCCATCACTGGATACTTCTTCATACATTTCTTCAACCCATTAAACAGTACTCTTTTGTCCATGATGTTCAACTAATCTATTTCCAAGATGCCTTATTGAAATGCAAATACCCAGAAGCCACTAAGAGTATTAGTCTGTAATGATTTGATACTTAGTGATCTGGGCTTTCCTTTCTGAATGGATTTAATAATCCAGCCAGAATTTTGCTTGGAATAGATGTCAAGTTCACTGGCATAGTTTGTGGAATCTACCTTTCTTTCTACTTTGAAACTCAAAACAGCATTTGCGTACTTTCAGACTTTCAGCACCACTCATGTTTGCCAGGGTTTCGCAGATTACCAGCAGTACTGTCATCTAACCTGGAAAATCTCTGGTATGTTGGGGAGCAGTCAGTTGGGCCATGTGACTTAAACACATTCAGAATGGATAAAAGGGCCCTGTTACTCACCCTCACTATCTTGAAATTCAGTTCTACTCTTTTCATTCTGCATATAATTGTGTTTGAGTTAAGAATGAAGCAAAATGAAAATTATCCTGCTTGTTCTCTTAGCCTATAACATGACATTGAAGACTGATTTGTCTAGCATCCCAAGTAATGAGACTATCCCTTTTTTGGTTGATTGTGCTTTATTCCACAGTCTCCATGCTCCCCTTCCCCCGGTCCTTTGTGCTGTAGATGGAACTGAAACACAGAACAATTTAAATATTCTTGATATTTTTCACTACTTTCAGATTTTTTTGGTAGAATATTTATTTATGTGTATTAGGTTTAGATATTTCTTAGGCTTTTAGCACTCTTCTGTACTCATTAGTTATGTTACTTTGAAAAATATCTTTTCAAATTTGTTTTATGATTTCAAATGCAATCCATGTTCATTGTAGGAAAGTTATAGAATACAGATAAAGAAAAAATGTATTATAACCCTACCCCAAAGATAATATTTTTTCACACTTTTTTAAAAGTTTATTTACCTATTTTGAGAGAGACAGAGATAGTGTGAACCAGGGAGGGACAGAAAGAATCCCAAGTGGGCTTTGAGCTGCTAGTTGCCAGGCCAGACATAGGGCTCGAACCCACAAAACGGTGAGGTTTCACCTGAGTGAAACCAAGAGTTGGATACTTAACCAACTGAGCCACCCAAGCACACCAACCATTTTTTACATTTTAATGTATAACCTCGTAGGCCATTTTTTAACATTATAAATGGCCTCATAGTGTTCTTTATGGCCATTTCCATTGCTGTTGAATAGTTAGGTTTACTCCTTTTTTTTTTTTTTAATGTTTTTTATCTATTTTTGAGAGTCAGAGAGAGAGAGAGGGAGCGCGAGCAGGGGAGGGTCAGAGAGAGAGGGAGACACAGAATCTGAAACAGGCTCCAGGCTCTGAGGTAGCTGTCAGCACAGAGCCAGACGCGGGGCTTGAACCCACGAACCCTGAGATCATGACCTGAGCCGAAGTCGGACACTTAACTGACTGAGCCACCCAAGTGCCCCTCTTTTCTTCTTTTTTTTTTTCAGAATATTTGACACACAACATTACTTTAGTTTTCAGAGGTATAACAGTAATTACAGTGATTCCACAAATTTATACGTTCTGCTATGCTTACCACAAATGTAACTGCCATCTGTCAGGTTTACTCTTATAAACCATATTATACTTCCCATAATATACAACTAAATTTTTTCGTATATGTATTCCATTACTCTGGATTAACTGATAAGAACTTTTTTTTTGAGTTTATTTATTTATTTTGAGGGTGGAATGCAGAGAGAGATGAGAGAAAATTCCAAGCAGGCTCCGCATGATTAGTACAGAGCCCAACATGGGCTCAGTCTCACAAACTGTGAGAATATGACCTGAACGAGGGTCAAGAGTCGGATGCTTAACCAACTCAGCCACCAGGTGTCCTGATACGGACATTTTTTTAAAAGTCAGGTTTACTGGAAACGGATTAACATATGGAAAGGTGGGGAGGGGACAGAATAAGAGAGGGAAACAAACCACAAGAAACTCTTAACGACAGAGAACAAACTGAAGGTTGATGGAGGGGAGGTGGGGGGGTATGGGCTAGATGCGTGATGGGTATCATGGAGGGCACTTGTGATGAGCACTGGGTGTTGTATGTAAGTGATGAATCACTGAAGTCTCCTGAAACCAATATTGCATGCTATGTTAACTAACTAAAATTTAAAAAAAAAAAAAAAAAAAGTCAGGTTTACTGAGGTTTAATTTACATTTAGTGAGGGGTGCCTGGGTGGCTCATTCAGTTAAGTGTCCAGCTCTTGGTTTCAGCTCAGGTCATGATCAAATGGTTCATGGGATCAAGCCCCCATTGGGCTTTGCGTGGACACTGTAGGGCCTGCTTGGGATTCTCTCTTCATCTCTCAACCCCTACCCTGCTAGCATGTGCACGTGTTCTCTCTCTCTTTCTCAAAATAAATAAACTCTAAAAAAATTTACATTTAGTGAAATTCATCCTTTATATTTTTTAAGATTATTTACTTATTTTACAGGGCACCTGGGTGGCTCAGTCAGTTAAGCATCCAGCTTCAGCTCAGGTCATGATCTTGTGGTTCATGAATTTGAGCCCCACGTTGGGCTCTGTGCTGACAGCTCAGAGCCTGGAGTTTGCTTTCTATTCTGTGTTTCCTTCTCTCCCTGCCCCCTCCCCCACTCGTTCTCTCTTTCTCTCTCTTTCTCAAATAAATAAACATGAAAAAAAATTTTTAGGGGCACCTAGGTGGCTTAGTTGGTTAAGCATCCGACTTTCGCTTAGGTCATGATCTCGCAGTTTGTGGGTTCGAGCCCCACGTCGGGCTCTGTGCTGACTGCCAGCTCAGAGCCTGGAGCCTGTTTCAGAGTCTGTGACTCCCTCTCTCTCTGACCCTCTCCTGCTCACCCTGTCTCTCTCTCTCTCTCCTAGAAATAAATAAAACATTAAAAAAAAATTTAAAAAAAAAAGAAGGTAAAATCAACAGAACTTAGTGTTTTGGAAATGAAGGAGAGGTATGAATGAAGGATGTGTCTTAGGTCTCTGGCTTAATTAATTGGGTGCCCAGTGGTGCCAGTCACTGAGATAGGGAACCTTGGAGCAGGATGGGTATGGAAGTAGTGTGGGCCTGGTTANGAGCCTGGAGCCTGTTTCAGAGTCTGTGACTCCCTCTCTCTCTGACCCTCCCCTGCTCACGCTGTCTCTCTCTCTCTCTCCTAGAAATAAATGAAAACATTAAAAAAAAAAAAATTTTTTTTAAATAAAAAAAAAGAAAAAAATTTTTAAAAAGATTATTTTACAGAGAGTGCACGAGCAAGAGAGAAGATCAGAGGGAGAGAGTCTCTTTAAATTTTTTTAAAGTTTATTTATTTTGAGAGAGAGAGAGAGTGAACAAGGAATGAGCACAGAGGGGGAGAGAGAGAGAATCTCAATCAGGCTTTGCACTGTCAATGCACAGCCCAACTTGCGGCCCAACCCACAAACCATGAGATCATGACCTGAGCCGAAATCAAGAGTCAGGCACTTAATCAGCTGAGCCACCCAGGCACCCCAAGAGAGAGAATCTTAAGCAGGCTCCATGCTCGTGATGGACTTGATTCTATGATTGTGGGATCATGACTTGGACCTAAATCACGAATTGGACACCCAACCAACCAAGCTACCCAGATGTACCTAAGTATGTTTATATTTAAGTAATCACCACACCCAATGTGGGACTCGAATTTACAGTCCCAAGATCAAGAGTCACAATTCAGCCAGGCAGAGACTCCAAAATTCTTCTTTTTTAATGTACAGTTTTGTGAGTTCTGACAGATCCTGTAGTCATGGAAACACCACCAAAATCAAGATACAGAACAATTTTCATCATGAAAAATTTCTTCATGACCCCTTGTAAGTAAATCCTTATCAGCTTCTGGAAACCACTGATCTTTATCTGTGGCTGTAATTTTACCATTTCCAGAATGTTGTGTGAATAGAATCAGTCTGTAGCCTTTGAGTCCGTCATTTTTCACTTGGTTAATTCCTTGAGATCCACTGAAGTTCTTGCATATAATAATAGTGCATTCTTCTTTTTTTTTTTCATTTTTGCTTATTTTTGAGAGAGAGAGGGAGAAACAAGGGGAGGGGGAGAACGAGTTGGGTAGGGGCGGGTAGATGGTTGGGGACAGAGAATCTGAAGCAGGCTCTGTCCTGACAGCAAAGAGCCCGATGTGGGGCTCGAACCTAAGAACCCTGAGATCATGAACTGAGCCAAAGTGATATGATTAACCAGCTGAGCCACCCAGGTGTCCCTTTTTTTTTAATTATTGCTAATATATCCCATTTATGGATATACAAGTTTGTTTATCCATTTGCCAGTTTAAGGACATTTTGATTATTTCCAGTTTGGTGTTCTTTAGAATACAACTGCTATAAACATTCATGTATAGTCTTGTGCATAAACTTAAGTTTTCCTTTTTCTTTTGTAAATAATGTAAGTGTGGATTGCTTGACAATATAGTAACTAGTAACTTTATTGGAAACCTTATTAGAAATTGGCAAACGGTTTTCGAAAGTTCATCTTTTTGCACATTGCATTTCAGTTGTTCCGTACCAGTTGTTGAAAACACTTGATTACTTATTTTTAAGTTATTTATTTTTTTGAGAGATTGTGCAAATCCCCACGTGGAGCTCAGTCCCACAAAACTGTGAGACCATGACTTGAGCCAAAACCAAGACTCAGACACTTTCAACTGACTGAGCCACCCAGGTGCCCCCTCCACTGAATTTTGTTTGTACCTGTGTCAAGCAACAGCCGCCGCTGTATGTATATGGATTCTATTCTGTTTCATTGATCTATTTGATTATGTAACCACCACACTCCGGTGATGACTGTAGCTTTATAATAAGTCTTGAAATCAGTGTTAGTCCTCTAATTTTGTTGCAACTGTTTTAGATTCTTTGTATGCATTTTTGGATCAGCTTATCAGTTCCCACAAAAGAAACTGCTAAGATTTCTATTGGAATTGCACTGAATCTATAGATCAGCTTTTGAAGAATGGATACCTTAACAGTTTGGAGTTTTCTGATGCACGAATCTGTGCGTGTATGTGTGTGTATTCATTTTTTTTAGACTTTTAACTTTTCTCACTGATGTTTTATAGTTCACTGTAGAGGTGTTAGACAACTTTCATCAGATTTATCTCCATGTATTGTAATAATATTTTTTTAAATTTCAATTTTCCAATTGTTTCTTGCTAATATATAGAAATACAGTTGGGTTTTAGGAGCACTTGGGTGGCTCAGTCGGTTAAGTGTCCGATTCTTGGTTTTAGCTCGTGTCACTATCTCACAGTTCATGAGTTCACGCCCTTCATCACGCTCTGTACTGACAGTGTGGAGCTTGCTTGGGATTCTCTCTCTCTGCCGCTCCCACATGCTCTCTCTCTCTCAAAATAAATAAACTAAAAAAAAAAATACAATTGATTTTTGTATATTGACCTTGTATCTTGTGACCTTGCTAAACTCATTTATTCTAGTAGCTCTGTTTTAGATTTTTAGGGATTTTTCAGGTGGATAGTCACCATTTATACTATCTTTTTTTGGGTTTTTTGGTATGTACATTTTTAAGATTTTCTTGTAGTTACCAAATGGCCCTTCAGAAAGTTTGTGTTACTTATAAACTTACCAGCAGTTAGGAATGTATATCTTAGGGGTGCCTGGGTGGTTCAGTTGGTTAAGCGTTTGACTATTGATTTCAGCTCAGGTTATGATCTCACGGTTACATGAATTTGAGTCCTACATCGGGGTCTACACTGACAATACAGACCCTATTGAGAATTCTCTCCTTCTCCCTTTCTCTGTGCCCTTTCCCTACTTGTACTGTCACTGTCTTTCCCAAAATACATAAATAATCTTTAAGAAAAAAAATGTAGGGGCACCTGGGTGGTTCATTCGGTTAAGCATCTGACTTTGGCTCAGGTCATGAGCTCATGATTCATGGGTTCGAGCCCCACATCAGGCTCTGTGCTAACAGCTCAGAGCCTGGAACCTGCTTCAGATTCTATTCCCCTCTCTCTCTGCCCCTCCCCCGCTCATGCTCTGTCTCTCTCTGTCTCAAAAACAAATGAACATGAAAATATTTCTTAAAAGAAAAGAATGTATATCTTACCATATGTACAGTGCCCATTCTCTGCCTCTGCCAACAATAGGTCAATATACCAGGCATGTTGTACTATTTTAAGTATCAAAGAGGGTCATTTCACATAAAAAGCCTGTACCTTTAGAACACTTCTTTGGGCTTTAGCTTAGGATATAGAAATGGAATATTTTTTGAATAGAGTATTCATATGGATAGAAATAAATGCTAATCTTGTTTATTTTAAAATTAAAGGTCTGCCTCAGTCAGCATTCTCTGGAAGATCAGTATTTTTAGGGGTGGTTAATTAATAGTTAGAACACGTCAATCATAGATGGGCTTTAGATATTTGGAATGTTCTATTTATAACAACAGAAAACTAAACAGTGCTGGTGGATAATATTTTTAATAGCTGAGATCTTAAGTGTATTAATTTAGGGAAAACAACCTCTGAGTTGGAGAAAATAACCTCTGAGTTGGAGAAGACTTTATTTTCTTGATTCTGAGAGGTTTCCTCACACTATCAATCATATTTTCATTGTTAGCAAATACTGTGAAAGGCTTTGAAATGGATTTCAAAAAAAGATTACTAGATATCATGTCTAATCCACTCTTCCTGGCTGTGTGACTCTATGAGGGCCTATCCATCATTGTCTTTGAGCTATTTTATAACTCTGAATTGTAGAAAACCGATAGGAAAGATTCTTACCCATACATACACATTGTGATTGATTCTTGCGATGTGGCTATTGACTAGTTTTTAACTATGTGTAAATTCATTTCAGCATTTTTCTCCTAATGTTTATTTACTTTTGAGGTAGGACACATGCACATGGGAGCTGGGGAGGGGCAGAGAGAGGGAGACAAGATCTGAAGCCAGGCTTTGTGCTGACAGCAGAGGGCCCAGTGCAAGGCTTGAACCCACCAACTGTGAGATCACAACCTGAGCCTAAGTCAGACTCTTAACCAGCTGAGCCACCCAGGCACCCCCATTTCACCATCCCTGATTGAATTGTCTTTTGAACCACTTCCACCGTCTTACTAACTCCTTTATTTTTTAAAATATATTTTTTTTTTAGTGTTTATTTCTTTTTGAGAAAGAGAGACAGAGACAGAGTAGGAACAGCGAAGAGACAGACAGGGAGACACAGAATCCTGAAGCGGGCTCCAGGCTCTGAGCTGTCAGCACAGAGCCCAATGTGGGGCTCACACCTACAAACTGTGAGATTATGACCTGAGCTGAAGTTAGGTACTCAACCACCTGAGCCACCCAGGCACCCTTTTACTAGTTCCTTTATTTATTTTTAAAATTTTTTTTAATGTTTTATTTATTTCTGAGAGAGACAGACAGACAGACAGCATGAGCAGGGGAGGGTCAGAGAGAGAGGGAGATACAGAATTTGAAACAGGCTCCAGGCTCTGAGCTAGCTGTCAGTACAGAGCCTGACACGGGGCTTGAACTCATGAACCATGAGATCATGACCTGAGCTGAAGTCGGACACTTAACCGACTGAGCCACCCAGGTACCCAACTAGTTGCTTTATTAATTAATGATTAAATAAAACCTTTGACATATGTTTGTTTTTTCTGTATTTTTTGCTTGTTTGTCTTCAAGAGTTCACTCACAGGCTGTTTTGTATGTATTTGTAGGAGAGTCATGATTTTAAACTTAAAATATTTTTTAATGTTTATTTATTTTTGAGAGAGAGAGAGGGAGGGAGGAAGGCAGGGAGGGGCAGAGAGAGAGACAGAATCTGAAGCAGTCTCCAGGCTCTGAGTTGTCAGCACAGAGCCCAATGAGATGTGGGGCTCAAACTCACCATGAGATCATGACCTGAGCTGAAGTTGGGCATTTAACCGACTGAGCCACCCAAACACCCAATAGGCTTTTTTTTCTTAATGTTTATTTTTCAGAGAGAGTGCATGCGAGCTGGGGAGGGGCAGAGAGGAAAGAAGACAGAGGATGCCAAGTGGGTTTTGTGCTGACAGCACTGAGCCTGATGTGGGACTTGACCCAAGAACCGTATCATGACCTGAGCTGAAGTCAGTGTTTATAAATTATCTTTGATGTTTCTGAATATATTATTATTAGGGTGGATTTTACAATTGTTTATGTGTTAAGGGTGTTAGTGGTTCTTTTTGCCTCAAAAGCTAATATTAAGTCCACAGAATGTTTTATTATTGATGACTTAAAAAAAAATTTTTTTTAATGTTTATTCATTTTTGTGAGAGAGACACAGTGTGAGCAGGGGAGGGGCAGAGATAGAGGGAGACACAGAATCTGAAACAGGCTCCAGGCTCCAAGCTGTCTGTCAGCACAGAGCCTGACGTGGGGCTCCAACTCACAAGCCGTGAGATCATGACCTGAGCCAAAGTCAGACACTTAACCGACTGAGCCACCCAGGTGCCCCTATTATTGATGACTTTCAAAGTTTGCTGTGACATTACATATTCAGATAAGGTCTGAAATTATTATCATGGCTCTGGCAGTTGCTTGCTGAAATTTAAGAACTATTACTAAGGAAAAGACTGGATATTCTTTATTATCTTTTAATACTATACTGAAATAGTCTTAGTTCTTTAATTGTAAGAGTTCTTCAGATTAGGAATAGTTTAAGTTTTGGACAGATGCCAAAACTAAATTATTGTCAAGATTACAGAACCTAGTCCACAATGCAGGAAGTAACTAATAAAAAGCCCACTATAAGCAATATATGTTCTCTTAAACACTTGTCTGTTTCTGCAATCGTTCAATTTACAAACATCTACTGAACACCAATTATGTGTTCTCCAGGGATAACAAAGGTAACTGCTGTAGGTCAAAATTAAGAACTCAGCATCTCATCATGCAACCATGTTATGAGAAAATTTAAAGTGCCGTGTATCATTAGTCCAGGTAATTGATTAGCTAATAATTTAGGTTGACAATAATAACTCCCAATTAAGTGTGTATTACCTTACACCAGATGCCTTACTGCTTGCTGTATATACATCCTAGTCTATAGAATGGGAATAGTTCTTTCAAGCTCACTGCGTTGTTAGGAGATTGGATGTGATTATTCATAACTGATACTTAACTAAAAGCCTGGCACATGGTAAATATAGGCCTTGGTTATGGTCTCATCTAATTCTCACAATAACATAGTAAAAATGGGTATTATTACATTTTTTAGAAGAGGAATCTAAGGTTCCAAAATCAGTTTTCTTTTTTTTAAATGTATTATTCATTTCTAGGAGAGAGAGAGAGAGAGAGACAGCGTTAGCAGGGGAGGGTCAGAGAGAGAGAGAGTCACAGACTGAAACAGGCTCCAGGCTCTGAGCTGGCAGTCAGCACAGAACCCGACGTGGGGCTCGAACCCACGAACCGCGAGATCATGACCTAAGCGAGAGTCGGACGCTTAACCGACTAAGCCACCCAGGCGCCCCCCCAAAATCAGTTTTCTAAGGAGCATACCGCTATCTAGTGAAAGAGCCAAAATTAAAAAAAATATATTTTAATGTTTACTTTTAAGAGAGAGAGAGAGAAAGTGAGAGTTGGGGAGGTTTGGAGGGGAGGAGACACAGAATGTGAAGCAGGCTCCAGGGCACTGAACTGTCACCACAGAGCCTGACATGAGGCTCGAACCCACAAACTGTGAGATCATGAGCTGAGCTGAAGATGGACACTTAACTAAGCCACCCAGTGCCCCCAAAAGCCAAGATTTTTTAAAATCTTTATTGTGAAAGAAAGCGCATGTACAAAAAAGTTCAAACAACATAACTGTGCCACTTAAATTTTTGTAAAGGGAAGATTCTACTTGATTACTGATGTGGAAATGTTCAGGTTTGGAGTGAACGGTCAAGAAAGAATTCTTGAGATATCCTGAGTGCAGAAAGGTGCTTTTATTAAAACACAGGAACAGAACCCACAGGCAGAAAGAGCTACCCTGGGCTTGTGCCAGGTCACTGCTTTTAAACTTTCAAGTTGCAAGGGTGTTAGGGACAGCAGCCTAACTCTCTAAGGAATTTTGAAAACAAGGTTTCCAGGCCCCTGAGGGTGCTAGCTATGGTTAGGAAGAGGTCTTTTACTCTTTGGTAAATCCTCAGTCATGAGACCCTTTAGAAGATCTATATCAGTAGGCCATATGCTTGAAGGATGACTGCTAACATATATCTTGGGGAGTAGAGATAAAGGGAGTTTCCAAAGAAATTTCTTATATGTTTAAAATAGAATCACAGGATCCTGGGGGGTTGGGATAACGTTAAGCTAAGATTTCCTTTTGCCCTTGGCAAAATGTCAACATCAAGGCAGCTGAGTACCCCTAGGAAGGTCACTCTTCTTGTTCCAAGAACTTGTCAATGGGTTGTAAGTAGTAAGGAAATTAATTTTTTCTTTTGCCTTCATTTCCCATAACAATTACCACCCAGGTCAGGTAATAAAATTGCCACTATACCAGAAGCCGTTAAGGCCTTCCCATTCGTGACCTCCTTCCTCCTTCCCAAAGGTAACCAGTCACTCAACACTTAATGGTAATTGTTTTCTTGCTTCTCTTTGTGCTTTTACTATCTAATTATGCACTGGAGTTTAATTTTGCCTGCCTTTGAACTTTATACAGAATCAGACAATTTGAATTCTTTTGAATAATTGGGCTTCTTAAATCTAAGATTCTTATATGTTAAACTGTGAAGTTTGTTCATTTTTAATATTATGAAGTATTTCACTGTATTCTGTACCACAAATTGTCCATTCTACTTCAATGTTATTTCCAGTTTTGAGGAAATTACAAATTATGCTGTTATGAATATTCTTTAGTTCTTCCTCTTCACTTCTTGAACAAGTCACCCGTAAAGCCATTAAGTAGTGTAGAGCAAGCTAGGCTTCCATGCAGAGGGTTGACTTGGCACTGGAGTATTGGAGCTGAAGTCGGGTAAGGAGGGCATCTACATAGATGTGTGACATGATCTGTAGCGTCAGCAGGGTGTAGATGGCATGCACTGGGGGAAAGGACCAGTGTAAGATGTCAGATCCCAAAAGAAGGAGGAAGGTCCAGTGTTGGGTATCAGATCCCAAGCAAGGTGAGGAAGGTATCCACACAGAGGAGCAATTTAGCATAAGTTGTCATCATAAGGGAGAGAATATCCATACAGGGAAAGGGAGGTATAACTGGTATGAGGTGTCAGAGCCCAAGTGGAAAGAGAAATGTGACTCTAAATATCATCAGGGCTCTATCAGTCTGATTACAGGCTCGGACAGGGAAAGTAGATGAGCCTGAATTTTTTTTTTGTTGTTGTACCAGAAAACAAGGAAGTACCCCCAAAGTGAAGAAGCCATGTCAAAAGAACACAGAATCCAGCTTGAAAAGATTCCTTTCCACTGACCACATCTAGGACAGTCTGAGTATCCAAATAAATCATGTAACGAATTATACCTCATTGAATAAAATAGAAAAATATGAGTTCATACTGATAGATGAACAAATGAACTAAAAACTTAGTGGGCAAGAAATTTATGTACTTTGAAATACCAACCCACAAAATACTGTTATATCTGTTTTCACTTACACCTGTGTGACAAATCACCCCAGAACTTAGTGACTTCTTTTTTTTTTTTTTAATTTTTAATATGTTTATTTTTGAGAGAGAATGGAGGGGCAGAGGGAGACACAGAATCTGAAGCAGCCTCCAGGCTCTGAGGTGTCAGCACAGAGCCTGATGCAGGGCTCACTCACAAACCTTGAAACCATGGCCTGAGCCAAAGTTGAATGCCTGACCCACTGAGCAACCCAGATGCCCCCCTAATTTTCATTTATTTATTTATTTATTTATTTATTTATTTTTAAATGTTTGTTTATTTTTGAGAGAGAGAGAGAGACAGAGTATGAGCGGGTATGGGGCAGAGAGAGAGGGAGACATAGAATCTGAAGCAGGCTCTGCACCATCATCACAGAGTCCAACATAGGGCTCATTCCCACAAACAGTGAAATCATGACCTGAGCCAAAATCAAGAGCTAGATGCTTAACCAACAGAGCCACCCAGGAGCCCCAGAATTTAGTGGCCGCAGTCATCTGAAGGCTTGATCAGGACTGGAGGATTTGTCTCCAATATGGCTCATTCACAGGGCTCTTGGCAGGAGGCTTCAGATCTTCACCACATGGCCTCCCTAGAGGCTGTTTCAGTGTCTACGTGATATGGCAGCTGCATGGCTTAATCTTCAAAGTCACACCATCATTCTGCTTTATTCTGGTTGAAGCAAGATGCTAAGTCTAAGCCACCTTCAAAGGGAGGAGAATTAAGGCTTCACTTTTTGAAGTGACAAGTATGAAAGAATTTGTGGCCATCATTTAAAACCACCACAGTTAAAAAAGGACAGAAAGTAACTTTACAAAGCAAGCTCTGGTAGCCCTCCTTCATCAAGGAATCAAAGTGCATAGTATCAGTAATAAGACAAATTGCTGTCTTGTATCACTGGTAGGAATACAGTGAGAAGGACACAGCCCATTTCTGTTACATTCCTGCCAAAGAGGCATGGCTTGACTCTAATCGTGCAGAAATATCCGATGTGGTAGTTGACCTCTAAGATAACCCCCAATGATCCCAGTCTCCTGGCATTCACACTCTGGTGTAGCCTCCGCTCACATTATACCAGGGTTGGTCTGTGTGACCAGCAGAGTACAGCAAAGGTAATGGTATGCCATTTTCAAGATCAGGTTATAAAAAACCATGACTGCTTACTTAAGTTGCCTTGGTCACCCCCTCTGGGGAAAACCATGTTGTGGGCAGACCTGTCTGTGGAGAGGACAGCAGGCCAGGGAGCTGAAGCTTCCTACTGATAGTCGCATTACTGAGCTTGAAAGCAACGCAAATTGAAGTACATTCTACAAAATAACTGGCCTGTACTCTTCAAAACTGTTATAGTCGTAACAAGCAAGACACGACTAAGGAACTCATTAGACAGAAGGAAACTAAGGAGACTTGACAAAGGCAACATAGATGCTGAACTGGATTTTGCTATATAGAACATTATTGGGGTATTTGGTGACATGTAAATGTAAGGGTTTGAAGATTAAGTAGTAAGAATGTATCTATATTAATCTCTTGATTTTCATGGTTACATTGTTACCTAGGAGAATATCCTAGTTTATAGAAAATATGCAATGAAATATTCTGAGTTGATGAGTCTTCAGGTTGGCAACTTAAAAATGATTCAGGAAAAATAGTTTTCTTTTCCTTTTTTATAAAAAAAAATTATTCTCAGTGTTTATTTTTGAGAGACAGAGACAGAGCATGAGCGGGGTTAGGGACAGAGAGAAGGAGACACAGAATCTGAAGCAGGCTGCAGGGTCTGAGCTGTCAGCACAGAGCCGGACGTGGGGAACTCACAGACCACGAGAGCATGACCTGAGCCAAAGTGGGACACGTAACCAACGGAGCCAGCCAGACACCGGTTTCACTTTTTGTTTGTTTATTTGTTTATTATTTTTTAAATTTCCTCACTCAGCATGGGGCCTCAAGATCATACTCTTCCAACCGAGTCAGCCAGGTGCCCCGCCATGTCACTTTTTTTTATACCATCTTGTAAAACATGTATTATTTGACCAGTCTGTAATCAATGTTTGTATATGGTAGAGCGTAAAGTCTCATTTTTTTCCATATGCATCACCAGTGGTCCCTGTACAATTAATAATCTGTCTTTTCCCTCCTGCTCTCTAGTGCCATGGCTGTCATAAATTAAGTGCTCTTATATAGATTAGTCTATTTTTGGACAGTCTATTCTGTTCCATGGGCTTGTGTATCTTTGCTCCAATTTCATATTTTTAATTGGTATAGCTGTATCATAAGTCAGTGACTTTTAATCTAAGTCTTCTCCACTTGTACCTTTACAAGGGCATTCTGGCTCTTAGCCATTTGAATTCTGTATACATTTTAGAATAAGTGTTAGCAAATCAAACAAAAACCTGTTTTGATTTTTATCAGCATTGCTTTGAATCTATTGATCAGTTTGTAGAGAATGGACATTTTAAAATTATTGAGTTTTCCAGTCTGTGAACATTGTATTTTTCCATGTAGCTACTTACTTAGATGTTTAATTTCTCTCATAATGTTTATATTGTGCAAAGAACTCTTGTACATATTTTCTTTCTACTTCTAGGTACTTGGTATTTTTTCAGGAAATTATGAATATCACCTTTTAAAATGTCATCTTAACTGTTTTTGTTGTATAGAAATTCTGTTGACTTTTATGTATTTACCTTGTATCTAATAGAGTTCAGCAAACAGTTGTCAGCTGAATCCTACGTGCTGTTTGTATTGGTGGGCTTGCAAGAATGTTAATTACAGGGCGCCTGGATGGCTCAGTCAGTTAAGCACCAGACTTTGGCTCAGGTCATGATCTAACCCACATTAGGGAGCTTGTGCCCCACTTCAGGTGAACACAAGCTTTGCTCCCCTCTCTGTCTCTCTTTCTCTGTCTCTCTGCCCCTCACTCACTTGCACCCTCTCTCAATTAAAAATAAGAATGTTAATTACATGTATATATGTATCATCAGTTGGATAATGGGAAACACTAACTTTCAACCTCAAATGAGTCTGATGTTATCTTCTAGAAAAGAATTCCATTCTTCTCCCTAGTAAACCTCTTTTATGTGGAATATTTTTATTAATACAATATTTGTGGATTTAGGTTCTCTCTCTTGTTATGTTAGTACCTACATAATATCAATTTTGCCTCCTGATCGGCAAAGCCTAAAATTTTTACTATCTAACTCTTTACAAAGTTTGCTGACCCCAATCTAAAATCTTGCTGATCTTATGAATTATAATTATTTCAAAATACTATACCTGTAGATTCTTCTGGATTTGTAATGTACATAATATGTCATTGGTGAGGAATGACCTTTTTATTTTTTCCTTTCCAATTCTTTCATCTATTTGTCTTTACTTGCTGCATCTTAATCCTATTTCAGGGATTATGGGATTGGGATTTTTCTTCTTCTTGATGACTAGAAGCTGAGCTGTATTCCATGTACACTTGGTTTATTCTTAGAATATAACTCTTTAGAGACCTAACCCTGGATACATAGTTCATCTCCCTAGCTTGTTATAAGGGTGGTTTACCCCATTGGGCACATACTCCCAGCTCGAGAATTGACTTAAATACAGAGCTGACTGCTCTAGATTTCCATTTTCTTCCATATCTTGGCTTGGTTATTCTTCATCCCATCATTAGTTCTCTGATGCCTCAAGCAGATTGTTAACAATGTTTTGATTGTCTTTTCTATTTCTGAGCTGTGGAGTTGGTCTGAGTTACTTATTCTGCCATTAGTAGGTTGGAATTGAGGAATGAAGATTTGAATTGAGTTCTAACTCCCGAGGTCCATGGTCTTGACTACTTACTATACTGCCTTGTAACTAAATCTAACATAATAAACAATTTAAAGTGTATACTTATGTTTATTTTTGACCTTAAAAAAGTTTATATTGTGTATATTTTTCAGGACAGAAAATGTCAAGTCAAAATCTTATTGCCTATATTTTTTCCTTTCTTTCCTTTTTCCTTTTTCCTTTTTCTTTTTTTTTGCTCTGCAGTGAAGCAAATAAGCAACATGTAAGATGTCAGAAGTGCCTAGAATTTGGACATTGGACTTATGAATGCACAGGAAAAAGAAAATACCTACACAGGCCTTCAAGAACAGCAGAACTAAAGAAAGCTTTAAAAGAAAAAGAAAACAGATTATTATTATTACAACAAAGGTAAGTTTACATGTGGGAGTTTCTTTCTTTTTTTTTTTTTTTTTTTTAAGGAGGCTTCGCACCCGGGGCAGAGCCCAATGCAGAGTCTGAGCCCGCAACCACAAGATCAAGACCTGAGCTGAGTTCAAGAGGCACATGCTCAACCAACTGAGCCATCCAGGCACTCTCCCAAGGAGTATTTTTATTTATAGAATTTGTTAACAACTAAATGTCTCATGTTTATTTATTTTTGAAAGCGAGAGAGATAGAGCATGAATGGCGGGGGTGGGGGTGGTGGAGGGGACAGCGAGAGAGGGAGACACAGAATCCAAAGCAGGCTCCAGGCTCTGAGACATAAGCACAGAGCCTGATGTGGGGCTCAAACCCATGGACCGTGAGATCATGACCTGAGCTGAAGTCAGACGCCTAACTAACTGAGCCCCTCTTGTTCTCAAAAATACATAAAACTAGAGGCACCTGGATGGCTCTGTCAGTTAAGTGTCTGACTTTTGATTTCAGCTCAGGTCATGATCTCATGGTTGGTAAGATCTAGCCCTGCATCGGGCTATGTGTTGACAGTGTGGAGTCTGCTTGGGATTCTCTCTCTCTCCCTCTGGCTGCCCCCTCTGTCCCTCTCAAAATAAATAAGTAAGTGTTAAATAAAAATACATAAAATTACATGAATTTTAGATATGGATGTATTCTATAAAAACTGATTTTTGATTCATTGACAAAATGATAAAAGTATATGAATCTCAGTGATCATGAATTCTTGGGGTGTGACTTGATAAACGTATTCCTATCACTTATTTTACCGTGAAAATAGTAGTAATTCCATTATGTAAAGCAATTTTGCATAAATACATATATATATTTGAGGACTCAGGAAATAAGGAGAAAAACATTATCTAGAAAATACAGAGAAGTCAAGAATATAAAAATGTTAAATTTACAGGACAGTGTTATAGTAATAGAATTAATTACGTAATTTGAAACCCTGATTTAATATGCATGTTTGGCAGAAATATAGCAGCAAACCATTTGTATATTTTAAAAGTCATCAGACTTTGTTCTTTATAAATAATGTGAGGAAACACAGTCTTGAAGTATTAAATGTCTGGTTATAATAATAGTAAATAACTGGAGGTGCCTGGATGACTCAGTTGGTTAAGTGTCGAAGTCTTTTTTAATTTTTTTTAATGTTTTATTTATTTCTGAGAGAGAGAGAGAGAGGTAGCATGAGCAGGGGAAGGTCAGAGAGAGAGGGAGATACAGAATCCAACGCAGGCTCCAGGCTCTGAGCCGACTGTCCGCACAGAGCCTGACGTGGGGCTCGAGCCCACAAACTGTGAGATCATGACCTAAGCCGAAGTCAGACGCTTAACCAACTGAGCCACCCACGTGCCCCATGTGTCGAACTCTTGATCTCAGCTCAGGTCTTGATTTTGGGAGTCATTAGTTCAAGCCCCGTGTTGGGCACTACGCTGGGAGTGGAGCCTACTTAAAAATTTTTTAAATAAATAAATAAAATAGTAAATAACTGAACATGTAGGAGACATGAAGAAAAAGAAATGGCTATTTGATTTCATTTTATTTTTTATTTTATTATTTAATTTTTTTTGTTAGAGAGAGAGAGAGAGAGTGAAAGGGGGAGAAGGTCAGAGGGAGAGAGAGAAAATCTTAAGCAGGCTCCATGCCCAGTGCAGAGCCCAATGCAAGGCTCCATGTTATGACTCTTGGATTATGGCCAAAATCAAAAGTCAAACGCTCAACTGACTAAGTCACCCAGGTGCCCTAGAAATGGTTATTTTATTTTTAATTTTTTTATATGTTTATATAGTTTTGAGAGAGAGAGAGCGCGTGAGCAGAGGAGAGGCAGTGAGAAGGACACAGAATCTGAAGCAGGCTACAGGCTCTGAACTGTCTACACAGTGCCCCATGCAGGACTCCAACCCATGAACTGTGAGATCATGACCTGAGCTGAAGTTCAAGGCTCAACAGGCACTCCCAGAAATGGCTTTTTTATAGACCTGTTTGTTTTTAATGTTTTTATTATTTATTTTTGAGAGAGAAAGACAGTGTGAACAGGGAAGGGGCAAAGAGAGAAGGAGACACAGAATCTGAAGCAGGCTCCAGGCTCTGAGCTGTCAGCACAGAGCCTGAGGTGGGGCTCAAGCTCATGAACCGCGAGAAAATGACCTAGGCCAAAGTCAAATGCTTAACCGACTGAACCACCCAGCTGCTCCTGGAAATGGTTATTTTAAATTAAATGTTGCTTTCCTTTTTTTTTTTTTTTTAAATGAAATAGTAATTTATAAGTCTGGAGACTGAAATTATAAATAACAGTTGCTGTTTTGCTGTTTGGTTATTCGATACGTAGTTGATTTAGCCATGTCAACCTTAACTCAAAACTAAAAAAGAATCAAATTGGTGCCCTCAGTCCTCTTAATCACCAACTTACCTGGCTTCTAAGATACAGTTGATAACATCTATCTTACCTTTTAAGTACTGATTAAGTTGACTGCATGTATCATATGCAGCCTACAGTAGGGAACATACTTATTGGTTATAACAAGAAAATGCTGGACTCAGTACATGTCACAAAAGACAAAGTGTTTCTCCAATGTAAAACAGTTTTGGGGAGAGCTGAAGGATTTGCCTGAGCTGTATAATCACTATTAACAGAAGCTTTTTTCCTCCTCATGTTTATCAGCATCGGAGAAACTAATGTAGAAAGAAAGACGAAGAAAAAAAGGTAAGTGTGGCTTTAGTAGTATTATGGAGATAATAAAGAATCCCAGTTGGTGGGATGGGAAGAGTGATTTTAAAACACTACTGATAAAGTTTGGATCTGAAGTCTCTGGTCTGTATTTCATGATTAAGTATCATCCCATTTTCAGATATGTTCCTCTCTCTCCCTGACTGGAATTTATTGCCTTCATTTCTCCTTTTTCTCCAACTTTCCAGAGTATACCTGGAAGTAGTAAATATTTTCTCTTAGAAATATCTCTTATTCTCTTAGAATAGGAAATGTTATTAGACTGGTTAAAAAAAAATTTTTGTTGGCCAGCTACATCCGGTTCAAAGTAAAGATTATGAAACATTTACCGGGCTCCCTGGGGCTTAAATAAACCCAACTGTTACATTGCAACTTTCCTCTAACGTGATTCATTCCGGAGCATAGGAACAGTAGCGACACTGCTCTTGAACTCTAGCAATGAGAGTTACATTGCTTACGTAAAACCTGGGGTCGCCGCAGGATTACTAGGTGTTCCGTCCGCGACGCATCACATGGAGGGATCACACGCTAGCCGAGCTTCAGTGTGTGCACGTACCTGAAATTGCTTGTCGACATTCTGTTCACTGTCCGCTCCCCACGCGCGTACCTCCTTGCTGTCTAACAGGTCTAAGAGTGTAACCAGTTCCAGTAGCAACAGCAGTGACAGTTCAGCCAGCGACTCTTCATCCGACAGTGAAGAAACGTCTACCTCATCCTCCTCAGAGGACAGTGACACCGATGACAGCTCCTCCAGTTCCTCATCTTCTTCCTCCTCCACGAGCTCTTCTTCATCCTCTGAGTCAGACTCAGATTCCAGCTCTTCCGGTAGCAGCAGCACCAGCACAGAGAGCAGCTCCGAGGATGAACCACCAAAGAAGAAGAAAAAGAAATAGAATTTCTCCATCCCTCTTGGACTGCCGGACGGGGAACGTTAATGCGATTCTCGAAAGGGAACTTAGATTATGTTAAGGCCAAATAGGTTACCCAGTCAGCGTTTCTAGAGTTGAGAAGTTTCTAACTGTTTTACACATCATAAAAGCATAAAGAGTATTAATAATGGATTATATATATGTATATATATAAGATTCTTTTTTATTTTAAAGGTAAATCTTGTTTTTCTTTTTTACCTTTAATCTGTATCTCTGAAACTTAATCAAAGCTGAATCCAGTAAATCTGTTTTTGTGATGCAACTTTTCTTTTCTCCCTGTGAAGTAAATGCCGTGCTTTGTCACATGTTAGCACTGTGCATCAGGCATTGTTAGGACGATGCACTCCAGGACCTGGCCGAGAATTTCTAATGCTTTTGGCCGCGTGTTATTATGTAAGATTTAACACCTTGTTACTCTGAACTTGGGAGTTTTCCTCTTAATAAGTGTGCTCTATTTTTATGTTTATGTTCAGAAAGTTATTCTGGCTCCTTATCTTAAATGAAAAGCTCAAGGAACCTGTTAATATATTTATGCCTTTTCAGTGGTACAAGTGTCCACTTACTGTGTCACATTATTCATTTTCTCCTGGTTCTTAGAGTTACTGTTTTCTGAGGGAAATCAATCTAGAGGAACCTAAAAAGGAACTAAAATTCTGAAACTACTTAGAAGTCTAATCTTGGTGCCTTTTGATAACTTGTGTGTATCAGAAAAAGAGTCACTTCTAATTTAGGTAAAAGTGGTATAAATATCTTTGTGTTACTATGCTATAGAAGGTAGGAGAAGAAGAAGAGGAGGGAGGGAGAAAGGTAGTTTTTACTGAAAACTAGGACGATGTTGGTTGCCTTTTATTAAGTTTGTGTAAGCGTTCATAAAGATTGCCTTTTACCATTTTTGTGATTGTGATTTGACCATGTATATGGCAGCTGCTCATACATGGCAGTCTACTGTGAAAATATGAATGACTTGGATTAACCTCGTGTGTTTACATAGCATAACACAGTTGAAATGTAGCCTGAAAGATTAAAAGGAAATATTGCACAATCTTTCTTACACGTGAAATACTCTGCTGTGGTGAAATTACTTAGTTTTGCATGACATCATTCTGGGATGTCTTTTAAGCTTTTGGGAAGAGGTATCATTTGTAGAAAAATCTTGATTTGGACTAAATAAGGGTTTTTAAACTATGAATGTTGTCTTTTTTATATTTTTATGAGAATGTAGAAAATTGCTTTTGAAAAAATGAGCTTCTATTTAAATGTTCAAATATATATGTTGTAAGTTTAAGGAGCCTGTAATTCCTTGTATGTTTTATAGAGCCAGCTATTTTCAGTGATTGTAAATAAACTCTCAAAAACATCATTTCAAAGGCTCCATACAGGACATATCAACTGACAGGTAGGTTTAATAAGTTACTAGTTAATCCCATTTTACATGAGTAGTCTCTGTAAGGGCATTTTTAGCAGTTAAAGAACTTGGAAGAGAAAAGGAAAGTATACTTAGGTTGCAGCACTTGTAATTAAATAAAATTCATCGTTTGTGCTCCTAAGCTTAAGCATCTATTATCTCTTTGATATTTTACTTAATGCTAGCTCTTACTCTTTTTGAGAGTAAGGACCTTTAAGCAAATACTAATTACTTTTACTGTTGTAATTGTTACGAGGTATACCTGAAGTGTATACCTTGTATACACCTGAAGAAGTGCAGAAGGAAGCAATTCTATTCTTTACTAGTCATACAGTTCATTCAAAACAGAATCAGTGGTGGGGCGCCTGGGTGGTTCAGTAGGTTGAGCGACCAACTCTTGATTTTCACTCAGGTCATGATCCAAGTGTTGTGGGATCAAGCTTTGTGTAGGGCTCTGTGCTGAGTGTAGAGCCTGCTTGAGATTCCCTCTCTCTTCTTCTTCCCCTCCCCCCCTCAAAACAAATAACAAAGTAACAAAAACAAAAAACAGAATCAGTGGCAAAGTAGAGTCTAACTTCCAAAGAGTTACTCCCTATCCTGCCTAAAAAGCAAGAATCTGGAAGTTGAGTCCCTGACAAATGTCTTTTTTTCTTTTAATGTTTATTTATTTTTGAGAGAGAGAGAGTACAGGAAGGAGAGAGGCAGAGAGAGAGGGAGACTGAGAATCTGAAGCAGGCTCCACACTATCAGCATAAAACCCAACACAGGGCTCGAACTCACAAACTGTGAGATCATGACTTGAGGCGAAGTCAGACGCTCAACCAACTGAGCCGCCCCCTGACTGTCAGGCGCCCCCTGACAAATGCCCTAAATGTATCATTCCTCAGTCACAACCATATCAAGAAGAATCATCAGATCATAGGTTTTCATTCCACAAACATTTCATTAGTACTTTGCCTTGGAATTAAAATATAGTGTAGGCTACACATTAGCCCTGGTAATGGGAGAAAAGTGCAAAGAAGGTATACTTCATGTTCATAGGTTTGCAAATATTGCAAAAAATGCAACTATTGACATATATACTTCACCCAGCTTCCCCTTATGTTAGCATCTTCCAACCATAGTTCACCAGCTTTTGTCTGAATGTTCTTTTTCTGTTCCAGAATATGACTCAGAATATAGAGTTAGCTACTAGCAAGTCTGCTTCTGTCTGTAACAGTTCCTTAGTCATTCCTAGTCTTTCATGCTCTTATTGTTTTATAAGAGTGTTTATCAATTGTTTTACCTAATGTCCCTCAATTTGGGTTTATTGGTGTCATCTTGTGATTGAACTGAGGCTGTAATTTTTGGAAGATGATGACAGCAGTGAAGCTGTCCTCCATCCACCCTATCACAGGATTTCTACTGTCAGCATGTCTTACTTATTATTAGTGAAGTTGACCTTGATTATTTGCTGAAAGTGGTTTCTGGCAGATTTCTCCGCTGTCAAGTTCCCTTTTTAGTTAACAGGTATCTTGGGGGAGATGCTTTGAGACCAAGTAAAGAGCTGCTCCATACTCACCCACTGCTTGTGGTGGGTCCCATCTACAGTTATTACTGTGATGCTTTGCAAGTGGTGATTTTTCTATTTCCCTCTCTCCTATGCTAACTGGAACTCTCCAAGGGAGAGCTGCTGTCTCTTCTCCCCCATTTTTTAATCTTTTAATTTTCTGAAGATCCAGTTGGCTTTATTAAGTAATTCATGAATTGATTAGCATTCCATCTAGCAAGGAGGGAGATGCACCTCTGCCATTTATTTAACTGATTTTTGTATACTGTGTCTTCAGATGTTTATTTTGTCCTGTGAGTTAAAATCCAGTAATCCTATTGTTTCTTTTGTTGCTCACATTATTCCACCTTCGGCTATTAGGAGAGCTCATTCGTGGTGGCTCCTTTATACTTTAAACAAATTGGCATTGTTTGTTTGTTTGTTTTTTGTATTTCCTTACATTCTGGACCCACAAGATGTCCCAGGTTCATGTTCCAGTTCAGGTGTCCCCGACCCACCTTTGGAACCAGCCACTTCTCTGAGAGGTCCGCCCTGGTTTCTGATCGAAGAATGGTGTTTAGAATCCAGGATCTTGGTGCTGTCTTACTATATTTTATGTATTTTTTTTTTTAATTTTTTATTTATTTCTAGGAGAGAGAGAGAGAGACAGCATGAGCAGGGGAGGGTCAGAGAGAGAGGGAGTCACAGACTCTGAAACAGGCTCCAGGCTCTGAGCTGGCAGTCAGCACAGAGCCCGATGCGGGGCCCGAACCCACGAACCACGAGATCATGACTAAGCGAAAGTCGGACGCTTAACCGACTAAGCCACCCAGGCGCCCCTATATTTTATGTATTTTGATTAACAGTGTACAAAGGTAGTTAGATAAGACATGAAGTCTTGCCATTAGCTGGAAGAGAGTCCTTGCCGTCAACATTTCCCATGTAGCTTTACGTCTACAGGACTTCTCGGGAGCAATGCTTTCTCTGACAACAGTTGGAAGAGGCAAAGCCTTTCATTTAAAATTGTCACCCCAGGGGTGCCTGGGGGCTCCGTCGGTTAAGCGTCCCACTTTGGCTCAGGTCATGATCTCGTGGTTCATGAGTTTGAGCCCCACATCAGGCTCTGTGCTGAACGTTTGCTCAGAGGCTGGAGCCTGCTTCAGATTCTGTGTCTCCCTCTCTGCCCCTCCCCTGCTTATGCTGTTTCTCTGTCTCTCAATAATAAATAAATGTTAAAAAAAAATTTTTTTTTTTAAATTGTCACTACTGCCTCCTTTTCCCCACTAGAATATATCTAAATTCAGACATGGGTCAAATATCTGTGTTCTGAAAACAAGCTGAGCTGTCAACAGGAAAAAAAAAAGTATTATATATACGTGTGACCATACTGCCATACCTTGGATTATGGGACCTTAATGGGAAGAATGTGGCCCAAAGCAGTATGTCAAATTGTATGCCTGTATGCTACCCTGCAGGTTTTTATACCTTGGGTAAGTTGTGCCATAGAAAGATTTAGATGTGGGTGTGTGTGTGTGTGTGTTAGAGAGGGGGGGAATAAAAATGTATCATTAAAGAGGAAAAGAGAAAGGAAAGCCAATATGATACATGGGCTGCAGATGTTAGAGTAATTTTAGGAAGGGATACAGGTGGAAGTTGAAGACCTAGAAATTGCCAGTATTCTCAAAAAGTCTTTTTTTAAAAATTTCCCCCTCAGGCAAATCCTTTTTCTTTTTTTTTTTTTTTATAGTTTATTTTTGAGACAGAGAGATACGGAGCACAAGTGGGGGAGGGGCAGAGAGAGAGGGAGACAGAATCTGAAACAGGCTCCAGGCTCCAAGCTGTCAGCACAGAGCCTGATGCGGGGCTCGAACAACGAACCGCGAGATCATGACCTGGACCAAAGTCAGATTCTTAACTAACTGAGCCACCCAAGCGCCCCTCACAAAGTCTTATGTAACCTCAAGGGTACTTGTGCTGACTATTCAAGGTAACCTGTAATATCAACCATAAACATAAGTAGAACACCTGTTTAGAAGGTCCTATACAACAATGTATAGTAACACTTGAACAGTGGTTTCCTTGGAGTTCACACTCTAGTTTGGGGAGACCAGACACACAGAAACCTGAACAACGAAGAGGACTTTCAGTTAAATGTGAATAATGGGTGCTGATTAAAACCAAGCAAGGCCAAAGCTCAAGCTGGCAGTAAGAGAAAAATGATAGGAAGCAAGCCGATTTGTGCTATGGAACTCTGGCAAGGCTCCAAACTTGAAAGCACCATGTACTTTCCAGCCAAGGCGCAGGGAAGGCTTGAAGACAAGAAGGCCAGGGGAAAGTTTATGTGAGAATCTGCACCTCTGTGCACTCCTCTCCTGTTCATGCTGTCTTGGTGGTTTATTTTATATTTAATCCCCTTATGGTGAGATTTTATGAATACACAGTAGTGAGCCCCAGTGTCCAACCTGCCATGATTAGTGATTAAAGTGATTATTAGATTAATTTAAAATTAAGGATGATACAAAGTGCCATATGCTAAGAGCTACTTGGGGTGTAGACAATAAGTGCTATTAGACCACACTGATGAGTACCTAGCTAGATCTGACTCTCCCCAAAATTCTCTGGACAAAACCAAGAATGAAATATAATTACTGAATAACTTTTTTTATATAGACATTGTGTTGCACATTTCATAAAATGATTACCTTCCTTAAGAAGTCATGAGGGTACTTTGAAAAAAAGGTTTCCGTACTAGGCAAATTCTTATTAAGGTCTGGGATCACAAAACACGTAAGCCAAGGCCATTAGATACTTGCACAAAGAAATCATCCCTAACGAGTTAGCTCTCTTGAAGGAAATCATGAGTATGTGGACAAAGAAGAAATCACTCATTCATGCAAAATGTCATAGCTATTGCTAAGTACCTGCCTCTGTCCACCAAGGATTCACAGGCTATTACTTAACAATTATAGATAGTGCTTATGTGATAAAAAGAAGTTGCTGAGAGCTTAGAGGCTGAAACAATTGCTTGGAGAGTTTGGATAAGCCTTTCACAGGAGGTGTATTTGGCTGAGAAAGAATTGGTGGGCATGGCTGGCGGCCTGCTTATGTGGATATCAGCAGGGATTGAGGCTATACGGGGGTGGGGGAAAGGAGTGCTATATTCCCAAGGCTTATATATCACGCTGAGGAATTTGTATTTTATCTGGGAGATGACAGGAGAGCCTCACATTAAAAAAAACTTTTAAAATCTCAAGAATGTCAAGATTAGAAGTAGAGGATCAATTAAGTGACTTGATCTATAAGCAAAACAAAGCCCCAAGACCCCACTAAGAACTAAATTGTGACGCAGGCACCTGGGTGGCTCAGTTGGTTGAGTGTCTGACTTCGGCTTGCGTCATGATCTCACGGCTTGTGAGTTTATGAGTCCTAGCCCCGCATGGGGGCTCTGTGCTGACAGCCAGGAGCCTGGAGCCTGCTTCAGATTCTGTGTCTCTCCCTCTCTCTGCCCCTTCCTCACGCTCACTCTTTCTCTCTCTCTCAAAAATAAACAGTAACAATTTTTTAAATTAAAAAGCTAAATTAGGGGCGCCTGGGTGGCTTAGTCGGTTAAGCGTCCGACATTCGCTTAGGTCATGATCTCGCGGTTCGTGGGTTCGAGCCCCGCGTCGGGCTCTGTGCTGACTGCCAGCTCAGAGCCTGGAGCCTGTTTCAGAGTCTGTGACTCCCTCTCTCTCTGACCCTCCCCTGCTCAAGCTGTCTCTCTCTCTCCCAGAAATAAATAAAACATTAAAAAATAAAAAAAAAAAAGAGAATCTGACTCTTGATTTCAGCTCAGGTCGTGACCTCAAGGTTTAGTGAGATCAGGCCCCACCTCTGGCTCCATAATGACAGATGGCGACTGCTAGAGATTCTCTCTCTGCCCCTCCCTCTCTGTTTCTTTCAAAATAAATAAATAAACATTTTAGAAAAAGAAAAAAATGCAAAAATAAGAAGAAAGGAGATAATGAAGATCAGAGCAGAGGTCAATTAAATAGTAAATGAACAAATAATAAAGTCAATGAATCCGAAAGGTGGTTCTTTGAGAAGATTAGTAAAATTAATAAACCTCTAGCCAGACTGCTCAGGATAAAGATTGAGAAAGTACAAATTAGCAGTATCAGGAATGAGAGAGAGAACATCACTACAGATTCCATGGATATTAAAAAACACTAAGGGAGGGGTGCCTGAGTGGTTCAGGCGGTGCAGCAACCGAATTAGGCTCCGGTCATGATCTCATGATTTGTGAGTTCAAGCCCTGTTTTGGGCTCTGTGCAGACAGCTCAAAGCCTGGAGCCTGCTTCCGATTTTGTGTCTCCCTCTCTCTGTGTGTCTCCCTTGTAATGAACGTACTGAATAATGAATGTAATGAATAAACATTAAAAAAAATTTTAAAGACTCTAAGGGAGTAATGTAACTTTATTCATTTAATAAATAAGATGAAACAAAAATTACTTGGAAGCCAAACAAGTTTCACTTGAAGAATAGACAGATGACTTAAATACCCATATATTTATAAAGAAATAGTATTTTTCCAGAAACAAAACCCCATTCTTAGAAAAAATTGTTTTTGTCCTTTTTGTAAAAGATTTCTATTTATATGGGGCTCCTGGGTGGCTTAGTCGGTTAAGCGTCCAACTTTCGCTTAGGTCATGATCTCGCGGTTCGTGGGTTTGGGCCCCGCGTCGGGCTCTGTGCTGACTGCCAGCTCAGAGCCTGGAGCCTGTTTCAGTCTGTGACTCCCTCTCTCTCTGACCCTCCCCTGCTCATGCTGTCTCTCTCTCTCCCACCAAGAAATAAAACATTAAAAAAAAAAAGATTTCTATTTATAAACCGAAAGGTAGAGGTGCCTGGGTGGCTCGGTTGGGTAACCAGCTTTGGCTCAGGTCATGATCTGGTGGTTTGTGAGTTCAAGCCCTGCATCAGGCTTTGTGCTGACAGCTTGGAACCTGGAGCCTGCATTGGATTCTGTCTCCCTCTCTCTCTGCTCCTCCCACACTCTTACTCTGTCTTTGTCTCTCTCAAAAATAAATAAATATTTTAAAAAAACCCAAAAGGTAAAAAAATTTCTAACAAGGGTGCGTGGGTGGCTCAGTTGGTTAAGCATTCAACTTCAGCTCAGGTCATGATCTCACGGTTCGTGGGTCCAAGCCCTGCATCAGGTTCTGTGCTGACAGCCAGCTCAGAGCCTGGAGCCTGTTTCCAGTTTTGTGTCTCCTTCTCTCTGACTCTCCCCTGCTCATGCTGTCTCTTTCTCTCTCTCTCAGAAATAAATAAAACATTAAAAAAATTCTAACAAGGAATAATTGAAAAAGGAATCAAATTGTTTCTATATATTGGAGGATTTTCCAGAGATGTTTCTGTGATTGACTGATTTTTAATTTAGTTCCAACTATGGTCAGGAATCCCTTGTTTAAAACTTTTTTTTAATGTTTGTTTTATTTTTGAGAGACAGAGACAGAGCATGAGTGGGGCAAGGGCAGAGAGGGAGGGAGACACAGAATCTGAAACAGGCTCCAGGCTCTGAGCTGTCAGCACAGAATCTGATGCAGGGCTTGAAATCATGACTTGAGCTCAAGTCAGGCACTAAAGTCACTGAGCCTCCCAGGCATCCCTGGTCTGGTATTCCTTGTATATACCTAATATGGCTTGAATCCTCTTATTCTTATTGAGACTTGTTTTATGATCTGGAACATGCACTATCTTGGCAAAGGTACCTTATGGATGTTCTGAGTGCATTCTGAAAAGAATGCGTATTCTACTATTGGGTGGAGTCTTCTATAAATGTGAAGGTACACAGGTTAGGCATGTGAGTAAGAACTGAAAATGAGGGGCACCTGCTTGGCTCAGTGAGTTGAGCATCGACATTGGCTCAGGTCATCATCTCGAGGCTCCTGTGCTGACAGCTCAGAGCCTGGAGCCTGCTTCAGATTGTGCGTCTCCCTCTCTCTCTGCCCTTCCCCCACTTGCACTTTGTCTCTCTCTCTCAAAAATAATAAATTTTTTTATTAAATTTTTTTTAAATTTTTTTAAAAAAATAACTGAAAATGAAATTGAACCAATATAAAAAAATAGACTTTGTTGTTCATTAGTGGGGTCCCCTCCCCTCCACCGTGGAAGTTGCTTAAAGTCACTACAAGCATCTGAGAGAAAATTATGGTTTGGATTGGTGTAACCAGCCTTTCAGACGGTTCCCAATGATCCTCATTTCCTGTTATTTATGCCCTTGTATAGTCCCTTCCCACACTGAATCAGGGCTGATCTAGGTAACCAGTGGAATAAAACAAAAGTGACAGTGTGTGACTTCAGAGGCTAGGTCATAAAAGGCAATACGGCTTCTGCTTTGTCTCTTGAAACCCTCACTCCATGGCATGAGGGGACTCAGGTAGCCATGTAGAGACCCCAGTGCAGAGGAACAGTCCTCCAATCAACCTTCCAGTCACGTCTGACCCTCCATCCCCACTTAAGTCTTCAAAGGATTGATTATCATCTTTCGAGAGACCCTCTAAGCCAGAACTACCTACCAAAGCCACACCTGCCTTCCTGACCCACAGAAATTGTGAGAGATAATAAATGGTTACTGTTGTTTTAAGCCACTAAGGTTTTTTTTTCAATGTTTGTTTATTTTTGAGAGAGACAGAGACCGAGACCGAGACCGAGACCGAGACAGAGAGACAGAGCACAACAGGGGAGGGACAGAGAGAGAGGGAGACAGAATCTAAAGCAGGCTCCAGGCTCTGAGCTGTCAGTGTAGAGCCCTGACATGGGGCCTGAACCATGAGATCATGACCTGAGCTAAAGTTGGACGCTCAACTGACTGAGCCACCCAGGGGCCCCTAAGCCACTAAGTTTTGAGCCGTTTGTTATGTAATAATAATAACTTAAAAATCCTAATGTTTACATGTTTTATTTTTTTAATTTTTATTAAAATTTTTTTTAATGTTTTATTTATTTCTGGGAGAGAGAGAGACAGCATGAGCAGGGGAGGGTCAGAGAAAGAGGGAGACACAGAATCCAAAACAGGCTCCAGGCTCTGAGATGGCTGTCAGCACAGAGCCCAACATGGGGTTCGAACCCACGAACTGTGTGATTATGACCTGAGCCGAAGTCAGACGCTTAACTGACTGAGCCACCCAGGCACCCTGTATTCATATGTTTTTTTTTTTGTTTTTTTTACAAATAGTTTATTGTCAAATTAGTTTCTACATAACACTCAGTGCTCATCCCCAAAGTGCCCTCCTCCATGCCCATCCCCCCCCTCCCCCCCACATCCATCAGTCCTCAGTTTTTGTCAGCATTCAAGAGTCTCTCATGGTTTGCCTCTCTCCCTTTCCCCCACCATTTCCGCCCTTCTTCTCCCCCTTGTTCCTCCGTCAAGTTCCTCCTAATCCTCCTATACGTGCAAACATATGATATTTGTCCTTCTCTGCCTGACTTATTTCGCTCAGCATAACACCCTCAAGGTCCATCCGTGTTGCTGCACATGGCCAGATTTCATGGTTTCTCATTGCCATGTAGTATTCCATGGTATAGATAAACCACATCTTCTTGATCCATTCATCTGTTGGTGGACACTTAGGCTCTTTCCATGTTTTAGCTATTGTGGAGAGTGCTGCTATGAACATTGGGGTACATGTGCTCCAATGCCTCAGCACTTCTGTATCCCTTGGGTAAATTCCTAGCAGTGCTATTGCTGGGTCATAGGGGAGTTCTATTGTTAGTTTCCTGAGGAACCTCCACACTGTTTTCCAGAGGGGCTGTACCAGTTTACATTCCCACCAACAGTGTAGGAGGGTGCCCGTTTCTCCACATCCTCGCCAGCATCTAGAGTTCTCTGATTTGCTCATTTTAGCCACTCTGACTGGCGTGAGGTGGTATCTCAGTGTGGTTTTGATTTGTACTTCCCTGATTAGGAGGGATGCTGAGCATCGTTTCATGTGTCTGTTGGCCATCTGGATGTCCTCTTTGGAGAAGTGTCTGTTCATGTCTTCTGCCCATTTCTTCACTGGGTTGTTTGTTTTTCGGGCGTGTAGTTTGGTGAGTTCCTTATAGATTCTGGATATTAACCCTTTATCTGATATGTCATTTGCAACTATCTTTTCCCATTCCGTTGGTTGCCTATTAATTTTCTGGGTTGTTTCCTTGGCTGTGCAGTGTATTCATATGTTTTAAAGTAAACATTTTTTAAAAAAATTTTCAAATGTTTACTTATTTTTGAGACAGAGAGAGAAAGAATGTGAGTGGGGGAAGGGCAGAGAGAGAGGGAGACACAGAATCTGAACCAGGCTCTAGGCTCTGAGCTATCAGCACAGATCCCAACCAGGAGCTCAAACTCACAAACTGTGAGATCATGACTTGAGCTGAAGTTGGAGGTCTAACTAACTGAGCCACCTAGGCGCCCCAAAAGGAACATTTATTAAAGGACCACATTTAAGTTTTTGCTCAATGTTCATCTCTAATGAGAGATTTTTCCTAGCCAACCTAGCTAAAATAGTACCTGTACCCTTTCTGCCTTTTTCTCTTTGTATTTATACCTGAATGATGATCATATATATGTATTTGTTGGTCTGTGTCTTCACTAAAATAGAAGCCTCACAAGCACTGTTTTGTTGACTCCTGACTCTTACAATCTAGGATGCTTATGATGCTGTCTGGTATATGATAGGCACTCAATAGATAATTGTTTGAAATATGAATAAATGAATGATAAATAAGATTGTTAATATTTTCATTTGCCTTAATAGTATACTTGGACTCATTTCTGGGGCAGAGGTGGGAGTGATGGACATATAGAGACTATGAGCCATGAGCAAATTTGTACTAACTAGTTTTCATAAAGTTTGCATTAGAATCATGACACCAAAAAATGTTTTATGGAGGTGCCTGAGTGGCTCAGTTAGTGAAATCAGTATCTGACTCTTGATTTCAGCTTAGGTCATGATCTCATGGTTCGTGAGTTAGAGCCTCGCATCTGGCTCTTCACTGACGGTGCGGAGCCTGCTTGGGATTCTGTCTCCCTCTCTGTCTGTCCCCTCTCTCTCTCTCAAAAAGAAAAATCTTTGGGGTGTCTGGGTGGCTCAGTTGGTTAAGTATCTGACTTTCGCTTAGGTCGTGATCTCGTGGTTCGTGGGTTCGAGCCCCACATCGGAGCCTCGCATCTGGCTCTTCACTGACGGTGCGGAGCCTGCTTGGGATTCTGTCTCCCTCTCTGTCTGTCCCCTCTCTCTCTCTCAAAAAGAAAAATCTTTGGGGTGTCTGGGTGGCTCAGTTGGTTAAGTATCTGACTTTGGCTTAGGTCACGAATGCAGGAATCATCACACTTGAGTTTGGACCCTGCGCCAGGCTCTCTGCTGTCAGTGCAGAGCCTGCTTGGGATCTTCTGTTATTCTACCTCTCTCTCTGCCCCTCCTCCACTCATGCCTGCTCACTCTCTCTATCTCTCTCAAAAATAAATAAACATTAAAAAAAAAGACATCAGTTCTGGTAAGAGATAACATTTAAAAAATATTTTTACAAAATGAAAAAAATACTGTTAACTCCTCTGGGTGTGGGTTTTTTTTTTTTTTTATTCATTTATTGTAGAAGGGCCCTGTGGTAGGCGGCTTCTAAAATGGCCCGAACAACTCCTGACTTGCGTTATTCATGTCCTTGTACGTCTGCTCCCAGACTGAATAGGGCTGACTTGTGCAACCAACAGAATATTGCAGAAATTGATGTGACTTCTGAGACTAGATCATAAAAGACATTGAAAATTTTAAGTGGGGTGTCTCATTACAGCTGAATTTCTTCACAAAAATAAAAAATGAAAAGGAGGCTATAACCAAAGTAAGTTCCTAAGCAGCTCATTTTGTTATCCAAGCAAAGAAAGCCATTTACTGAGGGCAAGTTCATTTAATCACATTTGATTGCAGCAAAGAAATATATCCAGAGAAAGCAAAATTGTTCAAGATTATGAGCCTTTCTGTGTGAACAGTTGCCCAGGGTTGAAAACAGTGAGAGCAGCATCAATAGTCAATTATGAACAAGGTAAGTGATGTCGTCTGGTTTTCCTGGACCCTCTTTTTTTCATAATTGCTTCTTGAGTTATAATGATCATACCATGCAATTCACCCAGTTACAGTGTATAGTTCAGAGTTGTGCATCATCGCCAGAATAAATTTCTAAATATTTTTCACCCCAAAAAGAAACCCTGTACCTATGAGCAGCTTTATTCATCTCCCTCCAAACCACCCAGTCACTGGAAACCACTAGTCTTGTTCTGGCCCTAGATTTGCCTGTTGTGGACATTTCATATAAATAGAATGACATAATATGTTGTTTTGTGGCTCACTTCTTTCACTTAGCACAAGGTTTTCAAAGTTCATCTATAGTGTAGCATATATTTCATTTTTTAATTGCCAAATGATGTTCTATTTTATGGACATACCACAATTGATTATCCATTTATCAGTTGAACACTCGGATTGTTTTCCATCTTTTGACTATTACGAATACTGTTGCTATGAACACTATGTCCAAATTTTTGTGTGGACGTATGTTTTGCATTCTCCTGGGTATACACCAAGGAATGGACTTTCTGGGTCATATAGTAACTTTATGCTTAACATTTTGAGGAACTGACAGACTGTTTTCCAAAGCAGCTGCACCATCTTACAATCCCAGCAGCAATCTGCAATTTCTCTACATTTTACCAACACTTGTAATTATCTGTTGCTTTGATTATAACCATCCTCGTGAGTATGAAGCAGTATCAACATGGTGGTTTTGATTTGCATTTCCTTAATGCCTAATGATATTGAGGATTATCTCATGAGCTCATTGACCATTTGTATTTCTTCTTGAAAGAAATGTTCACTCCCATCTTCTGCCCATTTTTGAAAAACTGAACATTTGTCTAGTCTTCACACTCTCTTGATGCTCTTCTTTGAAGAACAAAGTTTTCAATTTTGATGAGGTCTAGTTTATTATTTTTTCTTTCATTGCTTGTCTTTTGGGTGTCATATTCTCCTAAGGTTCCTGGACCCAATTCCATCATGAGAAGGGCTCCCTCACACCCAACACCAAGCAATTCTTGGACCTCTGATGGATGTCTGGGATTTCAACTGAATTCTAAAACTAACCTGAGACTGCATCAGATTCTGCTCATTAAGGACACAGTCTTACAAGACTGCCCTCAGTCTCTCACTTCGGATGCCAGACACATGTCCTAGGCTGTTACTTGTGCTTATGACCAACCAGCTACAGACTGTGGATGTTCCAAACAGTCTCCTCCTTAGATACTTTTAATATGCTAGAGCAGCTTGGGGTGCCTGGGTGGCTCAGTCAGTTAAGTGTCTGACTTTGGTTCAGGTCATGCATGATCTCGGAGTTCGTGAGTTCGAGCCCCTCATCGGGCTCTGTGCTGACAGCTCAGAGCCTGGAGCCTGCTTCAGATACTGTGTCTCCCTCTCTCTCTACCCCTACTCCACTCATGCTCTGTATCTCTCTTTCTCTCTCTCTCAAAAATGAATAAACATTAAAAAAATGTAGGGACACCTGAGTGGCTCAGTCAGTTGAGTCTGACTTGAGCTCAGGTCATGATTTCATGGTTCATGAGTTAGAGCCCCACATTGGACTCTGCGCTGACAGCTCAGAACCTGGATCCTGCTTCAGATTCTGTGTTTATCTCACTCTCTGCCCCTCCCACACTCATGGTCTGTCTCTTTCTCTCTCAAAGATAAATAAACATTAAAAAATTTTTAATTTATTTTTGAGAGAGAGAGCATGAACAGGGGACGGGCAGAGAGAGAGGGAAACACAGAATCCAAAGCAGGCTCCAGACTGAGCTGTTGACATCGAGGCTCAAACTCACAGACTGTGAGATGGTGACCTGAGCTGAAGTCAGTTGCTTATCCGAATGAGCCACCCAGGCACCCCTAAATAATTTTTTTAATAAAAAAATTAATATGCTAGAGCAGTTTACAGAACTCAGGGTTAGAGTTTTATTTTCCAGTTTATTAAAAGATATGATAAATGATATGAATCAACATCAGATGAAGAGGTACATAGGGCAAGGTATGGGTAAGGGGCATAGAGCTTCCATGCCTTCTCCTGGTTTGCCACTCTCCCCAATATTTAACCCAGAATCTCTCAGAACGAGTCCTGTGAGGTTTTCATGGAGGCTTCATTGCATAGTCATGATTGATTAATTCATTGGCCATTGGCTGATTCACCCTTTCCTCTTTTGGGGATTGAAAAATTGAGGGGTGGGACTGACAGTTTCAACCTTCTAAATCACATAGTTGGTCCTCCTGGCAATCAGCCTCCATCCTTAGGTGAATCCCAAAAGTGACCTCATGAATAAAGAGAAGACACTTTTATCACTCTTAACTGTTAGGGACTGCCAAGGGTTTGGAAGCAGTGAGCCAGAAACCATGGACAAGGACCAAATACATAAGAAATACCTTTTGATCATTCACATATAAATCCATTTAAATTATGAACCACAATATCACACATCTAATAGACCATTGCCTAAGCTAAGTCTTAAAAATTTATGCCTATGTTTTATAGTGTTAGCTCTTATAATTAGGTCTTTGATTCCTTTGAGCTAATTTTTGTATATGGTGTGAAGTAGGGGTCCAAATTCATTCTTTCGTAAATGGAAATGCGGTTGTCCCAGCACCTTTTGTTGAGAAGACTATTGATTTTTACTTGTCTTTTGTTTTGTTTTTTAAGGTTTTTTTTTGTTTTTTGTTTTTTTTTTTTTTTTGAGAGAGAGGGAGAGTGAGTGGGGAAGGGGCAGAGAGAGAGGAAGAGAAAGAGAATCTCAGTTGAGGGCTTGAACCCACGAACCATGAGATCATGACCTGAGCCAAAGCCATGAGTTGGACACTTAACCATCTGAGTCACCCAGGCACCCCGAAATGACTATCATTTGTCTCTTTTTAAAAAATTTTTAATTTTTTAAAAAAATTTATTTCTGAGAGAGAGAGAGAGAGACTGTGAGCAGGGGAGGGTCAGAGAGAGAGGGAGACACAGAATCTGAAATAGGCTCCAGGCTCTGAGATGTCAGCACAGAGCCCAACGCTGGGCTGGAGCCCACGAACCACATGAGATCATGACCTGAGCTGAAGTCGGACGCTTAACCGACTGAGCCACCCAGGCACCCCTATAATTTGTCTCTTGAATTGTCTTGGAACCCTCGTTGAAAATCAATTGATCATAAATATTAGGAGTTTTTTTATAGATTCTCAACTCTATAAACGCATGTGTCATTGACTCTTGATAAGCACAGGGATGTTACATGCTATTCAGTTGTTTATTCAAGAAATCAACGTTGAGTTTGAAGAGACCAAAGAAGTAGCCTTTAAGAGCAGTCTGTGGGAATTTTTTCTGCTTGTGAAAATATTTTTGAGCTAGTTAAAAAAAACACTAATTTAGTATAACCTGAAGATGAGTTGGATAAAATGTGTTACAGTTGATAGTACCAATATATAAGGAGCAGAAAAATCTCAGTTGAATAGATTTACAAAGCTTTTGAAAATGTAAGGTGTTTAAAGCCTTGTGGCAAATATTTGAATTTATCATGTTTTATTGAACAGTGTCAACAGTGATCTTTATTTGCTCTTCTGGATTTAACCATCATAAATTACAGGAACTTTTTTTTAAAATAAACCTGCATAACCTGACTTGCTCTATGACATAGCAGGCTGATGGCTTAGTAGTGGTAAAGTATTGTTGTCACTGCTTGAACTCAGGACACAGACGGAATTTTTTAAATTGATGTTAAAATAATAAAACATAAATTTTAACATCTTGGGGCACCTGGGTGGCTCAGTCGGTTGAGCGTCCGACTCTTGGTTTCAGCTCGGATCATGATCCAATGGTTGTGGGATCAAGCCCCATGTCAGGTTCTGCACTGAGCATGGAGACTGCTTGAGATTCTCTGCCTCTCTTTCTTAGCCCCTCTTCTCTGCTCATATACTCTCTGTGTAAAGTAAAAAGGTTAAAAAATTAACATCTTAATTGTTTTTAATTGTACATTCCACTGGTGTTAAGTATATGCACAATGTTGTACAACCATTAATTACCACCGTCACCAGTATCCGTCTGCAAAGCTCATTGGATCTTGCAAAATTGAAACTCTATATCCGTTAAACAAAGCCTCCATTCTCCCCCTCCCCTAGCCCCTGGCAACCACCCTTCTACTTTCTGTCTCTATGACTTTGACTACTCTTGGTACTCATGCAAGTGGAATGATACAACACTTGTCTTTTTTGTGATTGGCTGATTTCATCTAGCATAACTTCCTTAAGGTTCGTCCATGTTACAGCATGTGTCAGAGTTTTCTTCCTTTTTAAGGCTGAATAATATCCTGTTGTGTGGATATACCACATCTTGTTTATATCCATTCATTCACTGATGGACGCTTGGGTTGCTCCCACCTTTTGGTGATTGTGAATAATGTGAGTTTCAAGTTTTCATGAATGAGAATTGCCCTCAACTGCCGTTGAACACGAAATGGTTGGGAAATTAGCTTTTACTGAAGCCTCAGTAATGCTTCTTAATGAATTCAACCTAAAATCACAAGGCAAATTGTTTATATGTGAAACTTTCCATACTGAAGTTACTTCAGCAATGACAACTTTTTTGGGGTACAAGTAATGTTGAATTGCTTCATACACTTCCTGTCCTGCCAAAAGTTACAAGGAGAAGTAAAATGTGCATTAGCACACACATTTGCAGCATATATCTTCTCTGAGCTCAAACTACATTGCCTAAAGTGTTTTCTGAACTTCACTTCAGATGTAAAGGAAATTTTCATATTTAAAAATCCACTTAACTCTACGGTTGAGGATGTCCTATTCAATCTTCAATCAAAGGTGACGCTTTTCAATGTAATGATACGTTCTAAGGCATACATCAAGAGAAGAACATAGTAAAACCCTATACATTTTTTTCAAGAAATTAATATTCTTATTAATATCACATGCCAACAGATCAATATTAGTATTTGGCGATACCTATCTGTGAAAACATGTTTTCAAAAGTGAAATAGATAAACTTTCATTACAGATCATATTAATAGAAGAATATTTGAGAAAAGTTTTGAAAAGAGGTTTATTCATTTTGAGAGAGACAGAGCGCATGAACATGAGTTGGGGAGAAGCAGTGAGAGAGAGAGAAAGAGAGAGAGAGAGAGAGAGAGAGAGAATCACAAGGAGGCTTTGCACTGTCAGTGCAGAGCCCTGTGTGGGGCTTGGTCTCATGAACCATACGATTATGACCTGAGCCAAAGTCGTTCGCTTAACTGACTGAGCCACCCAGGCGCCTGTGGAAGTATTTTTTTTTCTTTTAATGTAAGCTCCACATCCAACATGGGGCTTGAACTTAAGACCCCAAGATCAAGATTCACATGCTCTACTGACTGAGCCAGCCGGGCACCCCTAATAGCACTTTTGATGATAGGATACACTAAGTTTGAATCTCAATCAAGAGAAATATTATTCTCACTACCTACCAAAAATTGTTATTCTCATCAGTAGACCTGCATTACAAAACTTACCCAATTACTATACTTTGAATTTCATCAAAAACATCTGTAGAAAAAATTAAATCTGTTGTTATATACCTACATAACATCCTTGATTTTGCTGCTTGTCCTGCAAAGCCTACACTATTAACTATCTCGCCTTTACAGAAAAAGTTGGCCAACTCTAGAAAGAGACGGAGCTTAAAGAACAAGTCTTAGGGTACTATTACTCAGAAGTCAAGAAAAGGTAAAGGCGCTCTTGCAAATGAACCTGAAAAGCAGCAGCCAGGGGATAAGAGGGAAATTCTAAGAGTGGGGCATCTTAAAAAACAAGAGAAGAAAACGTTTCAACCCAGAGAGAAAAGTCAACTGTGTGAAATGCCACTCAAGTAAAGACAAGGATTCAACTTGTTAATTTGGCAGTGTGGTGATTGTTGGCATTCTTGGTGAGTGGTTTCAGTGGCATGGTTGTAGTGGACAAGACAGAAAGGAAAAGCTCGAGATGATTAAATAGCACATCCAAAGTATTTACCGCATAGTACGTATAGTAATTATCGAACCAGATATTGTTGGTGCCTCACCCACGTTCCCTCACCTCTACCATTTCAAAACTGTGTAGATGTTCCTGATTTTATTTGCCTGAGGACTCCCTGGCTGCTGGAGTCTACTCTGCTCACATGCAACAGGCTGGAGCCACTGGGGAATTAACATGCCTAGGAGCAGCCCTCAACAGTGACCAACAGGAAGAGTCGTTGTAACCCCTGCATCACCCACAGGGTGAACTGTGAGGAATGTGTTCTCGAGTTTTCTCCAAATTTCTCTAGCAGTTATATTAAAAGTGCAAAAGCCATGGGGCACCTGGGTGGCTCGGTCAGTTAAGCATCTGACTTCAGCTCCGGTCGTGATCTCATGGTTTATGGGTTCAAGCCCCATGTTGGGCTCTGTGCTGACAACTCAGAGCAGGAAACCTGCTTCGAATTCTGTGTCTCCTTCTCTCTGCCCCTCCCCCACTGGCACTCTGTCTCTCAAAAAGAAATAAAACCTTAAAAAAATTTTTTAAGTGGGAAAGCCTGGCACTTATGCAATTGAAACAGCTGCCCCCAGAAATCTGATTTGTAATTATGACACCCCAAATAATAATGAAGATTTGGATTGATTATGGCCCCTGATGTTAATGGTCTCCAGCTCAGGTTGAAGAATAACTACAAAGTGGGACATTGAACATTGAAACCATCTACATCCACAAGATTACTGTCAGCATTAACAAGGTTTTATTATTTGTTATCTACAACATAACTATAATTCAGGAACATTTAAAATTTTTTAAAGGTTTATTTATTTTTGAAAGACAGAAAGACAGAGCATGAGCAGGGGAGGGGCAGGGAGAGAGGGAGACACAGAATCCAGGCTCTGAGCTGTCAGCCCAGAGCCCAACATGGGGCTCGAACTCAAAGACTATGAGATCATAACCTGTGCCAAAGTTGGATGCTCAACTGACTGACCCACCCAGGCACCCCCAATTCAGGAACATTTTAACCAGAAAGAGAAAAATTGCAAGAAGCTTTATTGCTCATTTCAGGAACTTCTCAAAAATCCTATTTAAATGAACACCAAGTTGCTCAACTTTTTAGTAGATGGCTTTATTTTAACTTTTTTCTCTTAACACTGAATCTTTTCTATTTTTGCAGTAGATGACTTTAGATGATGGCCTACACGGAAGATGTCCATGTACGAATCCCTGGAATCTTCAAATATGATGTGTTACATGACAAAGGGAAGTAGCTGGCAGATAGACTTAAATTGCTAATTCAGTTGACCTTAAAATAGGGAGATGATTCTGGATTATCTGAGTGAGACTATAGTAATCACAGGGGTTCTCAAATAGAAGACGGAGATAGAATAGAAAGAGTGATGTGATTTAAGAAAGTACTCAACCAGCAATGGCTGACTTCGAAGCTGAAAGGGGGCACAAGCCAAGGGGCGTGGACATTCTATAAAGGCTGGAAAAGGCAAAGAATGGATTGCCTCCTAGAGCCTCCAGAAAGAAGCAGCCTTTCTAACACCTTCTTCCTAACCCAACAAGACCTGTCAGATTTCTGACTTACAAAATTACAGGATGATAAATTTGTGTTATTTTAAGCACTTATGTGTGTGGTCATTTGTTACAGCAGCAATAATTAATACACTCTCCAAGACTCTTAAAAATCTTTGGGGGTGCCTGGGTGGCTCAGTTGGTTAAGCATCCGACTTCAGCTCAGGTTGTTATCTCATGTTTCATGGGTTTGAGCCTTACATCGGGCTCTGTGCTGACAGCTCAGAGCCTGGAGCCTGCTTCGGATCCTGTATTTGCCTCTCTCTTTCCCTCTCCCACTTGTGCTCTGTCTCTGTCTCTCAAAAATAAAAATAAATATTAAAAAAAAATCTTTGCTTGTCCACTAATCCTAACCTATTTTATCATGATTCTCACTAAACTCTAATCTAGCCTCTGAACTGAAATGCCCCGTTAAAACATGCCCCCCAAACTTATAAATATCCCAACTTTCCCTGTTGGGAATGTTACTGAATGTTACAGAGTCTGTCAAAGTACTGGTCTCCCTTGCCAGTAAATGATACATTCAGCTTTGCCTTATCACCACATGGTTTCTGTTGTGTTTCGGTGGTATTTTTTGGGAGGGGCGTTTAACAATTGTTCTATCCATGTGCCTAGAATAGGACCTGCTATACGTGGGTGTTTAATACATATTTGATACATAATGAATAAATTATGAGTTTCTAAAATAATATGGAATAATATTTATGCAGATGAATTGTGACTTGGTATTTCCTATAACTAGATGTGATTTTCAGAAAATAATTGTAGGGGTTCCTGGCTGGCTGAGTTGGTAAAGCATGCAACCCTTGATTTTGGGGTTGTGAGTTCAAGCCCCACATTTGATGTACAGAATACTTAAAAATAAAATCTTTTTTAAAACACATTAATTGGGATGCCTGGGTGGCTCAGTCGGTTAGGCGTCCGAGTTCAGCTCGGGTCATGATCTCATGGCTCGAGGGTTCAAGCCCCATGTTGGGCTCTGTGCTGACAGCTCAGAGCCTGGAGCCTGCTTCAGATTCTGTATGTCCCTCTTTCTCTGCCTCTACCACGTTCATGCTCTGTCTCTCTGTCTGTCTCTCTCAAAATAAACATTAAAAAAAACACATTAGGGGCGCCTGGGTGGCTTAGTCGGTTAAGCATCCGACTTTCGCTTGGGTCATGATCTCGCGGTTCGTGGGTTCGAGCCCCGCGTCGGGCTCTGTGCTGACTGCCAGCTCAGAGCCTGGAGCCTGTTTCCAATTCTGTGTCTCCCTCTCTCTCTGACCCTCCCCTGCTCACGCTGTCTCTCTCTCCTAGAAATAAATAAAACATTAAAAAAATTTTAAAAAAAACACATTAATTAGAAATAAGAATTTTAAAGTCTGAATGAAACCTTGCACATGAATGTTTATATCAGCTGTACTCATAATCATTAAAAACTGGAAACTCAAATGTCCTTCAACTTATGCATGGGTAAACAAACTAGGTTATACCTGTATATAATAGATTACTACTTAGCAGTAAAAGGGAATAAATTACGAATACATGCAACAACAATGGATAAATCTCAAGGCATTATGCTAAGTGAAAGAAGCCAGACTTAAAAGGCTACACACTGTATGGTTCCATTTATGTCATATTCTGGAAAAACTAAAAGTTTAGGGACAGAAAGCCTACCAGTGGTTGCCAGGAATTGGGGTTGAGGTGAGGGGTTCAGTATAAAGGAGAATGAGGGAATGTTTTGGTGTGGAAATGCTCTATTGTCCTGAGTATTGTGGTAGTTATACAATTCTACACATTTAAAAAGATGCATTTTCTTTTTAAAAATTTTTTTAAATGTTTTTTATTTTATTTCTGGAGACACAGAGAGAGAGCATGATCAGGGGAGGGGCAGAGAGAGAGGGAGACACAGAATCTGAAGCAGGCTCCAGGCTCTGAGCTGTCAGCACAGAGTCCGCCACGTGGCTCAAACCCACGAACTTGAGTTCATGACCTGAGCTGAAGTCGAATGGTCAACCAACTGAGCCACCCAGGCACCACTGCATTTTCTTGAATGTGAATTATACCTCAAAAAATAACTTATAAAACACAGAACTCTATTCAAAATTGCTACTGAACAATGTATGTTGAATACTTTGTTAAAATCTTGCATGTTATGGGGAAGGGCACTTGTGGGGGTGAGCACTGGGTGTTATATGGAAACTAACTTGACCATAAACTATTAAAAAAAAAATAAGAATCAAAATGAAAAAAAAATCTTGCATGCTAATAAAACAATCATACATTTCTGGTTTGCCTTTGTGGCTCAGTCGCTTAAGCATCTGACTTCAGCTCAGGTCATGATCTCACAACTAGTGAGTTCGAGCCCCACATCTGGCTCTATGCTAACAGTTCAGAACCTAGAGCCCGCTTCAGATTCTGTGTCACTCTCTCTGTGCCCCTCCCCAGCTTGCACTCTCTTTCTCAAAAATGAAAACAAACAACCAGACAAACAAAAACAATCATACATTTATTTCATTTTTTCCCCTCTTATAGCTACGGTTAGTATTGTCTACTATTTCTTTATTCTGTGCAGTTACGTTGTTTTGGAACATGAAAATAGAGACAAGATTCACTTTGTTAAAATGGATGCATCTGATTAAATGACAGAGTATTAAAATGTTACCTATTGAGAAATAATTTTAGGAATTTTTTTCTCTCATTGCTGAAAGGGAAGGAAATTCTTATTTGCTGAAAAATGCCAAAGTCTACATTTTCTAACCTCAATCCTCTTTTTTGGTTTTTAAGTAAGATCCTCATTTTGTATTGAAAGGTTATCATGATCCTCTATGGAACAAAAAGCTTATTATCATTTGGTTAAGCCAAATAACATTTATTCCAAAATAAGTTAAGGAACCTTTTTGTAAAGTTTATTAAATATCAGTTTGCATCTTAATACTGCTTTATTTATTATGTAAAATGACAATGTTTCTTTTATTTCTCTCCATCCCCACTACCTTCCAATATAGTGTTGTAAGTCTTCCAAGGTAAAATTTGAAAGCAAATAAAATTGGCACAATTCCTATGGAGGACAATTTGATAATATCTATCAAAATTAAAAATACCTTTTGACCTATAGGTTCCAGGGTAAGAATTATTTATTAATTGCCCATTGTATGGGGTAATTAGTTATCAGTTACAGCCATTGCATACAATGAAACATTATACTGCCACTAGGAAGAATGAAGCAGTTCTTCATGTAGTGATATGTAATGGACAGAAATAGAAAAATGTTCACCTTTAGCCCAGAAGGCTGACCTATAGCCTACACAGTTCCGATAAGGATCACACATGTGCTGATTGCTACATTCTTTCTTTTTTTTTTTTAATGTTTTATTTATTTCTGAGAGAGAGAGAGAGTGAGTGAGTAGGGGAGGGTCAGAGAGAGAGGGAGACACAGAATCCAAAGGAGGCTCCAGGCTCTGAGCTGTCAGCACGGAGCCCAACGCGGGGCTCGAACCCACGAACCGCGAGATCATGACCTGAGCTGAAGTTGGAGGTTTAACCTAATGAGCCAGGCGCCCCCTGATTGCTACAGTCTTAAAGGGTCTCGTGGCTGCCTGTAAATCGCACCTAGAGATAATATCGAGCTGAATGATAAGCACCAGAGAAATCTTCTGAAACTTGTTTTAGGAGAAGAAATTGGAGGAAAACATTCAGGATCTAATACTCCCTGTAGGTCCCCTCCCCATTCAGCACTAAGCACACAGCCACTGGATTCATACAGCAAAGGTGCAGCTCTTTCTGCCCAGGGGTCCTGACCTCAGGCTATAATTGAAGCACCTTCTTGCACCAAAAGTTCTCAAGAATTATTTGTTGGTTTGTGGCCCCACATCAATATGGAAGGATACCCAGGATATTTTAAGTGAGAAAAGGAAGGAACTTAATAGTATTTATAGTATATGATCTTTCTGTAAAAAGTATGTTATCAGTATATTTTCATTTTATTTATGACATGTCTTGGGAGGGATACATTAGAAAATGCTAAATGACTGCCTCCAGGACTAGCATCCTTAAAGGGCAGGGATGGGAGGGCTAATGATTTTTCACTCTATTTCATCACAGTTCTTTTCGAGTTTTGCATCAATACATTTCCTCACTTATAGAGATAGATAATATCTATATAGAGATAAAAAGTGGAGCTTAAAAAACAATAGGTGGTCAGTTAATAATTTCAAAAAGAAAAAATTATATTTCTATTGATGCTGGGGAATTACCAGTTTTAAGGGCTGGCAAAAAACATTTTCATATGCATACTCCTTATACTAATTTATCACAAAACTCAAAAACCTTGCACCTTACCAAAAGCAATCTTTAAAACGCTTTTTTCAAAATTAAAGTAACCCTACTCCCTCCCCTGCTCCTCCCAGCTTCCTGAGGCTTCTTGACAGAAAGAAAACAGTAAGAGGCAGGAGATTATAAAGTGTTATTCAAATGGTGAACCAGAGGTAGTTTCTCCGAACAGTTACCAAACTGAGTTCTACGGGACCCTTTGAAAATCCTGTCGGGTCTATAACTATTGTTTTACTCTCAATTAAATTATAGTTTGCCCTGACTGGCACATGTTAAGAGATGAAGGCAAGTGTTGACAATGATATCCTGAAGAACAGTATTAGCGGCAGAAAATGTCTGGATGACGAACAGAAAGGGCGAGGCTTCACGGGAGAAGTTCAAGAGAGGTTCCAAGCATCCTCCTGCAGTAAGTCCCTGGAGACTTCCTCTTCTGGCCGACCTGTTGAGGGCCGCTGGACTCGGCGTATCGACGCCAGCACCGGGGGGCCGCTCGAGGGGGCTTCGGGTTCGTCAGACCCCCGCCAGGGGCGCACGCCCCGAACCCCACCCTTCGCCGGCGCCCCAGAACCGGTAGATCCGGCTCGGCCCGTCCCCGCCCTTCTGAACCTCGGTAGCGGCTACGTGCGCAGGAGGGTGTGCGCGTCGGGATCGGCAGGCCGGGTCCTGCCCGGCGGCCCTGCCCTGCGCGGCCTCCGGGCCCAGGAGTTCGGGCCTAGCCCACCGGGGCCGGTGGTCCTCCAGTCCGGGGTCGTCCGACCCGACAGCCGCGCACGTCACCGCCCCCGCGTCGCCTCCAGGCACTGCAGGCTCAGGAGACCCCCCTCCCCCCCGCTTTTCTGGCGGGGAGGGGCGCGGCGTCGCCACGTGACACCTCGCCCCCGCCCGTCCCTGGTCACATGGGTGGCACGGCCGCTGCGTCAGTCACCATCCTGGCTGCGGGAGTCGAGCCGCCGTCGCCGCCGCCGCCAGCGGACGGGGCGGGGATCCCGGTGCCAGGTCGTCGTCGGCCCGCCCCTGCCGCCTCAGTCGGCCGTCCCGGGCTGGGCCCGACCGTCATGGAGCGGGGCGGGACCTCCGCCCGTTCCGTGTGAGGCGCGTCGCCGCCGCCCCCGCCTGCGACTTTCCAGACCTGCCGAGCCCCCGCCGCCGCCCGGAGCCCCTCGTCCTTGGCAGCTTGTCGCCGCCCCCGGGCGGGCTCGAATGCGCGTCCGGTGAAGGTGCAGGCCCGGCGCCGCCGCTGCCGCAGCTGGGAGATGGTTTGGGCCTAGCGGAGCAGGGATTGGAGGTGAGAGGCGCCGACGGGCTGACTGAGGGCCGGGCCTGGCCGCGGGGTGCGGGGTGGGGGTGGGGGAGACGGTGAACGGGGACCGCCGGGGGGCTCGCGGAGACCCTCCAGGCCGGGGCTGCTCGATCCGGCTTCGCCCCTCTTCTTTCCGTTTCACCCCCCCTCCCCCCCGGCCTCGGAAAAAAAAATAAATAAATAAGGCTAACCATCCTCACAAAAATTCCCAGAAATCCATCTTTTCACCGTTTCTCTTTTCCGCTTTCGTTTCTTAATCCATTCCAGCCGTCAGAACGGCTATCGACAGATCGGTGATTTTTTAACATCCTCTTCAGTTTCAAGTTATTTGTAGTTAAAGACAAAATAGGCCTAAATTTCTGGCTATCATTACCCAACTAGTTCTCGCTTTCCTTCTCGCGATCCTGCGCATGTCTCTCTCTCTCCCTCTCTCTTTCTCTCTGTCTCTCTCTCCCTCACCCCCCTCTCTCCCTCTCCACCCCCCACCTCTGCAAAAAAAAAAAAAAAAAGGAAAAAAATTTCCACCTTCGGCTAGCGAAGGGGATTGACTGAAAATGGGAAGGTGGGGGTGTAATACTTGACTACCCCTCCCATAACTTCGCTGTCGGTCTGTTACCTAGTTATCCCGAAAGCTCGGATTCGGATATGGATGTGTAGGCCTTTCCTCCAGCTGCCTGTGCCCGGGGTTAATCTCGTAATTGACGTCAGTGCTTTGTTCCTTCCACTTTGCTGTTCCTTCCACTCTTTGAGGGTGGATCATGGGGTATAAGAGTTTGAGGAGTATCCTTACTGCTTTTTCTCTCACAGTGGATATGATTTATAGGAAGTTGAAAGCACAAATCTGAAATGGTCGTGTATGGAGTTAAACGGAGAGAAGAGTTCATTTAGGGTTCTCGCAGTCAGTTGCGATTCAGAATGGCTTTACGGAAATTTTACACCAAGGCCAGTCTCTTTTTCAGTGACCGGTCTGTCTTGGTGGAATCTAAGCTAGAAGTGCCTATGGGGATGTTTGCAAATGTGACGTTTGAAATACGTGTTGATTTTTAGGACTCAGGTGTTAAGAGCTCAGAGCTTTGTTTCCATATTGATTTCGCAAAGCCTTGTGAAGTGCTTTTGTTATTTAACTGTACTTTGGTTTATCAAAATGGAGGTATTGACGGGAATTTTCATAATTTGGCATTTGATGGGAACCTTTGTGGCCTGCGAATCGGCCTGGATCTTCTTTGGTCATATATGCATAAAGAAGTGTTGGCAAAGGGCCACTTGTCTTTTAACAAAGCTGGCTTCTTTAAATTTCTCAGCTTAATTTTCCTTATTCATCACTGCATTTTTCAGTCTCTGAACTTTAAAAAAAATCCTCAAGAAGTTATTTATAATTATCTTTTAGAGTCAATTTACCTGGAAGCAATGATTTTTCTTTTTTTTTTTTTTTAAATATCAGCAGTTTCATTGAGTGTGTGGTGGCTTGTATGCTGGTGACTTTGGTTTTTGTTAGCTCTGCAGGAACAGTAGGCAAATTCTACTTTAAATTAAATTTTTCGCCAAGTGGGGACAAGATAGCATGTCTGTGAATGGCCTAACTTTACTGTTTGGTTTACCAAAAAAAAAGAAAAAAAAAAGCTTAGCTGTATTAATTGGAAAGTGCTCCACGGTTTTGGGGTATCAAGATGATTGTACAGAGCTTTGGTGAAGCTCTGTTAGGTATTAAGAACTCCTAAAGATAGAATATTTTTATCCAGATTCACTTTCTATTTGTCAGATGACATTCGTTTTCTGTGCTCTTGAGTTATTGTATGTCTTTTGTAACAGCTGATAGGTTCTTTTGTATTGTAATTCTCTGATAGGTCTGTTGCAGTGTGTTTAGAACAAGAACTATGTTTATATCTCTCCTGTATCCTCCTCAGTATTTTACACAGTTGTTAGATTGAATGTGAATGTGGTATCCCGCCTAAGGTTTCACAAAAGGGTCATCTAAAGAAAACTGTATGAGTAAGTGATCAGTGTTGGAAGGGGCACCAGTGACTATCCACTGCAGAAGATGACAGAAGGGTGGAGCCTTCTTAAAGTTGTGGATCTTACCTTTTTTGAAGAGTTAAGGTAAATGTCATGGTTTTATGTGTACCTGAGAGAAACAAAGAAAACAGGTATTTCTTCTTTTGTGGCCATCTACTGGTTTAGAATGGAGTCCAAAATGTACAAGGCCTTTTCTTTGTAGTATTTTTCATAAAATTAAAGAGATACTCTTACAAGTATTAAAGGCACACCTGGACAATGACCCACAAGTGCAGTACATATTATAAAAGTTGAAGACTTAAGTTTGTTGGTTTTTTTTTTTTTACTTTAGCTCTATTCTCCAGATATCTTAGTATAAAAACTTTTTTTGAGTCCACTGTACTCAAATAAAATTTTTTTTAACTTTTCTCTATAATGTAAAGGTTTCCCAGCTTGTGAACTCCCAGTCCTCATTATATTTAACCATTTCCTTTTTCATTTCCTCTGATAAGTTGGAGCGATTATATTTGACTTCTGGGAGGGTGTGTGCCAGTCTCACTTACTGTGAAGTAAGGTGTAGTCAGTGATTAAAGCTAACCATACCTGTTACCTTGGTGCTTTTTCCTTTGGTTTAAGAAAAGTAGGTCTACTTGTAACTTTTTATACTGAATATCTTGGTTGTTTGAGGTGATAACTCTAGTACATGGAAGAAGTCATAATAAACATGACAGTTATGGAGTTTGGGCCTATCATCTGCATTCCTGTTTGTCCTGATGTTCATTTTCACTGGTATCACATTCTAAGAATTTTAATGGTGTTAGCACACAGAAAATATTAGAACCACTGAAATCATTTCCAAAGTATTACAAAACATTTTAATATTGGAACTACTTCTTAATTCTGTTTTATTTTTATTAAAAAATATTTTTATAATTTTTTAAATTTATTTCTGAGAGACAGAGACAACGTGAGCAGAGGAGGGTCAGAGAAAGAGGGAGACACAGAATCTGAAGCAGGCCCCAGGCCCTGAGCTAGCTGTCAGCACAGAGTCCAACGTGGGGCTCAAACCCACGAAGCATGAGATTGTGACCTGAGCCAAAGTTGGACGCTCAACCGATTGAGCCACTTAGGCGCCCCTTAATTCTGTTTTTTTAACATTTATTTGTTTTGGGGGGGGAGGGACAGAGAGAGAGGGGACACAAAATCCAAAGCAGGCTGCAGGCTCTGAGCTGTCAGCACAGAGCCGGATGCAGGACTCTAACCCACGAACCTTGAGATTATGACCTGAGCCGAAGGTGGACACTTAACCAACTGAGCCATCCAGGCACCCCTTAATTCTCTCTTTCTTTAAAGCTTATTTATTTTGAGAGAGAGAATGAGAGAGAGAGTGCACACATGCACGAAGGCACGCAATCAGGGGAGGGACAAAGAAGGAGAATCCCAAGCAGATTCAGTCCTCCCAGTGCAGAGCCCAATGCGGGGGGATCCATCCCATGAACCCGAGATCATGAGCTGAAATCAAGATTTGGATGCTTAACCAACTGTGCTTCCCAGGCACCCCAGCCTAATTCTGTTTTTGAAGGAAAAAATTTTGTTTAAAATCTACCTTAAAATGGCTCAAATAAAAAACTCAAGAAACAACAAGTGTTGGTGAGGATGTGGAGAAAAAGGAAGCCTTGTGCACTGTTGGTGGGATTTCAAACTGGTGCAGTCATCGTGGAAGACATTATTTCCTTAAAAAACTGAAAATAGAAGTACCTTACAATCCAGTAATCACACTACTGGGTATTTAGCCAAACACAATGAAAACACTAATTTTGAGGGATACATGCACCCCTCTGTTTCTTGCAGCATTATTTGCAGTAGTCAACTATAGAAGCACCTCAAGTGTCCGCCAGTAGATGAATGGATAAAGAAGATTGGTATCTTCATATGATGGAATACTATTTAGCCATAAACAAGAATGAAATCTTGCTATTTTCAACAGTTTGGATGTGTGTAGAGAATATGATGCTAAGTTAACTAAGCCAGTCAGAGAAAAAGTCATACCATATGATTCACTCATATGTGGAATTTAAGAAACAAAACAAAACAAACCAAAGAAAGAAAAAAAGAGATAAACCAAAAAATAGACTCCTAACTACAGAGAACAAACACATGGTTACCAGAAGGGAGGTGCGTGGCAGGAATGGGTGAAAAAGGTGAAGGAGATTAGGAATGCACTTAAAAACATTTTTTTTTTAAATTTAATTCCAGTAGAGTTGACAAACTGTTATGTTAGGTTTAGGTATGTAATATAGTGTTCCAACAGTTTCATACATTACCCACTGCTCATCATGACAAGAGGACTGCACTTGTCGTGATGAACACTGAGTAATGTATGGAACTGTTGGATCACTGTATTGTACACCTGAAACTAATATAGCGCTGTATGTTAAAGGATACTGGGAAAAAAAAAAAAAAAAGAGTAAATATAGCCAAAAAATAAAAAAAATCTACCTGCTTGCTTTGTCAGGAATATACTTTTTAAAAAATCTGTAACCTGTGGAATGTTCTGCGAGAAGGCATTTTGTGTAATTTTACCTCTTTTGTAGTGCCAAATGAACCATGGCAACGGCATTTAGGTGGGTAGCCAAAGTTATTATTGGATACCATTTTAAACTATTTTCATTATTTCCTAGGATAGATAAAAGACCCTTGTGCATTGCTTTTCCAGAGTTGTAGGTGTGTGGCTGGGGAAATCAGGGACTGACATGACTTTGTTGCCGCGGAAAGCCAGTATGGTTAGGCTACCCACATATTGTCATGATCTACCCCGGGACTGTGCTACCTGGCACTGCTTTAGGGCTGAATGGGTGGGTCTCTCATGATTTTGTAAAGTTAGAGCTGGCTAGTGAGTTACAGTTTTTCACTTTGACTTTTTCTTTTCTTGTCATTATTATGGTAGCGACAGTTTTATGGAGAGGTCAGTGCTTTACATTGACAGGCATTCCCACCTCTTTGCCATTGCTTCCATTTCTTCCATCTGGAATATCACTTTTCCTCTCTTGTTCCCTACTTATTAAAATTTCACTGTCTTTTGCGGCACAGTGGAAGTACCATTGCCTTCCCAAAATTTTACTTGATTCCCTAGGATACTCCAACTGGGAACTACCTTCTTTGAATCCCTGCATCACTTTGTATCTCTCTTATGTGTTATGTTGACTAAGGGGACTATACCCTGCTGAGTGACATCTGGCACAGTATATCAGGGAAGACATCCTGGTAAAATAAGGGCTTTGTATTACTATTTCATTATATATCTGCAAAAAATAAAGATTAAAACAATAATCCAACCTTTCAGTAAAGAAGTTAATACTAATTCCTTAGTATCATCACATATCTAGTCAGTCTTCAAATTTCTCTGAGTTTTGCACTTACTCTTGTTTCTGTACAATTGGTTTGTTAAAGAAGCCACATTTTTGCCCGATGAGATTTCTCACAACCTTAAATTGTGCTGAATGCATCCCTGTGGTTTTATGCAATATGTTCCTCAGTCCCTTGTTTTTTCTGTATATAGTAGTTATATTTAGAAGCTTGATCCAATTGAAGCTTGAATTTTTATATTTTTTTAATGTTTATTTTGAGAGAGGGTAAGCAGGGGAGAAGGGAGATGCCTAACCAAGGCCACCCAGGTGCCCCTTGAATTTTTATTTTTACTTTGTATTTTTAAAATTTATTGCTTTTGAGAGATAGAGGACGAGTGAGGAGGGGCAATGAGAGAGGGAGAGCGAGAATCCCAAGCAGGCCCTGCATTGTCAGGGCAGGGCTTGAACCTCCGAACTGCAAGGTCATGACTGGAGCCTAAATCATGAGTCAGATACTTAACTGAATGACCCAGGTGCCCTTGAATTGTTATTTTTATTTTAAAGTTTATTTATTTTCAGAGAGAGAGAGAACAGGTTGAGGAGGTGCAGAGAGAGAGGGAGAGAGAACATCCATCCCATGCAGACCCCATACTATAAATTCAGAGCCTGATGCAGGGCTCCGTCCCACAAAGCATGAGATCATGACTTGAGTAGAAATCAAGAGTGGGACGCTCAAGCAACTGAGCCACTAAGGTGCCCCCTGAGTAACTTTTAAATAAACTGCCCAACGTGGGGCTCGAACTCCCAACTCCCAAGAATTGCATGCTCTACTAACTGAACCAGCCAGGCGCCCCAAAGCTTGAATTTTTTTTAAATAGGAAGATTGCTTCATGGCTAGTGTTGTGTACTTCCTCTGCACTCTTTTTTTTTTTTTTAATCTTTATTTTTTTGAGAGACAGAGCGCAACTGGGGGAGGGAGGGGTAGAGAGACGGAGACAGAGAATCCAAAGCAGGCTCCAGGCTCAGCTGTCAGCACAGAGCCCGACGCTGGGCTCAAACTAATGAGCTGTGAGATCATGACCTGAGCCAAAGTCAGATGCTTAGCCAATTGGGCCACCCAGGTGCCCTGTTTGTTTGTTTGTTTGTTTTAATGTTTTTATTTTTGAGAGAGAGGGAGAATGCGAGCTGGGGAGGAGCAGAGAGAGGGGTACAGAGGATCTGAAATGAAGCAGGGTCTGCACTGACAGCAGAGAGCCCGATGTGGGGTTCAACCTCACAAATGGTGAGATCATGACCTGTGCTGAAGTCCCACACTCAACTGACTGAATCACCCAGGTGCCCCTCCTCTGCAGCCTTAAACTTTCAGCCTGTCTTTTCATCCTGTTCATGAAATTGCTCTTACCAAGGCCACCAGTGACTTCTTTATTGCTAAATTATATAGTTATTGCTTACTCCTTTATCTCTTTCTCTGCCTTTTTTTTTGTTGTTGTTGTTGTTAACCATTTTCTCCATGATACTGTTTTCTTTCTTGTTATGGCTGTCTCTTCCGTTTCTTCCTACCAGTTGCTTTCTTACAGACTTAATTCTCTGCTAATCCCTTGATATTGAAGGTTCTTAATATTTTGGCCTTCTGTTTTCAGTCTTCTGGATGTGAGTGAAATTTGTATAGCTTCAGCTACCATCTCTGAAGTGTTTTGTGGGAACCATAACTCTTTCATTCAACTGAATACCTTCCAAGAGTGGCACGTACCTAACGTAAGCAAAAAAGAACTTGTTGAGAACATATCAGATACCCCATGAATTATAAGAAAGGCAGTCAACCCACAAGAAGACAGCTAGAACTCAGGAACAGCTAGATCCAGGGGCTGCAGATGTAGTTAGGAGTGTCTATTATGCTTCAGATGTTCTTTCTGTGTTCAGTTCTCTCTTGCTGCAGACCAAATTTAACACTTAACTAATACCTTTTGAGTTTTAACTTATATCTTCTGCTATCAGAGAGAGGCTGCTTTGACTCCAAATCCCAGTTCCAGGAAAAGGACTCATTTGGTAATATGTCCACCTGTGGAGCACAACTCTAACATGCTCTAACCGGGGCACCTGGGTGGCTTGTCAGTTAAATGTCCAGCTCTTGGTTTGGCTCTTGGTTTTAGCTCAGGTCATGATCTCGTGGTTTGTGAGAAGCTCTTTCTCCCTGTCTCTCTGCCCCTCCCCAGTACTTATACATGCACACATGCTCTCTCTCTTTGTATCTGTCTCTCTCTTAGGTGCATGTATGCTCTTTCTCAAAATAAGTAAATAAACATTTAAAAAAAACCCAGCATGTTCTGACTGTGACATTCCAGAGAGAAGTAGAGTAAAGGACACTCTAAATCATAGTTGTCCCCCTCATTTATCCCATAGTTATTTAGTACACACACAGTCCTACTTTTTCCTATATATATGTTTATTTTTTAAATGTTTACTTATTTACGTTGAGAGAGAGAGCACACACAAGCAGGTAGAGGGGCAGAGAGAGAGAGAGAGAGAGAATCCCAAGCAGGCTTTACACCGTCAGTGCAGAGCCTGATGCAGGGCTTGATCTCACAAACTGGAAGATCATGACCTGAGCTGAAGTCAAGAGTTGGATGCTTAACCAACTCAGCCACATAGGCGCCCCTGTTGATTTTTTTTTTTTAACATAATATAGCTATCTGTATATAACAGCAGATACCCTCATCTCTTCAATGGAGACAACCCAATTTCTATCTGGTGAACACATCCAGAGGCCCTTGTTCTCTGAGTCCTGACTCGAATGGTGAAATCCTTTGTTAATTGGATCTGGATCTGCTTTGTCACATATCTGAAAGTTGTGGACTAAACACTAAATTTAATCATCCCTGACATAACTGATACATAGTTGTGGGAGAACACCACCACCACCAACAAAACAAACCGTTAGGAGTGGAGGGGAGAGGAAGGTATCATTGTTCCAAAACTTACACCATACATTGGTAGGCAGGTACAGTGTAAGGTAAATGGCAAAACCAGCAAGTACATGGGCCTTTATTTGTCTACCTACTTCCTTGCAAGTGGAGTGAGTTCTTTGGTAAGCCAAATGAAAATCTTCAGTTCTGTCAACGAGGATTATTTTCCTTGTCTGTTGTTTTAAGTTAAGGTTAACACTGAGAGGACATTTGGAAAGAGTTTTAAGGGAAGGCAGTTCTGTGTTGCCTTCGCACAAGGATCCGTAAACTATGGTTAGTAGGCCCAGTGCTGCCTGCTTTTGTGTGGCCTGTGAGCTAAAAATGTTTTTTATATTGTTAAATGATGGGGAAAAAAGTCATTTTGTGGCCTGTGAAAATTACAGGAAACTCAAATTTTAGTGTTCATAAATAAAGTTTTATTGGGACACAGATGACACACCCATTTGTTTCTGTATTGTTTGTAGCTGCTTTTGCTGCTACAATAACAGAGTGGACCGTAGGGCCTGCAAAGCCTAAAATATTTACTATGTGGCTTTAAAAACGTTGGTCATCTCCTGTCTTAGCAGATCCCTGGTGGATACTTGAGTTTGAGGATTGTTTTAGAATTTAAGTTAGTCACAAGGTCCGTATTTACTGTGGTGTAGGGTTTTTTGATTGTGGAATGTATGTGTATGAATAGATATAAATAAATTTTAAAAATACATAAAAAACAGATATGATCTGGGCATTGGCTTAGCTTCAGTTAGGGATTCAGACTTCACTGGTCAACTGTACCCTGAAGGTAGGGTGAAGGGAGGGGCAAGAATTTCCAGAAAAGCTGGGGGAGAGATAAGGCTAGAAGGTCATCAGATAGTTTCTGTAAGCGTTTGTCATGTACAAATGAACACTTCTACTGCTTCTCAGTCAATCCCCTCACCCCCAAATCCTGCTTTTTCCTTGCCTTGGGTAACGTACCACTGTTCCTGCTTTTTCCAGAAACCTCCAAGTTGTCCTTGATCCGTCTGTTTTACTTCTCACACCTGGCTGGCCCTAAGATTCTACTTCCTTAACATCTTTAAATTTAAATGCTTTCTCTGTATTATCAGTATTCCTAGTATTGCTGTCTTAACGTAGGCTTTCTTTTGTCACTGATTTATTGCAGCAACCTTCTCGTTTGCCTCCTTACTGCTAGTAAAATAATTACTCCACCCGGTACATACTGGTTTTTCTGTTTAAACTACAAATCTGATTTTGTCCCTTCTCTTAAAACTTCTTAGTTGTATTTCATTTGTTGTAGTATTCTTTGAACTAGGGAGTCTTCAGCATTAATTAGTTTTATGTAACGTCTGAAGCACTGCTCTGCAGCTAGCTACTCCCTTGGGAGTTTGTTGCTGTGTTTAGATTTTGTTTATTATTGTATTTGTGCCAAGTTATAATGCATTGTACTAATGATTTTGTGGTGGCTCAGACAAGGGAACATAGTGAGTAAAACTGAATCGTGTCATGGCAGGTTGTTAATTTAAGCAGGCCAAACCTGTAAGAACCCGGGCATAGTAGTTAGTGTCATGTTTTCACTGTGAGGTGTATCTGGTGGATCCCGTCTATGTAATTAATCAATATGAAAGAGTTCGTTTACAGTGTGAGTGTTTTGTTTCAAATCTCAGCGGTCATTATACTGGATACACATTTTGTATAGATTTCAGTTAAGGTCCTAAACCACAAACAGACAAGACAGATTGCAAGAATTAACAATTGAGGACTCTTTACTTTAAGTATTCTTTTTTTTTTTATGTTTATTTATTTTGAGAGAGAAAGGGAGAGAGAGAATCTCAAGCAAGCTCCTTGCTGTCTGCGCAGTCTGATACAGGGCTTAATCTCACACATTATAAGATCATGACCTGAACTGAGATCCAGTCAGACACTTAGCCGACTGAGCCACCCAGGTACCCCAGCAAGTGAGGACTCTTTAAAAAACTTTTTTAAAAATGTTTTTTATTTATTCTTGAGAGAGAGAGAGAGACAGAGCACGAGTGGGGAGGGGCAGAGGGAGAGAGGGACCCAGAATCCGAAGCAGTCTCCAGGCTCTGAGCTATCAGCACAGAACCTGATGCGGGGCTTGAACACATTCATGACCTGAGCTGAAGTTGCATGCCTAACTGGCTGAGCCACCCAAGGGACCCCTATTTTTTTTTTTTAATTTTTAAAAATGTTTTTTTAAATGCACATTTAATGGCCTCTAGCTGGCATTATAGTCTGTGGCTATATTTCCCTAAACTAGCGACTAAACACTTGGAATTATTAAATCCATTTAGTATAGCATTTCCTGCATTAGTATTATTGAAGTCTTATTATAATTATAGAAGGGCTTTAATAATATGAAACCGACCTGAGACTACGTATTTCTAGATTGACTACAACATTGTTCATGAATTATTATGAATAACATCATAATCTTATATTAATGTTTTTTTATTAAATTTTTTTAAAAAATGTTTATTTATTTTTGAGAGAGAGAGCACAAGCAGGGGAGGGGCATAGAGAAAGGGAGACACAGAATCTGAACCAGGCTCCAGGCTCTGAGCTGTCAGCACAGAGCCTGATGTGGGGTGCAAACCCAGGAACCACGAGATCATGACTTAAGCGTACTTCGGAGGCTTAACCAGCTGAGCCACCCAGGCACCCCATGTTATGTTAATGTTATTTACAATTTTATTTTGTACTTAATTTTTAAAGTTGTCTCAGTTTTACAGTTATGTAAAACTTTACGTAAGAGCTATAAACATAACGAGTTCATACCTAATTTTATGTTTTCCTATTAACATAATAAAGTCATCACTCAAGATCTGGAAGATTTCATTTTCTTTGCAAAGGTCTCTTTATATCTTTCAGATCTGAGAAACAAACCCACAGGTCTGGTCTGATCCCATGTATCTCTCCAGTCTTAACTTTTTATTTTATACTCCCCCAACCCTGTTTTCCACCTATGCTTGATTCGCCTCTGTTCCCTAAGGGTGCTGTGCTCTCTTGTCTGCTGCGGTGTTGCATTGTTCTCTCAGCTTAGAACCAATCTCCCTCCCTCTCTCTCCTTCTTACTTTTCTTCCTCTTTGCCTCCTGCGATCTTTCTCTATTCTGGGCAGCTGCAACCAAATCTTGGAGATGAAGAGTACTTTTATTTATTTTTAAAAAATATTCTTTTAATGTTCATTTTTGAGAGACAGAGGGAGACAGAGCGTGAGTGGGGGAGGGGCAGAGAGAGAGGGAGACATAGAATCTGAAGCAGGCTCCAGGCTAGGAGCTGTCAGCACAGAGCTAAAGCAGGGCTCAAACCCATGAAGCACGAGATCACGACTTGAGCCTAAGTTGGACCCTTAACCTTAAGACTGAGCCACCCAAGCGCCCCAGAGTACTTTTATTTTTTTAATACCTTAGCGTTAGCACCGTGTCTGGCACATTGTATGCTCTGGTTAAGTAATTAGTGAATGAACTAGAGTGTTAGCATTGTACCTTATGTGTTGTATAGGTCTATACTGAGAGATAGTTTTTAAAATCACAATTGTAAAGCCTTCAAAATTCCTTCTGAATTCCGTTTGAGTATGTTGCAAGTCTGAATTAGAAAATATTTTGAAAGTATGTTTACTCTTCTCACTTAAAATTTGATCTCTCAAAGTAAATATTCTTTGTGCCATAATAAGTAACCCATAGCCGTAACTTATGATTAAAGAGCAGCAGCCTTAAATGGCCTTAACCTTCTTAAAGCAATATTCCTGTTTACATTTAAATGGAACCTTATTAACAGAATTTATGTTTAATAAAGTCGGTTAAGTGACCAACTCTTGATCTTAGCTCAGGTCATGATCTCACTGTCATGGAAACGAGCCCTCCATTAGGCTCTGTACTGAACTTGGAGGCTGCTTGGATTATTTCTCTACCCTCCCCTACCCCCCTTTCTGCTCACGTGCTCGCTCTCTTTCTCTCAGAATAAATAAATAAACTTAAAAAAAAAAGAAATCGAGTACTTTGTTACCATCCATTTTTCATAGATGCAAATGATGTTGAAATTACTGAGAAATTCCTTTTTAGTATAAAGTTCAAGGAACCTTTGCTGTATAGTGTTTGTTTTTTTTTTTAATTTTTTTAAATGTCTTATTTATTTCTGAGAGAGAGAGACAGTGTGAGCAGGGGAGGGTCAGAGAGAGAAGGAGACACAGAATCTGAAGTAGGTTCCAGGCTCTGAGCTGTCAGCACAGAGCCCGACACAGGGCTCGAACCCACACACCGTGAGAGCATGACCTGAGCTGAAGTTGGCTGCTTAACCGACTGAACCATCCAGGCGCCCCTGCTGTATAGTGGTTTTAAACTTTTGCTTAATGTGGTATATACATTTTTAGGTAAAAAAAATTGCTTTTATTTTGCAATTTGGACTTGTATTCTTTCCTCATGGCTTCCTCTGGTACTGCAAATGAAAGCACTCTTACAGTGCTCTGTCGAAGAGATCATTTCTTTCTGGATGTTGTAGACTGAAACATTCAGTTTTTACACCTTCTCACTTTGCCAAGTATGATTCTGAGATTTTACAGTCTAGCACTTACATTTGGTGAACATTTGAGAGGACAGGGTTTAAGTAAAAATAGAAATTGATCATTTCTGTACATGTGTTTTTTTTCTTGAACATATGTTGTTTTCCTTTTAGATAAACTCTTGTAGAAAAATTGCTTTAAAAGCAACAGAATTCATTTAATATCAGTGTTAATGCCTTTATAGTATTGATAATATATTGAATACAATACAAAGAAGACCTGCTCTTATCATTACCAGATATAAGTGAAAGTCTTAGGGAGGAAGTGGGAGACTGTCTGTGGATAGAAAATGATGAGCCACATCATATTTTGAAACCCAACTTGTAATGAGTATAACCACTGACTGTTGGAGCAATAACACTACAGTTGTGACCTTTATGAAATTCATCATGTGTTTTGAGTATGTATTGTATGCCCGCCACTGTGTTAAGCACTAGAGGGGAGAAGGAGTAAGTGAAATTATATCTGTATATGTAGCTCTTACTCTCTAGAGGCTTATAATAAGGAGGTGAGTAGGGAGAATCCATAGGATATCAGTAAATAATCCTAATGTAATGCAAGTGTTAAGTGCTAGACGAGATACAAAGATTCTTTGGAAAGTAAGTGATTTTAGTGACACGAATCTTGAAGGGCTTCTTGGAGGAAGTAGGATATCCAGTGACTTTGAAATGGATGTGTTTAGAAAGAGGGAGAAGGAAGGATATTTTAAGTAGAGGGACTAGTTTGAGTAAGGATGTGGATCTGAAAGCGTGTAGAATATTTTTAGACTCGGATAGATCCTGAAGGTTTTACAGAGATAGGTAAGAATTTAAAAAGCTGTGGACAGTTTTAAATCCTGGGACAAGAATTGAGGATTAAGATTTTCCATAGAGCTTGGAGTTGTTGACTTTTAAGCAGAAGAATGTTTTAAGTACATATGTTTAATAAAAATCTAAAAGTAATTATCAACTCCTACATTACAGAAGTTTCCAATAAGAGACTTTTAGTGGGTTTTAGATATTGCATGCTTTTAAAGCAAAAAACTGAGTCAAAAGATTGTGTTCTTTTTTTTTAATTTTTAATTTTTTGAAGTTTGTTATTTTGAGAGACAGAACCGGCGGGGGGGGGGCGGCGCGGGGGGGAGGGGGAAAGATACACACACACACATACAGAGAGAGAGAGAGAGAGAGAGAGAGCGAGCGAGCCAAGCAGGCTCCATGCTGTCAGCACAGAGCCCTATGCAGGGCTCAAACTCACAAACCATCAGATTACAACCCAAGCTGAAACAAGGATTGGATGCTAACCGACTGAGCCACCCAGGCGCCACAAGATAGTTTTCTTTTTAAAAGGAACTGTAAACTTTGACTTTTAACCATGGTTTCCACCCATTTATTCATCTTTAAAGATGAAAATAGACTTCTCAGTTTATTTGTCCATATGCTTTTAGAATTTGGTAGTAACAATTTTTGAGAGATGTTTATAAACTAGTTAAATTTGGTTTACATATTTCTCAAATATTAGTAAAAGCCCAGGAAGTATACCTTTACTTGGTTTTGGTTCTGAAAATGGTTTTGGTGTGTAAAACTGCAGGGCTACTAGGAGAGGGAGCACTTTCGATTATATTATTGAGAGAAACATTATTTAAAAGGAGGCAGCTGGTTATAAGTAATGTGAATAGTCCTATTCTTATGTTCATACTTTGTTGAGCATACTTGTATATGTAGTAAACATTTCTTCAATTGAAGTTTAAAATTATCTAGTATTTAAAAATATTTTTTTAAGTAGATACCACGCCCAGTGTGGGGCTTGAACTCACAACATTGAGATGAAGAGTTGCATGCTTTACCAATTGAGGCAGCCAGGTGCCCCTGTCTCGTATTTAAAAAGTAAGTTTATCAGTAATCATTTTGGAAAATATGGTTTCAAATGACTTCTTAAACAATTGATTGTCTGCCTAATGACATAATAAACATTGTTTGTGGTACTGTTTGACCCCTAAGATGAGGAAATAAAGCTTTGCTTTATTAGAAAAGGCTTTATAGAGAAGGTGAATTGAGTTATAGTTATAGATTCAGAGTTGTATAGTGTGGTAGATAAGTAAATACATGTGTTTCAATTCTTTTTTTTTTCCGTGTGTTTCAATTTTGATCAATCTAAAATAATTAATGCATATGTTAGGTGTCTGCTAAATTAAAATTTGTTGCAGATGGTGTCTGATTTCAGTGTAATATGAGTCTTAATTATTCCAATTTTGAAATAATGGAATTTTGTGATATTAGGTGAAGATGTCATGATCTCTAGGTGTTATTTTGTAGTAAGATAATTGCTCCTTTCTAACCAGGCCATGAAGTTCATTAGTTTACTTATTGAAGTGATGGTCCACTAGGTTATGTCCTAAGTATGCAAGGCTGAACAAAACAGACAACATTCCCTGATTATCACCTAATGGGAGAGGAAATATTAATGAACATCAAAAGAAGTGAATACTTAATTGTGATCAGGTACTCTGAAGGAAAACAGAAGTGACTACATGAATTTCTGTATGCTGAAAAAAGTACCACAAGTTCAAGAAACTAAAAAAAGAAAAGAAAAGACGATTGGATACTGGGAAGGGAGGTTAATAAGAATATAAAATAAATCTGATGAGCTAGGTGGGAATCACATCAAGTGTGAAGTTACATAATTGCTTTGTAGGCCACATCAGGACCTTAAAGTTTTTCCTAAGGTAAATGGAAAGCTTATTAAAATTTTTTAAGCAGTGGTTGGGTAATATGATCTGGTTTGTGTTTTAAAAAGATCATTTTGGAGACACCTGGGTGGCTTAGTTGGTTGAGCTTCCGAGTCTCTCTGTCTCTCTCTTTTTAAAAAATGTTTATTTATCTTGAAAGAGCAAGAAAGAGAGGGAAAGTGAGTGCAAGCTCACAGTAGGCCTCTCTGGGGAGCTGGAGAGGGATAGAGAGAGAGGGAGGGAGATAATCTCCTAAACTATGAGATCATTATGCGAGCCAAAACCAGAGATTGGACACTTAAATGACTGAGCCAAGCACTTGCCCCTCGAGCATCCCCCTCTTGATTTTGCCTCAGGTCATAATCCCAGGGTCATGGGACTGAGCTCCGCCTCAGGCTCTGTGCTGAGTGTGGAGCCTGCTTAAGATTCTCTCTGTTCCTCTGCCCCTCCACCCCCCCCATGTTCTCTTTCTCTCTAAAATTAAAAAAAAAAAGCTACTTTTCTTCTAAAAAGAAATAGATCACTTTGGCTGCTGTATGAAATACAGATTAGAGAGAAAACAGGAACCAGGAATCCAATTAGAAGTCTGTAACATTTGTTCAAGCTGGAGATAAAGAGATAGCTTGTTTTGAATAGTGGCTAAAGAAAAAGAAGTGAACAGATACATTCAAAATATTTTGGGAGGCTGTGGTTATGGATTGGTTGTGGAGAGAGATTAAAGGGAGGATTGAACAAGAGTGTTCAAAGAGTGATAGGATGAGGATCACTGGAGCAGGAGTTCCTGGCAGTAGGGAAAACAGATTAAGGAATCAATTTGGGATGTATTAAGGTTGAGATTCCTCAAAGAACATGATAAAACAGGTTCTCTGTCTCAAAGAGAAAAGTCTGATAATGGTGCATATTTGGGTATTTGTATTGTAGGTATACAGGTAGGTTTTTTTTTTTTTTAATTTATTTTGAGAGAGAGAGAGAGAGCATGAATGGAGGAGAGGGGTGAGAGAGGAACAGAGAGTCCCATGGAGAATCTGCACTGTCAGCACAGGCTCTATCCCACAAACCTTGAGATCATGACCTAAGGTCAAGAGTCGGATGCTTATACCACTGAGCCACCCAGGTGCCCCTGTGTACACATAGTATTTTAAGCCATGAGAATGTAAGGAGAGAATGTAGACTGAATCAGTAAAACCCATGGCTGAGCATAGGGAAGCATCAGCTTCTGAGAAGTCTGGTAGGTAAAATGGTAGGAGACTGAGGTGGTGGGAAAACTGGGAAGGCTGTAGTTACAGAAACCAAAAGTATATTAAGGAGAGAGCCTGGATGTCGATGTCCTGCATTTGACACCATTGTGGTTGAAGTTGAGCGAGCTCCAGAGGTGTCCGGAGGAATAACAGTATTTGCTGTAGTAGCCTCATCAGCCTGCCAAGCCAGTGAACATTCGACTTCTCCTTGAACTAAATCACAGTTTGGATATAAGAAATTTGCCTTAAGAAATCACAGCTGAAGAAATGTATGATATATTTGGGAAATTCTAATCTATTCATCAAATCTGAGTGGTGAACACAGCCGAAACTAGACGAATAGCTTACGTGATCAGTGAAGATTTCTTTGATTCCAAGAGTGTGTGTGACTACCTTTCAGGATTCAGTGTTTATAACAGATACCTGGTGGTTTTGTACTGTAATGCCAACAGGGCATTTCAGAAGATGGACACAGAAAAGAAGGAAGAACAGTTGAAGCTTCTCAAGGAGAAACATGGCATCAACACACATCACCAGAATAAACGTTTTCTGCATTTTCGTTTTGGACTAGCACCCGTAAATGAGCACCATCGCCCATGTTTTTTGGTTTTTAATTAATACTGAATGTTACGGTTTGTTGAGATTCAAAATGACATGCTTGAAATTTTGATACATGTTAGAATTAGAATATATTATGTGAATAAACTTACAGCTTTTTGATAAAAAAAAGGTATATTAAGGAGCCATTAGTGGCTGAATGTGTTGAATGGTAGGTCAACTAAAATGATTAAGTGTCTGTTGGATTTAGCAACATGCAAATCACTAGTGATCTTGGCAAAGTGGAGTGTGGGAAGTTGAAAACAGAATGTTGGGAAGTTAGAGACAATAGAAGGTTGAATAGTGATTGGATATGTTTTGGAAAACAATTTGTCTCTATGTACTAAAATTGAAGATGCTTGGGGGCTCCTGCATGGCTCAGTAGATTAAGCATTTGACTCCTGATTTCTGCTTCTGCTCAGGTCATGATCTCATGGTTTGTGGGTTCAAGGCCTGCATTTGGCTCTTTGCTGTCAGCCCGGAATCCACTTTGGATCCTCTGTCTCGATTGTGCGCACTCTCTCTCGCTCACCCAAAAATAAATAAACAGTAAAAAAAAAAACAAAAAACCCTGAACACTGAAGGTGCTCATAGCTTGCACCCTAGCAATTTCCCTTATAGGTATATTTTCTAAAACAGCTTTCAATCATTGATATAAGAGAAATGCAGAAAAAATGATCACTACAGCTCTGTAATGGCAGGAAAAAAAACTGGACAGTGGATAAGTTGTGTGAATACACAGTGGTGAAAATAAATGAACCATAGTAACGTTTATCAACATGGATTAACCTCATAACATAATGCTGAAAATTAAAAAAGTCTCTGTCCTTAGAATATATCCTTTATAAATGTTGAAAAATATTTAGAAAAGTGTTTAAGGATACATACATAGGGGCGCCTGGGTGGCTCAGTTGGTTAAGCGGTCAACTTCAGCTCCAGTCTTGATCTCAAAGTACGTGGATTCGAGCCCCGCATCAAGCACTGTGCTGACAGCTCAGAGCCTGAAGTCTGCTTTGGATTTTGTGTCTCCCTCTCTCTCGGCCCCGCCCCTACTTGTGCTCTGCCTCTCTCTGTCTCTCTCTTTCAAAAATAAATAAACATTAAAAAATTAAAAAAGAATACATATATAAATAATAAAAATATAAAGGAATTTATAAGAATGATTATCCCCAAAATTAGAAGAGTGGCTATCACTTGTAAGGTGGAGTGAGCACAGGAGATGTGATCCAGGGATGCTCTACGATAGCCTTTCACTATATTGGCAATGCTGTGTTTCCTGAGGTGGTTCATGACTAACACAGGTGTTTACTGTATTGCTTCTTGCCCTGTTTCAGGTAACTTTTTATAAAACGAATGGTTGCAGAGGAAATAGAGACTCACCAAGAATCCTTTTGAGAAGCTTGGCCATGAACAGAAATAGAAGAGCGATAGAATGATAGCTGGAGAGAGATAGGGGATCAAGGAAGCCTTTTTCTTTTTTTAAAGTTTATTTGTTTTTGTAGAGAGAGAGCATGAGCAGGGGAGGGACAGAGAAAGGGAGAGAGAGAATCCCAAGCAGTCTCTGCACTGTCAGCACAGAGCCTGATGGAGGGCTCCACTCATGGACTGTGAGATCATGACTTGAGCCAAAATCAAGTGTAAGATGCTTAACCAGTGGAGCCACCCAGGCACCCTGAATCCATTTCTTTTTTTTGAGAAGAATATGATCTCATGATTTGGTTTGTGAGTTTGAGCCCCGTGTCTGGCTTTGCGCTGACAGCGCGGAACCTGTGATTGGGCTTGTGTCTCCCTCTCTCTGCCCCTCCCCCACTTGCTCTCTATCTCTCTCTCAAAATAAATAAATATAAACTTTTAAAAAAAGGAAGAATATGTTTGGATGCTGGTAGAAAGGATTCATTAGAGAGGGAGAAGTTGAAGTTGGTAGAGAGAAGTCAGTAACTGATAAAGGTCTAAGAGAAGATAGTAAAATGGATATACTTGTTCTTTCACAGAAGAGAGATACTTTTTCTTTTTTAGCCAGAGGAAATAAGAGAATGGATGCAGATGCTAGTAGTTTGAAAGTTGATGGTTGATTGATGAGAAGATTTCTGTCTCATGTTTGATCTTCTGTTTTTAATCATTATTCTATAAGACAAGGTCATTTGTGGAATGCAAGATAGGAGAGAGAGTCCTAGGCTCCATGGATATATTTGTGAGGAGTAGGAAAACTAGTAAGATTTTGGGAATTGAGGGCCTAGTTGAGAGTGAGTTATGAAAAGTGATTATAAGAAATTCAGTTAATATGCAAAGACACAATGAAGAAAGCACAACCGGGATGGAGCTCTCTTTGCTTCTGTGTTTTTCACCACAGTATTTTAAACCTGAAGGCTATTGAAGTCTTATAACTGACTTTGGGGCAAGATCTTTCTCTGCAAAATACTGTTTTTGGATCTGATATTGGCTTTGATCTCCAGGTGTACAATATTTGTTTCCCTACCTTTTAGGAATTAACCTCTTCGTATTCTCGCAGGGAGAGAAATCCTGCCATATGAGGCCAAGGGAAATGTCGGTACTCATGAAGCTTTTTGCTTTAATAAATACAGCCATTGTTATACAATTACAGTTTAATATCATTTGTTGTAAACTGGACTCTAAAGTGATCATGATCTTAGCTCAAGTCTCATTTAGACTTTTGGAGTTTGTTTATTTATTTTTTAATTTTTTTTTTTGTGAGAGAGAGACAGCGTGAGCAGGGGAGGGTCAGAGAGAGAGAGGGAGATACAGAATGTGAAGCAGGCTCCAGGCTCTGAGCTAGCTGTCAGCACAGAGCCTAATGGGGGGCTTGAACCCATGAACTGTGAGATCATGATCTGAGCTGAAGTCGAATGCTTAACCGACTGAGCCACCCAGGTGCCCCTAGACTTTTGGAGTTTAAATAATTTAGTAATCTGAACAGCTCCATTTGTCAACAGTACATATGTTCTGAGAGAATAATTGAAAAAAAAAAACACCTTATAGTAGGTTCTGAACACCATTTGAAAGAGGCAGGTTAAAGGTCACAGTTTACTTTTTAATCTTTTAAAAATAAATTTAAATTTGAAACGTTATAAGACTAATACATGTGTTTATTAAAATATGGAAGATGGATTTCTGGTTCGTTGGGAAAGCACATTAAACCTTTTTTTTTTACTGTGCACTTATTGTACTTTTTTTATTGTGGAAAAACATCCATAACATAAAATTTATTATTTTAATCACTTTAAGTGTGCAACTCAATGGCATTAGGTATATTCACAGTATTGTGAAACCATCACCATTGTCTGTTTATAGAACTTTTTCATCATCCCAAACAAAAACTAAATACCCATTAAACACAATTCCCCATTCCTCCTCACCCCTCATCTCTGGCAACCACAATTCTCCTTTCTCATTCTGTGAATTTGCCTTTTCTATGCAACTCATATAAGCAGGATCATACACTATTTGTCTTTTATTAACTGGCCATTTCACTTTGCAAAATATTCTCAAGGTTCATCCATGTTGTAGCATGTCAAAATTTCATTCTTTTTTTAAGGCCAAGTAATATTCCATTGTATATATGCCACATATTGTTTATCCATTCATCTTTTTTTTTTTTATTCATTCATCTTTTGATGAACACTTGCATTTCTTCTACCTTTTGACTGTTGTGGGTAATGCTGCTGTGAACATGGGTATACCTGAGTCCCTGTTTTCAGTTCTTTTGGGTATAGAAGTAGGAATCTAATTGCTGGATCAAATGAAATTCTGTTATGCTCTTTGAGTAACCACCAAACTGCTTTCCATTCCATCTGCACCATTTTACATTCCCACCAGCAACGCTCAAGGGTTCTAATTTATCAACATTTACCAGCAGTTTTTGTTTGTTTTGATAATAGCCATCCTAATGAGTGGTGAAGTGGTATCTCATGGTGGTTTTGATTTGTGTTTCCCTAATGACTAATGATATTGAGCATCTTTTCATAGATTTATTGGTCATTAAAACATTTTTTAAATGTTTTTAATTATTTTTGAGAGAGAAAGAAAGACAGTGCAAACAGGGGAGGGTCAGAGAGAGAAGGAGACACAGAATCTGAAGCAGGCCCCAGGCTCCGAGTTGTTGGCACGGAGCCCAATACAGGGCTTGAACTCAAGGGCCATGAGATCATGATCTGACTCGAAGTCAGACGCTCAACTGACTGAGCCACCCAGGTGCCGCAATTGGTCATATTTTATTTTTCTTTTCTATTTTAAAATTTTATTTCCATTGTAGATAACAAAGTATTGCTAATTGGCCATTTTTAATATCTTCTTTGGAGAAATATTTTAGTCCTTTGCCCATTTTTCAATTAAGTTGTCTTGGCATTCTTATGGAAAATCAGTTATAAATATATGTTTCTGGACTCTCAGTTCTGTTTATTTGATTTATAGGGTTGTAGTAAGTTTTGAAATTGAAAAGTATGTGTGTCTTCCAGCTTGCTCTTTTGCAAGATTTTTTTTTTTAATTTATTTTTTATTTTTTTTTATGTTTTATTTATTTCTAGGAGAGAGAGAGACAACGTGAGCAGGGGAGGGTCAGAGAGAGAGGGAGTCACAGACCGAAAGAGGCTCCAGGCTCTGAGCTGGCAGTCAGCACAGAGCCCAACGCGGGGCTCGAACCCACAACCGCGAGATCATGACCTAAGCGAAAGTCGGACACTTAACCGACTAAGCCACCCAGGCGCCCCTCTTTTGCAAGATTGTTTTGGCTGTTTGGGATTTTTTTAATTTTCATATGAATTTTAGGATCACATTGTCAACTTCTGCAAAGAAGTCAGCTGGGATATTGATATTATGTTGAATCTGTAGAAGAGTTTAGGGAATATGTCCATCATAATAATTAAATCTTCTGATCCACGAATGTGAGATGTCTTCCATTTCTTTAGGTCTTTCATTTTTTTCAATAACATTTTATAGTTTTCAGAGCATGTTTTCTTATTTTTTGTTGAATTTATTTCTGAGTATTTTATTCCTAATGATGATATTGCATGTGATGTTGCTGAGTGGAGTGTTTTTTTTTTAAATTTGTTTTAAATGTTTTTATTTCTGAGAGAGACAGCGTGAGCAGGGGAGGGTCAGAGAGAGAGAGAGACACAGAATCTGAAGCAGGCTCCAGGTTCTGAGCTGGCTCACGAACTGTGAGATCATGACCTGAGCCGAAGTCAGACGCCTAACTGACTAAGCCACCCAGGCACCCCTGAGCAGAGTGTTTTATATGCATCTGTTAGGAATAGTTGGTTTATTATACTATGTTCCAGTTCATTATACCAAATCCTGAGAGACTATAATGTTTTTCCTTATTTATATCCTTTATCTCTTGAATAACACCAGATTATTTTAATGTTAGGAGACCTTAGTTGTTTGTGAGAGGGGAAAAGGCAGGTTAAGCAGAAAGTTGGGGGGCCTGAGTTTTTTAAGGAAATGCACTGGTCTGCAGACTATTGCTAAGGCCACAGATGTAGAGGAATACTTGAGAAATGTTAGTAATCAAGGTTCCTTTTTAAGCTGTTAATATTCCTTTTTTTTAAAAAAAAATTTTATAGAGGTATAATTTCATAAAATTCACTTTTTAAGTGTATAGTTGAGCGATTTTTCATCACTTTATAGAGTATGCAGCTATCATCACAGTTTAATTGTAGAACATTTCTATCACCCCAAAACAGTCTCTTGTGCTCATTTGCAGGCCTCCTTCATATTTTGTTTTATCCTTTATTCTTGTGTAATAGTAAATGCTCAGATACATTCAAATTCTTCTCTCAATTAATTATTATCAGAGTAGAATGGACATTTTATAAAAGATAAAACTGAAATTTAGGGAAGTTACTGAACCTAAAATGTATGTCTGGTATATTATATGATCAGAAATAATAGTTATCTATATTTCATTTACTAAATCACGATGCCTCAACTGTTTATAGCTCAATTGAAGTTTGGAACTTAGATTACTTTGTTAAGGAATTTAAGAAATTAGTTAAGAGGTAATTGCCTATGTTAGTTTTTGGTTACTACACATTTTTGAGAATCTTTATTAGCAAGGATACCACTCTACATCTGGATTGTCAACAGTCCTTGCATACAACTAAACTACAGGAATCACTCACAATTTGAGGTAATGTGCATTGGGACATAAAAGGTCTTAACCTTTCCCATGATGATTATGGAGAAATAAGGGAGGACTTTTCTTTTGCCACACAATATTCATTCAGTAGATAGTTATTACATGCATACTGTATACACTGAGTTATTCTTGATACTCTTCTGATATTGGTATTCTTTTTTTTTAATGTTTATTTTGAGAGAACAAGTGTTAGTGAGAGAGCACTCAGGTGCACAAGCGGAAGAGGGGGAGAAAGCGGAGAGAGAGAGAATCCCAAGCAGGCTTCACACTGTCAGCACACAGCCCCAGCGCAGGGCTCGATCTCACAAACTGAGAACATGACCTGAATTGAAATCAGGAGTCAGACATGTAATGGACTGAGCCACCCATGCGCCCAAGATTGCTATTCTTAATCCCTCTGTCATTGCCCTTCTTTTTTCCCCAAGAGATCCTCAGAATCTTATTTTATTTTTATTTTATTTTATATTTTATTTTATTTTATTTTATTTCATTTTTTAATGTTTTAATTTATCTCTGAGAGAAAGAGACAGAGACAGAGACAGACAGACAGCATGAGAAGGGGAGGGTCAGAGAGAGAGGGAGACACAGAATCTGAAGTAGGCTCTGAGCTGTCAGTATAGAACCCCATGCAGGGCTCGAACCCACAAACCTTGAGATCATGACCTGAGGCAAAGTTGGACGCTTAACCAACTGAGCCACCCAGGAGCCCCTGTTTTTTGTTTTTTGTTTTTTTAATGTTTTATTTATTTTTGAGAGAGAGAGGAAGAGAGAGAGAATGAGTTGAGGTGTAGAGAGAGGGGGACAGAGGATCTGAAGTGGGGTCTGCTGACAGCAGCAAGCCTGATGTGGGGCTCAAACTCATGGACCACAAGATCATGACCTGAGGTGAAGTCGGATGCTCAATTTTCTGAGACATCCAGGTGTCCCTGATTGAGTCATTTTGGAAAGCAGTTTGGTGATACAAATTAAAAGTGATACAGCATGTACCCTCTGACTTACACATACAGTAGTTTTATATATACACATATTCACTGTAATGTTTGAAATACTAAATTCTGGATATAACCCAGTGATCTGTCAGGGGCTTTCTGCTTAAATGAATACTGTACAGTCAATAAAAGAATGAAAATTCGTATGTACTGATGTGAAACTATGTTCATTGTTTACTAAATGAAATAAGAATTGGATGTGTAATAATTTCTTCACGTATGACTATATGTGACTCCTCACATTATTATTTCAAGGGAATGAAATCGTTGGTGACTTTTAATTTCTAATTTTTATTAAGTTTTGAGCAAAGAGTATTTAAAGAGTTTTACTTTTGTAATTGGAAAAACGAAACCATTAAGGTTTATCTCTTTTGAAAAATGTGTAAGTGGAAGAATACTCCTTATTCATGTTTATATGAACAGCCAAAACATTTGCTGAGAGCTAGGAAAGAAGAGATAGCTAAAGGGGCGCCTGGGTGGCTTAGTCGGTTAGGCGTCCGACTTTCGCTTGGGTCATGATCTCGCGGTTCGTGGGTTCGAGCCCCGCGTCGGGCTCTGGGCTGGCTGCCGGCTCAGAGCCCGGAGCCTGTTTCGGTCTGTGACTCCCTCTCTCTCTGACCCTCCCCTGCTCACACTGTCTCTCTCTCTCCTAGAAATAAATAAAACATTAAAAAAAAAAAAAAAAAGAAGAGATAGCTAAATAGGGAGATATCCTATATCTTCTATATGAAAACTGTATATTCACATTTCAATGTTCTGGTGTTTAGCTTGTGAGAATATTAGTTGTCACATTCTGATGTTAGTACAGTTAGTTGACTCTAATTCTTACAGATATATTCAGCACCTAACAAATCTGTTTTTGAGTTTACCCTAAATAAAGAATGAAGTCGTCAGTCATACCATATATGTTGTGTTGCATCTACTTATTCTCACATAACAGCAATTATGGAAAGTCCTCCAAGTTCATTGGCAAAGATTTACCTCATTTGTTTATTATTAGGTGCGCCTGGGTGGCTCAGTCGGTTAAGCGTCTGACTTTGGCTCAGGTCATGATCTCATGGTTCTTGGGTTCGAGCCCCGCGTCGGGCTCTGTGCTGACTGCCAGCTCAGAGCCTGGAGCTTGTTTCAGATTCTGTGTCTCCCTCTCTCTCTGACCCTCCCCTGCTCACGCTGTATCTCTCTCTCAGAAATAAATAAAACATTAAAAAAAAAAACCCTAAGGTTTAATTATTTACCATTTTTTCTCTTCTTGGTCATTTCGTTATTTTCAGTTGTTTTACCATTAACAGCAGGGCTTCAGTAAATGTTTTTGTAGCTTCTGGAAGTACTGTTAATTCTGTGGGTTATAGCTCCACAAGTGAGGCTGCTCGACTGAAGGATGTATTTTTTCAGAGTTTGAAAAATCACTTTACCATTTTAATGACTATGTCATTTTAGAAAAATACTTGGCCATTGTTATTAAATAGAACATTTTAGATAAAAGATTTCTTTTCTCATTGGATTGAATTTTTTAACTATTGCCATCCCAGGTATCTTTGAGTTTATTTCTGGCTTCTGCTTTGGAGATCATTTAGTTCATTTCTGTGCACTGCAAGGCTATTTTGATGATGACTGCTTTTTAGTAAGTTTACTGTATACTGTGACAAAGTCTTCTTGTTCTCTATCCAGAACTAAGTATATAATAGATGCTTCTTGCATATTTATTAAGTTAATAAGTAGATATAATGAATAATAAACATTAAGTCTTGCTTTAGATAAATTTGGCATGCCTGTTACTTTAGGGAAACTGAAACTTGGCATGTTCATGGTGTCCCCTGCTAGCCCAGAATGGTATTACACTTTCTCAAGTGTAATAAACAGGGACATACAGGAAGAGTTGAGGAGAATTGGATGATAAATTTGAACTTGGAAATATGAAGGGACACATGTTAGACGTGAGAGAAATACTTTAAGCCTTAGAGAAGAGACTGTTTGATAGCACAGAGCAAGAACTGGGGCTCGAACTCATAAACCATGAGACCATGACCTGAGCTGAAGTCGGACGCTCAACCAACTGAGCCACCCAGGACCCCCTCTACTGGTCTGTTCTTGTCTTTCCCTCCTGCTCTCCCTCCCTCCTTCACCCACCCTCCCTGTGTATATGCACGCATGCGCAGCACAAACTTTTTTTTTCCCCGCTCTCTCACTCACTCTCTACACTTACTAGATCTATCTTTAGATGGGTGCTAAACCATTTGAGAGTTGTAGACAGGATGATGACATTCGAAATACCCACATAAGCTGTGTATGTCCTAAGGACCAAGGACATTCTCCTACATTACCAGATACAGTTATCATAGTTCAGAAGCTGAACATTGACAGGGTTATCCGAAATACTCTTCGTACTCAAATTTCCCACTTTCCCAATAATGTCCTTTACAGCCATTTTTGTCTCCCCAGGTCTAGCATCTGGGAAATGAAGGATCACGTATAGCCTTTAGTTGTTATGTCTCCTTGAATGTAGAAGAATATGAAAGTAATCCCAGCCTCTTTTTGTGTTTCTTTTCATAATACTGACATTTTTGAAGAGTTCAGACCAATTTTGCAGAATTGTCCTCAACTTAAGTTTTGTCTGCTTATTCTTGATTAGACTCAGGTTAAATTTTTAGCAGAAAGACTACCTAGATATGTCTTTAGCCTCACACCAAATGGCACATGATGTCATTTTATCCCATTATCGATAATGTTAACTCTGATTACTTGATTAAGGGTATTATTTACTTCTCTATATTAAAGATTTTTTTTTTCTAATTAATGGTCTTTGGGGTGATACTGAATATTCCCTTTCCCCCCAGTTTTTTGCCCAGTTGTTTTAGCATCAGTTTTTTTTTTTAAGAGAACCCACATCTGTGTGTAAGTAGGGGAGGAGCAGAAGGAGAGGGAGAGAGAGAATATTAAGCAAGGCTCCATCCCACAACCGTGAGATCATGACCTGAGCCAAAATCAAGAGTCAGATGCACAACCTCCTGAGCCATCCAGGCACGCGCTGATTGATGATTTGGGTCTCAATTATTACTGTAGTGGTCACAAAAAAACTCATTTTCTAATTCTTTTATTTCTTCTACAGGTATTAGTTGACATTCTTCTATATAGAAGGGTGCTTACTCCCTGCTTTATTTCTCGTCGTTTTATTTTTTGCTGTTACCACTGTGGACATAGGGGTTCTTTTTTTGTTCATTTGTTTATATTCCCTTTTTGTCTTTGTTTATTTTGATGCTCATGTTACTAAATATTTTTTAGTGTTTTTTTCTTTCTTTTTTTTTTTTTTTTTTCTGAGAGAAAGAGACAGCATGAGCAGGGGAGGGGCAGAGAGAGGGAGACACAGAATCCGAAACAGGTTCCAGGCTCTGACCTGTCAGCACAGAGCCCAAAGCCGGGCTTGAACCCATGAACTGTGAGATCATGACCTGAGCCGAAGTCAGACGCTTAACCAACTGAGCCACCCAGGCACCTTTGATGCTCAGGTTTCTAAATCTGACTGATGGGAGCACCTTCTGGCTGGTTCTCATGCCCTTTTCATATGTCTCCATGTGTTTTTGTGCATTTTCTGGCTGTTAAAACAAGATATTTTAAGGTCTCTCTGTACTTTATCTGCTGTAGTCTTGGAATGAGCTATTTCTTCAAGAACTCTTGTTCCATTTTCATAGAAAATGATACTAGAAATCAGAATTTGGGTGCTGAGTGTGCTTCTTTCTTCTGGGATTTTGGTGCTCATAGACTCTTTCAATGAACAGACCTGAAGACACTCAATAGTCAGGCAGGCAGGCAGATAGATAGAGATAGAGATTTTTAAAATATAAGCCTGTGTCCATTGTACTACTACTAATCCCCAAAGGTTTTTTTCCTTTTTATTCCTTTCTGTATTTATGTCTCTCTTCTCTCATAGGAACATGCCTGGATCCCCAGAAGTCTGAGTGTATTTACTCATTTGCCCAATCTTGTAGCAATGAAATTGCTATACCATTATGCTATACCATAGAATGCTGTTTGAAATAAATGTATCAACTTAAATACTTGATGGGTACTTAAAACAGTTTACCTTAAACAATTAAAAAATTTAGATAGCGAACTCTCCTTTCTACCTGCTATTATGCTTTAAAAAATTGTTTTATCTGGTAGTCCCACAGATTTGGTTTTGATGTAACAATTTGCTAATTTTAACTGAATCCTTTTTCATTATGGTGGTTGCAAATCTCCTGGGGGATATGCTATAAAATAGTTTGCCTATACAGCAGAGATATACTTCACATTGACTCATTTAAATTTCATGTTAATTTTAAGGGAGCTGAGATTACTGGAATGATTGCTTTGTGGGAAACTTTATCTTAGGCAGAGATTGATATTCAAAAACACAGGAACACATATGGATCCGATAAATTAGATGTGAAAATAAGGCCAATAGGAAAAAAATTCGAGGGGCATCTGGGTGGCTCAGTCAGTTAAGTGCCCGACTTTTGGTTTTGGCTCAGGTCATGATCTTATGGTTTGTGGGTTTGAGCCACAGTTGGGGCTCTCTCTGTGGTGACAGCATGGAGCCTGGTTGCTTCCCTCTCTCTCTCTCTCTCTGTCTCTGTCTCTGTCTCTGTCTCTCTTTGTCTCTCTCTCTTTCCCCCCCCTTTCTCTCCCCCCCTCTTTCTACACCATTCCTGCTTGCTCTCTCTGTCTCTCTCAATCAAAGTAACTTTTAAAAAAAGTTTAAAAAGTTAGAGAATAAGAGCAGTAACTTGGATATTACTTCTTATAAGCAATCATTTAATCTTGGTATGCTTTTTGGCAGTCTCATTAAAAGGAAATATTCAGTTGGATGACTTTCATTGTTTAAGGAAACACTTTTTTAGTGGATTATTGGAGGACTTCTACTGTGGGAACCATCTCTCTTTGTACAATAAATGTACAGGTGTTTCTTGCATGATTATTTTAGCACTTTAATTAAATCATGGTTTAAGGAAGGCAGTTCTTTTTTTTAAAAAAATCGTTCAGGAATTGAAGTTAGGAAGTGTAAGGAAGTTAGTATTGAACACATTCCCTAGACTCTTGGGATACAGATACCTTCCTGTGCTGCAGCACCACATGAAGAGGTGTAAGGGTTGTAGCATTGTTTCTGAAACCTGATTGTTAGTGATATACACTTATTAATTGGCTCGAGTGTTCTGGAGGATAATATAAGTTCTTTGGTTTCACTCTCTGAATACTGAAGTATAGATGTTTTCTGGTATTTATTAAAGAAAGAATCAAGTACTTTTTGTGGTTCTGTATGGTACTAAGTACCAGGGAAACCAAAGAAAGCACATATTATTTCAGTACCTCAAAAGAGCTTATATTCTTGTCTAAGTTTATTAGAATATTGTACACATAGAAACACCTGAATACACATTTAGAGCACTTAGAATATTTTTTTGAACACTAATTTGCTTTGGTACTAAATTGTGCAAATCAAAAAATTTCATTTGTGAATATTTACTTGCACTGCTCTGACCACTTATAAAAACCTTCAAAAGTATATTGGTTTTGCTGTCCTTTCTAATTTTACAATTATAATTTCTTTCCAATCTTGATTTACTTTAATTTTCTGATTAGATTTGATTTATAAATCATAAGGCTAGAAATGCTCTACACGTATAACCTGGTTTTTCCCTTTGGTCTCCAGCCAGATTCCCCACTCCCTTTAAATAAAACCAGGATAGGTGATTGACTCTATCCCTAGGGAAGAATGTTGCTGAGTCCCTGGTAATCCCTTGTCCCAGGGTTCACATCCTTTACATTGTTAACCGAAAGTCCCTGCTGCTATAAATAATGGTTTAGTGAACTAAGTAAGCAAATGGCAAGAAAAAAGGGAGAAACAAAGAATCTCTGAAATACTTTTCTTTGATTGATGTTATGCCCAAGGAACCTAGGAAACAGGAGATGATGCATACCCATTTACAAAATTTTAATTTAATTCATCTTCTTTGGTCTGTTCTTCGTGAAAATACAGCATGCTGTAATGCTTATAGAAATGACCCCATCATTTTCCCCTCCACACCAAAAGACTTTTTCAGTACAATTTCGACTGTTACTAACCAAAGTTAATTTTAGACTCTATTGCTGAAAGCCTCAGTTTTGCCATTTATTGAGGTATTAATTGAAATCTTAATGTATTTAGAGCAGAAATGTCATTTTTTAGGGAATTGAGAGCAAGAGCAAAGCTGAGGTCAAACTGCCATAAAGATGGACACCAAGGAAGCTGTATTTGGGACAAAAAGAAATCAAGATAAGGTAGATGCAAAGTAGAGAAAAGCACTGGATCCCCGGGGGGAAGGAGTGGATTGTGTGCCCCTAATGGCAAAGAATAGTTAGATTTCTGAAGAGAAAGCCACGAAAAGTTTATAGGAAAAGCTAAGGATTTGGGTTTAAGTACTCCCTTCTATCTGACTGTGTATGTTTTAGCTGACTTAGCTAGCTGAATACTTTAAAAATTGATGAGGTTAAGTGTTTCAGTGGGGTAGATCCCAATACTCTGGGCTAGTGTTTTCTGTCTCGATAGCTGTGAAAGACATTGTTGATAGCAGTTGGTAAAACCATTCCCAGTACCCAGCTTCAGCACTAATGCCTGTTACTGCCTGGAACTCGAAAGGGAATCTCCAGTTGAAGCCTTAAACTCCCCAAATGAGCACAGAACATTTAATTTTTCCTTTCCTTTTTGTAATACAAAGACTGTGTTTTCTCTTCCTAGCAACATGAACCGTGAAGACCGAAATGTGCTGCGTATGAAAGAACGGGAAAGGCGGAATCAGGAAATTCAGCAAGGCGAAGACGCCTTCCCACCTAGCTCTCCTCTCTTTGCCGAGCCATACAAAGTTGTAAGTTGTCCTTTGAATGTTTTTCCCCCTAGTAGTGTGACAGTTTTGCTTTTAAGAAAGTGTTTAAAATTGAATTTTTATAGCAGGAAAGAGTTATTGTTATGTGTACCATTTAACTTTTTTTCCTTTCCTCTATATCAGAATGTCCTTTTTGGGGGTAAACTTGTCATTGGAGTATAACATACAGGAAGGTACACAAAACAAGTGTTTTAGCTGAAAGAATTTTCACAACATGAACAATCTTATATAATCAGTACCTAGATCAAGAAACAATATTGTTAGCATCCTAAAGTCATCCTCAAACCATAGCTTTTCCCATTTCCCCTTTGCTATCTCGGAGTTTTAAAAATGTGATCTGGATTAACTCAAGCATTCACCTCTATGTTCCTGGCTCTACAACTACCCCTAGGCAGGCATTTCATCGTTCTGAATTAAATTGAAATTTTGTAAATGGGTACGCAGCATCTACTGTTTCCTAGGTTCTTTGGGTATAACATCAGTCAGAGACAAATATTTCAGAGATTTGTTTCTCCCGTGTTTCTTGCCATTTGCTTACTTAGTTAACTAAATATCAGTTACTATTAGTATGTTCGAATAAATGTGTCTGCACTATCAGCCTAGTTCCTTTTTCTGTTACTGTATACTAAGTTATCTTTTTTTTTTTTTTTATGTGCTTAATTAATAGATTCCAGTTTAGGTTAAAAGCGTGTTGTCAGAGACGTTCAATAAATTGAACCAATTGCTATTTTTATAGTTATCGTATTTGATTTGGGATTACATAAAATACTACGCATCACTTCTCATGACTCTAATGTAGTTGTAGTGGCCATAAATGTCTCTACTATTTGATTTGGCCTTGGCTTTCATTTTATCTAGCCTTACATTTTAAAGGCTTACGCTGTGTATAGTGGCTATAATAGTGTATATTGTAGCAGTAGTGACCATTGTGGGTTTGCAGTATGAGATTGAGAGTGTATTAAACTTTTTTTTCTGATGAAATAACACATATTTTGAGATTACCCTTAAAACATTTGGTGTTTGTAGAGGCCCTTTATGAGATTTGTAAAAGCCATTTTTTTAGTTTTTAAGGATTTTCAATTAAAGAGTATACTGACATCATTTATATGAGTGTGACACGAAACCTGGGGTTTGGAATTAGGGTTTAAAGACGTTTTGAAAAAAATAGGGGTTTGGTCCAGTATCTTCAAATCATACTGCCATTTATTTTGTACTTGCAGTGTAATGAATTGTATTTGATTCTTGACCTTGGTGCTGTCTATATATTTACCTCTCTTGTTTCATAGGGGTCAGACTTAATTTTCAAATAATCTAGAATCTCAAATTCAATTCATGCCAATCTCAAATAGTAGTGGTTGATTTCCTCTTTAATGTAACAGGAAGCTTACTCTTATTCTTGTAAATGAATGTGAATTAGTCCTAAAGCTTGTATTTATTATTATTGTATTTTATTATTTAAGAATGATTTTTAGTATTTATTTTTAAGGGTTTCTGTATTTATTTTGAGAGAGAGAGTCTGTAGCAGAGTAGGGGCAGAGAGGGGGAGAGAGCATCTCAAGCAGGCTCCACAGTTATCACAGAGCCTGATGTAGGACTCAATCTCATGAACTGTGAGATCATGACCTGAGCTGAAGTCAAGAGTTGGACAGTCAACTGACTAAGCCACCCAGGGGCCCCTCCAAGAATGATTTAAAAAAAAATTTTTTTTAATAGTTTATTTATTTTTGAGACAGAGGGAGATAGAGCATGAGTGGGGCAGAGGCAGAGAGAGGGAGACAAGAAATCTGAAACAGGCTTCAGGCTCTGAGCTGTCAGCACAGAACCTGATGCTGGGCTCCAACCCATGAATCACGAGATCATGACCTGAGCCGAAGTCAAGACACTTAACCAACTTAGCCATCCAGGCGCCCCCAAGAATGATTTTTAAAACTTAAAGTGTGTACCATTGACTTCAAAACTTGGAGTGTTTGTTGGTCAGAATTAATAGAATTGTTATCTGAAACTTTATCAATGGATTTTTCATTCTTAATTTGTTGTTGACTTTTGTTAATTAGTCACAGTAACAGAAGGTATTAAAAGTTTTAAAAATATCAGTTGGGTATAACTTGTTTCATTAAATTTTTGTATCTCTTTCTCACGTTAGCATTGAGCTCTGTTGAACTCTTAAGTAATATAATGTTTTCCTAGCTTGCCAAAATAATGAGTGTTGATTCAGCTGCTGACCTAGAGCTGAATGACATAAAGGCACATTACTTGTCCTGCTTTTCAAAAGATTTTTACTACTGTTACAATACATTTATTGGTGAAATTTGGATTTTTTTCCCTTCTGGAATCTTTTGTACATATTTCTCAATGTCCTTTAGAATATTTGTGTTTTAGCATAAATGTTTCTCACTGTCATTGTTTTTTCCACTATAAAAATTATATATTTGGAGTTTGCTTTTGAGATGGTAACCTTAAGATATGAGCTGAGGCTTCTCTTTGAAAAAATTCCTTTGTGTTCAAAGTATGGAAAGTCAGTTTAGAAGCATCTTTTATTTCTGCTTTTGCTAATTATATAATTTTATTTTACAATTTTTTGTAGACTAGCAAAGAAGATAAGCTATCAAGTCGTATTCAGAGTATGCTTGGAAACTACGATGAAATGAAGGATTTCATAGGAGACAGATCTATACCAAAGCTTGTTGCAATTCCCAAGCCTACCGTACCACCAACAGCAGATGAAAAATCTAATCCAAATTTCTTTGAACAGAGACATGGGACCTCTCATCAGAGTAACAAATGGACTCCAGTAGGACCTGCCCCCAGTACTTCTCAGTCTCAGAAACGGTCCTCCGGCTTGCAGAGTGGACACAGTAGCCAGCGGACCAGTGCAGGTGGCAGTGGCAGCACTAATAGTAGTAGCCAGAGGCACGACCGTGACTCATACAGCAATAGTGGGAGCAGCAGTCGGAAAAAAAGCCAGCATGGATCGGAACACTCCAAATCACGCTCTTCCAGCCCTGGAAAACCCCAGGCTGTTTCTTCATTAAGCTCCAGTCATTCCAGATCTCATGGGAATGATCACCATAGCAAGGAACATCAGCGTTCCAAATCACCTCGGGACCCTGATGCAAACTGGGATTCTCCTTCCCGCATACCTTTTTCAAGTGGGCAACATTCGAATCAGTCTTTCCCACCTTCATTGATGTCAAAGTCCAGTTCAATGTTACAGAAACCCACTGCCTATGTGCGGCCCATGGATGGACAGGAGTCCATGGAACCAAAGCTGTCCTCTGAGCACTACAGTAGCCAATCCCATGGCAACAGCATGACTGAACTGAAGCCAAGTAGCAAAGCACATCTTACCAAGCTGAAAATACCTTCCCAACCATTGGATGTAAGTCACACATTGAGAACTTTTATTTGTTTTTTAAATGTTTATTTATTTGAGAGAGAGAGAGTGAGTGAGGGAGAGTGAATCCCAAGCAGGGTCTGTGCTGTCAGCACAGAGCCTGATGTGGGGCTTGATCCCACAAACCATGAGATCATGGCCTGAACTGAAATCAAGAATTGGATACTTAACTGACTGAATCACCCAGGTGCCCCTAGAGCTTTTACTGTTATGACTCTGTGAAGCAGTTTGTTTCTCTCTCTCTCTTTTTTTTAATGTTTATTTATTTATTTAGAGAGAAAGAGAATGAGCCAGGGAGGAGCGGAGAGAGAGAGAGAGAATCCCAAGCAGACTCTGCGCTGTTAGCACAGAGCCCATTGTGGGGCTCAATCTCAGGAACCATGAGATCGTGACCTAAGCTGAAATCAAGAATCAGAACTTAACTGACTGAACTAATTTCTGTTTTAATAATAAGGTGTATGTAAGTTTAAAAAAAGACTTGTCATTGACTCCCCAGTGGATCCACAGACCTGTTAGCTTCCCCTCTTGGACAGTAGAGAAAATGTCATTCACTGTTTTGAAATATTCACATAACAGTTATAGAATAAAAGCATGATCTATGAGATCACTATCTTAGATTTCCTCCTTTTGATTTTATGAAATAATACATATTGTGTTTAAAAAAATTAACTTGTATTCTTACGGTGATACTAATGAATGAGATGTGGGCAGTGGTTCACTGTAGGGAGTATTGGGATTTTGGGGCTCCATCGAGTTGGTAATGTTTTATGGTTTGGTTGCCATGATCTTTTTCTCTGGTTACACTTAAAGGTTTGAGGCAGCTGCTCTAGATTCATAGTGGTGGTTTGAAATTTACAGCATTATAACTACCTACCAAAGTATCAGAATAACCAAAGAAATAGAGCATTCATTGTGAAGTAGAAGTTTTATCTTTTAATGTAAATTTTAAAATAAAAAATTTGAAAAGTAGTGTCAGTAACTGAAGTCATAGTTTATAGCTTAAAACGTAGTGGAAGGAATCAAGGATAGGTAAGATGCTATTTCAAGGACATTTAAACACTTTTCTTATAGCCTTGGGAAACTTGTTCATGGCATTTGTCATCTAATGACTCCTTTGCAAGAGAGCATTGAAGTGGTTGGTCATTTGTTCTTTCTTCAGACAACATGATCATTGGTGGTAGATTGAGTTCACACTCCAGCTCTCAGATTCCTGATTATGCTTTAGAATCAACAATTTTTCCATGATTAATGAAAAGCTATATAAAATGTCCATTCTCTTCCAGACAAGAATTCTTTCAATAATACTGCTTTTATTCTGTTTGTTAGTTTATATGAAATGAAATGATGTATTTCAGTATCATGGTATATTTTGTATATAAATAAACTTTAAAATTTTTGACAAGTTTCTCACCTGAAAAATAACATTTAAAAATTTATTTCTAATCTAAGTATAAGAAAGATAGGATTTAAAAAAAAATATTTATTATCGAGAAACAGAGAGACTGAGCATGAAGAGGGGAGGGGCAAAGAGAAGGGAAGACAGAATCTGAAGCAGGCTCCAGGCTCTGAGCTGTCAGCACAGCACCCGACACGGGGCTTGAACCCAACAAACTGGTAGATCATGACCTGAGCTGAAGTCAGATGCTTAACCGACTGAGCCACTCAGTTGCCCCATGATAGGAGTTTTTAAAACTTCTGAAAAATACAAAGTTCTTCAAATCCCATACAGTTGGTGATTAAGATTTTTTAGAGCTTGAAAAATGTACATGAAAGGAACTTTGTCCAAAGGTTCTGATTAGTGTTATGATTTAGAGCAGTGGGATCATAAATACATCTTTAAATTTAATTTATTTTCTAATAATATTGTTAATCTGTGCAACAAATGCTAAAAATCTAATAATAAATGACTCCAAATCTAATGGATGCTTCTTTTCCTTTTAAGGCATCTGCTTCTGGTGATGTGAGCTGTGTGGATGAAATTCTTAAAGTAAGTTGTTGGCTCTTTTTTTTTTTTTTTAAATAGTTTCAGTCTTTTTTATTTATGATGCTCTGTTATCTTTTTCTTTCTTCTCCCCAATATTTCACAAAGGATCTGAAACAGGAAATTGCTTACATGTGTAACCTCATTATGTCCATAAAAATTAATTGACTCTATTTTGTTTATTTTCATAGTTTCTGAATCATTTGGTTTTTTTACTGTCTGCCCTCAACTAGTTTTGTTTGTTTTTCACTTTTAAGTAAATTCCAAGTTTAATAGTTTGCCTTGAAAAGAGGACAAAAAGCATATATAGTTGCACTTTCTAAGTTAAATCCTGCACTGAAAGACCTCTGAATATTGCTTATTTTGAGTGTTGAGTGCAGTATGTTTAAAATTGACACATGGCCAAAATGTGTATTCCTCTTTTGGGAAGAGAAAAAGTTGTCTGTTGGAAAAAGAGAAAGTCCAGGGAATTAAAGAGTGATAGTGACTGCTTTTGGCTCAGTAGAAAAAACCTGTCAAGTTACAGATTACTTGTACTTTTTGCATAAGCTTCTGAGTTACTGTGCCTATATGTGCATTTCATTGTGGATACTTCTGAAAGCTGACTTGCGTTGCTGCTTCCACTTTATACTCTCCTTCCTTGCTTCAGCCCACTGCAGTCTTTCATATACCTCTGTCATCCTGCTGAACCTGTTTGTCTAAGGTCATTATCTTCCTCTTCATTGGGGTCTTCGATTGAGTTCTCTGCTTTCTGCTGTTTTAAAGAATTGTTTTGTTTTTTATGGAAACCAACTTGACAATAAACTATAAAAGAAAAAAAAAAGATAAAAGGTTAACAAAAAGAGTTGGGTTTTTTTTCCCCCTCCGGAAACCTCATTCTTCCTTCTTTGACTGCTATTATGCTTCACTGTTTTTATTTCCTTCCACCTTTCTTGTCTGATTCTCTGCCTTTTGGGAATCTTTGTGTTTTCTCTTTATGTATTTATTTTTAAAATAAAAAAAAATTTTTTTTTAATTTTAATTTTAGAAAGGGGAAGGGGACAAAGGGAGAGAGGGGGCGAGAGAGAGAGAATGAATCCTTAGTAGGCTCCATGCTGAACATGGAGCCTGACCTGGAGCTCGATTTTACCACCCTGGGATCATGACCTGAGCCAGAATCAAGAGTTGGATGCTCAACTGACTGAACCACCCAGGCACTCCTTTTATCTTTTAAATATGGGTCTTTTAGTTAGTCCGAGGATTGTGGCTTATTGTTAAGCTGATTAAATATGGATCTTTTTTCTAGATTCTTCTTTTCTTTTTGCTCTGTCTTGATTTTCCTTTATTATTATGGCTTCAACTATTAGCAGTTCAGTCTTTCTCTCCTGCTTAGCCTCCTCTTGGTTGTGGTTTATGTCTCTCACTTACTTTGGAGCTATGTGTTCATTTGCATTTCTCCTTGCTTTTTTTTTAGATTCACCATGTCTAAAGGCAGATTTATCATACGTCCTTCTGTTAGTGGCACCACCATTCTCATGGGCTTATAGGTGTAAAGTCTTAATTTTCTCTCATGTTCTATTTAATCACAAAACTGCATGTATGCTTTGAATATTCCTTGAAAATACCATTCCTTTATTTCCATTTCTGCCATCTTGAGCTTCAAAAATTGCAATATACGGTCCTTGATTTGCCTTTCTGCCTTGAGTCTCCCTGCTGCTCTGTCTTCTGTATTGCTACCAGATTCTCTCTTTAATCCATTGTCTTTAAAAGTTAATTTCCTTTTTAGAAGTTTTCAGTGAGTCTCCAAGCCCCAAAGAAAGAATAGTGTCCAACTTTAACATTCCAGACCTTCCACAGGCAGGTTCTAACCTCTTTCGCTGTTGATTCACCACTTTTGCCAAATTGGTTTCACTCAGCCATACACTTACTTGCTCTTTTACCTTTTTAAAGTAAACTTTTGTGAAATATATTTCTCCTTTGTCTCCAGTCATATACAGATTCTATTTTTTTCTTAGAATCCCAGTGAAATCCTTCTTTCCCTTAGGTCAGATTGTCAGATCACAAAGATAGTAACTCTTTCCTTTGAATCTCATATAGCATGCACTTTTCAGTTGCCAGGTATATAGAAAGTCTAATGGAGCATTTGTCTTTTCTATTGAATCCTCAAAAATGCATGGCATTTTTATACCTGGAAAAATCTTAGATTTCTTTATTTAATTATCTCTTTGATGTTACTGACTGTTTATTCTACATGTTATATATATAGGGCTTGCAACATGGCCTTGGTTTTAATAGGTGCTCTGACATTTAATGATGGAGTTACATAGATTTTCTGTTGAGAGTACTTTGGTATTTGAAGTGTAAAATGCACATTGAAAATGTAGAGTGCGTGAGTTTCTGTTTCCTTTCCCTGTCTGCAGCATGTAAGGAACTTCTGGTCTCAGTTGCCTTCATGTTTTCTTGGTATTCGTAGTCATACTGTTTCTAGGAACTCCATCGTGAACTTAAAGAAAAAGACATTTTAATCTAAAAATGATATATGTTTATTATAAAAACGAAAAAGATTAATTTCAAGGCTTACTAATTGAGCACTGGCCATTATCAAGCCCTTCGGATACAGCGGTGATAATAATGATAGTGTTGCACCCTTAGAACTGACATTCTAGAGCAGGATATTGGAAATAATTATATAAATTATTTGAGAACATGAAATAATATTGAAAAATAAAGCATTGTAATAAGATAAAGAGCATTTACAGTACAGGTGATCTGTATGAGGTCTACTTTATGAGGTCCAGGTCGTATAGATTGTATCACATGACCATGTCCCTTCCTCCTCATGTCATTCTGTTCCCCAAAGGTAGCCAGAGATTTTTTTTCATACATAAACATTTACTAGCACATAGACTATGATTTGTATTTATTACTGAACAGTATATTGTGGACAGCATTTCATATTAATAGTTAAAATTTCTTATTTTACTCTCTGCTTGGTGTTCCATTGTATGACTGGTAATTATTTCTGGGCTGTTGGATGTAATTGTTTCAATTTTTTGAGCAGAGGCCCCTTGATCATGTATCTTTACATAAGTGTGTGGGTATAGCTACAGAGTAATTCCTAAAAGTTGTCCCACCTCTAACTTACTGTATTTCTTAGTCTACCTGATGGCTTACTTTGAACTAAACGTCAGACATAAAACACTCCCTCCTTATTCTAAATCTGATTATCTCTCTTTCCCCTGCTCTTCTAATGTATACATTGTGATCTTATCCACATCTCCATGTGAAGGTAGTTGGCATATGATTAAACAGAAGGCATTGAATGAAATCATACTTATGGCCTTGCTTGTCGGTCCACCTTCTCATGTGCTTTTGATCTCTCTCTTCTGATTTCCTCCACCTGACCAAAACTTTCTATCAGTAAATGGGCTCTGCAGCCAGTCTTCCTAGGTTGCAACTGTGTGTCCATTAGTTACTAAGTGTGTGACCTTTAATAGACCACTTCTGTGCTTCAGTTTCATCCTACACAGAGTCAGGATAGTAATGGTATCTACCTCCTAATATCATTGTGAGTACTAAATGAGGAATAGACAGGTAAAACAGCACAGTAGGTGGCCCCTTAAAGGCACACAGTAAGTGTTACCTCCTTTTCTTATTATTACCCCCTATTAACACCCCCACCACAGCTCTCACAGCCGGCTCTTCCTCAGTAGCATTGTACTGTGTGCCTTGTGTTTGATCACAGGCTGATTTCTGTGACATTTCACAGGTTTTTGCATCCTAACTCTGAGCTTCTTGAAGCCAGGGAATGTATATTATTTATCTTCCTACTTCCTGCCCCATAGTGCCTTGCACCCAGTTGTGCTTAATTAATATTTACTGATTAAATATGTATACTTTTGGAGGAGCTACCATGAAACCAGCATTTATAATACAAACCTGGTTTTTAGGTATGTAATTTTTATCCTTGAACTGGTTGAAAACAAACTGTAATAATTACATTTCAGGAGATGACGCATTCATGGCCTCCCCCTCTAACGGCTATTCATACACCATGCAAAACAGAACCTTCCAAATTTCCTTTTCCAACTAAGGTAAGTAAATAACATGTGTCTTTGATACTGTTAGAAAACTCTCAATGGCTTGACTAAAATCATATGAATTCAAAGTTGTCTTGCCATTCCCATTCTAGTGGGAGACAGACAATAAATAAATGAATAAATACAGAAGTTCAGATAGTGATCATTGCTGTGAAGAAAATATTACAAGATAACGGATTCAAGAACAACTTGGATTAAGAAGTTCTTGAAAAAGCTTTGGAGGCAATTGGGAGGAGAATGAAAAGGCATCAAAGTTTGTTGCAAACTGTTACTACCGTAACAGGCTGCAGGCCTTAAGCCTTCTCAGACTGTTGTCTAAGGAACTCCTTTCCATTGAACACAGCAACCATAGCTATGTGCTGTGGATAGAGGTTCCTCAGACAGCAGTTCCCAACTCATCTACAATCAGCAGGTACCCTTTTTTTTTTAACATTAATTTGTATTTACACAAACAATATAAGAATATATTCTCCTTGTGGAAGTTTGATTAGGACCCCTAATAATAGCTTTCCCCAATTTTGCCTCCTCCATCTTATCAGAGCTACTTTCATACATACCTTTGCAAGTCTTTTCATATGTATTTACATACATATATATGTAATCATTACATGTAAGCACTTCTCATGTACTTTATTTCTGCACAGGTTTATTCTGTATTTTTAATCAGCAACAGGTCTGAGAGACCTTTCCATGTTATTATGTATCTTTATTATATACTGATAATATATTAGATATAGAGGTATTTCATTTCTTTTATTTGCATCCATGGTATATATGAATGTATCTTAGTTGAATTATTTTCCTTTGGTGCCTAAGTTGTTGCCAAGTTTTCATTTCTGCAAATACTGCTTTAGTGGGTATCTTTTTCATGCCTTCTTTTGTTCATAGGAGTTTCTTTTGGGTGAAAAGTAAGAAGTAGAATTATTGATCGTATATTTAATATTTATTCTCAAATTCCCTCCATATCGGTTGTACCAGTCAGCACTCCTACTTGTATTCCCTATTATTCCTTACATGCACATCACCATTTGTTATTTGAAGCTTCAGTCTTTTGAGTACAAGATGGTATTCCATTTCCAAGATTGCTCGTGAGCTTCATCTCTACACATTTGTCGTCCGTGTGAGTTCTTGGTGATGAATTTTCCTGTTTTCTCCACCCTTTGGCTTATGTCCTTCAGTTAAAACATTTTAGGAGGATTTCTTTTTGTGTTTGTTGTTTTGTTTGAATTCTGCTTTTAATAATTTCTTCTGTGTGCTGTCAGTATATCTCCCAGTTAGAATCCTTTCAAGTATTACGGTGTGGAAGATTTAATTTTGATGAATAAGTAGAATTTTCTCTTTCACGAAGCTTTTGCTTTTTAATGTCTTGTTAAAGAAGCTTTCTCCTTCCCCAGGATTATAAGCATACCCTCTTATTTTTTATTTTAATGTAATTGCAGTTTTGAGTAACTGAACATTTCTGTCACTGCCAAGTCACAACGTGTTTCTTTGTAGTCTACCTCACTCTCACCACCACCGCTCACAATTACTGACCTGTTTTATGTAGCTGCAGATAAGTTTTGCTTTTTCTAGAATTTTATGTAAACGGAAGCCACACAGTGTGTATTTCTTTTGTATATATGTTTGCCGCCTTTTGTTCAGCTTCTATTTTTGAAATTTGTCCATGTTCATGAATGTATCAGTAACTTGTACTTTTTTCCTCTGAGTTTCTTTTTATTTCTGTTGTATGAAAATACCAAAATTTGTGTATCCCTTTACCTGTTGATGAACACTTGGGTCTTTTCCAGATTTGTGCAATCTATAAATACTTACTTACAGGTCTTTGTGTGGACTTAAGTTTTCTCTTTTCCGGGATAAATACTGGGTTATATAGTAAAAAGTAGATTTGCTGAGTCGTACGCTGAGTTCATGTTAAGTTCATACTAAACTAATATTTTCCAAAGTGATTGTATCACACTTTTACCTTACCCCACTCGCATCCTCAGTGGTATATGATAGTTTGATTTGTTCTGTGTCCTTCGTGGCATTTGGTATCGCCAGTCTATTTAACTTTAGCCATTTTACTGGGCATGTAGAGGTATCTCATACTGATTTCAGTTTGTAATTTCCCTGATGACTAACGTTGAACCTCTTGTTATGAGCTTATTGATCATTCTTCTTTTGGAAGTGCCAGTTCAAATCATTTGCCGTGTGTGTGTGTGTGTGTGTGTGTGTGTGTGTGTGTTAATGGCACAGCTAGATTGGGAGTGTTATTTGTAGTTTTCTTTAATGTCTCTATTTGGTTTTGTTATCCGGGTAGTGCTGGCTCTTTAAAAGGAACGGGGGAAAATTCTCTTCATCTTTATATTTTGAACTGATTTGTGGAATTTAGTATTAATTCTTCCTTGACTGTTTTAATACAGTTCAACAGCAGTGCCATCTGGCCCCATAGTAATCTTTATTGGAAGGCATTAATTTCAAAATAATTTCAAAATTTTTATTAGATGTAGAGCTACTCAGATATTCTGTTCCTTGTGTCATTTTTGTAATTTAAGTAGTCAAATTTATTGACATACAGTTTTATTTGTAAATAATATAAGTATTTATTCTTTTAATGCCTCTAGGATCTCTACTAGTCATTTTTTCCGTGATATAGGTAATTTGCATTTTCTCTCTTTTTTTCATTTTCCTTTATTAGTCTAGCTGGAAGTTTATCTGTTTTATTGATCATTTCTTTTTTTTTTTTTTTTTTTTNAGAGAGACAGCGTGAGCAGGGGAGGGTCAGAGAGAGAGGGAGTCACAGACTGAAACAGGCTCCAGGCTCTGAGCTGGCAGTCAGCACAGAGCCCGATGCGGGGCTCGAACCCACGAACCATGAGATCATGACCCAAGCGAAAGTCGGACGTTTAACCGACTAAGCCACCCAGGCGCCCCATTATTGATCATTTCTAAGAACTGTCTTAATTTTTTCAGTTTTCTATTTCTTTGTTTTTTCTTTATTGGGGTTATTGTCTTATTCTGCTTATTGTGGGTTTCATTTACCTTTAACTTCTTTCTTAATTTTCTTTTATTTTTTAATTTAAATCACAGTTAGGTAATAACATACAATGTGCAATACTGGTTCCAGGAGTACCAGCAGTTTCTTTCAACTTTTTCAGATAGAGGCTTAGATAATAGATTATAAAACCTTCCTTGTTTTCTTTACTTAAAACTATCAGTTTACCTCTGAGCCCTGCTTTAGGTGTGTGTCACAAATTGTGTTATACTGTGTTTTTATTATTACTTATTGCATAGTATTTCTTTATTCCCTTTGTGACTTCTTCCTTGATCCATGGGTTATTTAGAAGCATGAGGTTTTATTTTCAAATACTGGAGGATTTTCCACATACCATTTTGTTACTAATTTTCTAATTTATTTATATTATTGTTAGAGAATGCTATATAAAACTAGTTTTTAAACATTTATTAAATGTTTTATGGCCATTATATGATCTTTCCTGCTGACTGTTTGATGTACACTCTATAGAATATACTCTGTATATATCAGATCAAGTTAGTTGAGAGTGGTTGGTCGTCTGCAGTTTTACAGACTTTCTATTTGTTCTGTCAAGTAACAAAAGGAGAGTGTTGACATCTGCACCTGTATTTATAGATTTTTCTGTTTCCTCTTTGACTTTTGTCCATTTTGGGTTCATGTGTTTTGAAGCTTTATTATTAGGTATGTACACATTTAGGATTGCTGTATCTTTCTGATAATTTCATCTTTTTTTTTCATTAGGAAATGTCTCTTTTTCTATCTGGTATTAATGCTTGTTATGAAGTCTGCTTTGTCTGATATTCATGTAGCCATTTAAGCTTTCTTTTAATTTACTGTTGACAAGGTTTAACATTTTCTATTCTTTTATTTTTAATCGATTGGTGGCTTTATATTTAAATGAGTTTTTTGGATGTTTATTTTGAGAGAGAGCATGTGCATGCACGGATGCACATGCGTGGGGGAGAGGCAGAGAGAGAGTGAGTGAGAGTGAGAGAAAGAGAGAATGAGAATCCCACACAGGCTCTGTGCTGATAGCAGTGTAGGGCTCCATCTCTACACTGTGGGATTTTGACCTGAGCCGAAATCGTCAGATGCTTAACTGACTGAGCTACCCAGGAACCCCTAAAGTGAGTTTCTTAGAGTCAGCATATAATTGGGTCTTGGTTTTTTAGTTTGCCAATCTCTAGCAGTTAATCTTGGAGTGTTTAAACCATTTCCTTTTTAAACCATTTCCTTTTAATGTAGTCATTGATACTGATATTGTAGGGTTGGTTTTTTGTGTGTTTTTTTTTATTGTAGGGCTTAAATGTACCCTACATTGTTAAATGTACTATTTGCTATTTGTTTTCCATTTGTCCCAGCAATTTTTCTTTGTTCCTTTTTTGAGATTCTTTTGGACTGAATAATTATTTTTAATATTCTATCTTGAATTATTTAATAGGTATACTTTTTTAAATTGTAAAATTAAAACTTAAGTTTATCAAAAAAAGACTTTGAACTTAATTTCATAGTTCTGGCTTATGAATCCATTCATATTTTTTTTGAGTCCATTCATAATTTTTTTAGGTGACAGTTTTATTAAGGTACATAATATACATACCATACAGTTCATTCATTTAAAACGTCCAATTAACTGGTTTTAAATATATTCATAGTTGTGTAACCATTACCACAATTATTTTAGAATTATTTTCATCACCACCTAAGGAAACCCTATACCACTTAGCAGTCACCCTTCTATACCCTCCAGTCCCCTACTGTAACCCCAAAGAAGTGACTAATCTACATTATATCTCTATTTGCCTATTCTAGACATTCAGATAAATCAAATTATATAATATGTGGTCTTTTGTGACCAGATCTTTTACATCTAGCATGATGTTTTAAAGATTCGTTCATGTTATATACCATTATTTTGTTCCATTTTATCGCTAAATATATATTCCATTTTATGGATATATCACATTTTGTTTATATTTTTATCAGTTATTTGATATTTGGGCTGTTTTCAGTTTTTGGTTACTATGAAAGTTGCTGCTATAAACATGAGTATAGAAATGCTTGTATAGACATATGTTTTCACTTGGTTTTATATACTTAGCAGTGGAATTGCTGGGCCATATAGTAACAATGTTTAAATCTTTTGAGGAACTGCCTGATGTTTTCCCAAAGTGTTTTCTACATTTTATATTTCTACCAGCAGTGTATGAGCTTTCCAGTTTCTTCAAATCCTGGCAAAGTTGTTATTACCCTTCTAGCTATTTTAAGTGGGTGTAAAGTGATTTGTCCTTGTGGTTTTGGTATTAATTTCCCTCATGGCTAATGATGTTGAGAATCTTTTTATGGGCTTATAGGCCTTTGTATGTCTTATCTGGAGAGGTATCTAGTAGATATTTTGCTGATTTTTAATGTTTATTAATTTGTTAAAAAAAATTTTTTAATGTTTATTTATTTTTGTGAGAGAGAGAGAGACAGACTGTGAGCGGCTGAAGCCCGCTCCAGGCTCTGAGCTGTCAGCACAGAGCCCAATGCAGGGCTTCAACTCACGAACCATGAGATCATGACCTGAGTCGAAGTCAGATGTTTAACAGACTGAGCCACTCAGGTGCCTGATATTTATTTTTGAGAGAGAAAGATAGAGTGCAAGTGGGGAAGGTGCAGAGAGAGAAGGTGACACAGAATCTGAAACAGGTTCCAGGCTCTGACCTGTCAGCACAGAGCCTCATGTGGGGCTCGAACCCATGAACTGTGAGATCATGACCTGAGCCAAAGTCAGGCACTTAACCCACTAAGCCACCCATGTGCCCATTGAATCGCCATGGCACCCTGTGGAAAATAAATGGACCATAAATGTGAGGGATTTTTGTGTACTCTGAGTTCTTTCTCACCAATCTGTCTATTCTAATGGCAGTGTCACTGTCTTGATTACTATAGTTTTGTAGTACATTTTCAAATCAGGAAGTGTGAGTTTTCTAGATGTGTGTGTGTATGTGTGTGTTTGCTTTGAGGGCTTACAACATCACATATCACAATTATGTTAAAACAATACATCATTTCACATATAGGTTAATTGCCTTGCCTTCCAACAGTTTAACTTCATTTCTCTCTTTTTATTCTTTCTGCTTTTAACATACATGTTGCTTAGCTATATGTTATAAACTTCACAATACATTATTATTTCTTACATTTTAAACAGTTGAGTATGTTAAGTGACTTTTTTGAGGATTAACGATGTCAATAAACAGCACATATTTTAAGTTTGATATTTGACTTAGATATAAACCTGTGAAACCATCATCATAGTCAGTATAGTTAATGGATCAATTACCCTCAAATGTTTCTCTTCACACTTTTTAAAATTTTATTTATTTGTTTAAAAAAATGCTTATATTTATTTGAGAGAGAGAGAGAGCGCGCACAAGCAGAGGAGGGACAGAGTGCAAGAAGGAGACACAGTCCAAAGCAGGTTCAGGCTCCAAGCTGTCAACACAGAGCCCAGTGCGGGGCTCAAACCCATGAGCCATGAGATCATGACCTGAGCCATAGTGGGATGCTCAACTGACTGAGCCACCCAGGCACCCCTATAAATTTTATTTTAAATTCCAGTATAATTAACATAGGTTTATATTAGTTTCAGGTATGTAATATAGTAATTCAACAGTTCTCTACATTATTCAGTGCTCATTATGATAAGTATACTCTTAATTCCTTTCACCTATTTAACCCATCCTGCCTCTGGTAAGCATCACTTTGTTCTCCATATTTAAGGGTCTGGGTTTTTTGTTTTTGTTTTTTTGGTCTCTTCTTTGTTCATTTGTTTTCTTAAATTCCAAATATGAGTGAAACTGTATGGTATTTTGTCTTTCTCTCACTGACTTCATTTAGCATTATGCTCTCTAGATCCATCCATGTTGTTCAAATGGCAAGATTTCATTCTTTTTTATGGCTGAGTGACATTCCATTATATGTATATACCATCTGTTCCTTATCCATTCATCTGTTGATGGACACTAGGGCTCTTTTCATGATTTGGCTTTTGGAAGTAATGCAGCAGGATACATAGGGGTGTGTGTATCTTTTTAAAATTACTGTTTTCATCTCTTTGGGTAAATACCCAGTAGTGTGATTATTGGATTGTAAGGTAGTTCTTTTTTTTTTTTTTTTTTTTTTTTTTTTTTTTTTTTTTTTTTTTTTTTTTTTTTTTTTTTTTTTTTTTTTTTTTTTTTTTTTTTTTTTTTGAGGAGCCTTTGTACTGTTTTCCACAGTGGCTCTACCAGTTTGCATTCCCACCAACACTGCACAAGGATTCCTTTTTCTCCATATCCTTACCAACATGTGTTTCTTGTGTTTTTCACTACCACCCCTGGGGCTGGCTCCTCTCTCGCCAAGGCATGCGCACACATGGCAGCAGCTTCAGTCTGGAGAAAGTCATGCACTTCTGAAACCTCCAGTCTTTAGCTCTAAAGCTGTTTGCAAAGTGGAAACTGGACCTCTCCGTATTTCTTGTTCCCCAGTCCCTGGTCTGGAGAGGTTTCTCTCTCTCTCTTTTTTTTTAAATTTTTTCTAATATAGTGTATTTATTTTTAAGACAGAGAGAGACAGAGCATGAGTTGGGGAGGGGCAGAGAGAGAGGGAAACACAGAATCTGAAAGAGGCTTCAGGATCTGAGCCATCAGCACAGATCCTCATGCAGGGCTCGAATTGATGAACCGTGAGATCTGACCTGAGCTGAAGTTGGATGCTTAACCGACTGAGCCACCCAGGCACCCCTGGAGAGGTTTTTCTCTTGTACTGACAATACCGCTATCCACAGCTTCTCTTTCTCTCCCTTTTGTCTCTCCACAGAGAAGGATCCCTCCCCTCCATGCCCACAGGTTTTATCTCCCCCAGTTCACATACACACACCTCTGTCCCGCCAAGCTGCCTCCGTCTGCCTGTGGAGATATTTCTGTCGCTCCACAGACTGATTTTATGGATGTTCCAAGTGTTCTGACCTCCATAGTGCTGTTTGAGGGATGAGGGCAATCCCCGTCCCCCTACTTCTCCACCATTTTAACTCTCCTCTTGTGTTTCGGGTTTTAGGCATTCTGACGGGAGTGAGGTGATGTCTCGTTGTGGTTTCTATTTGCACTTTTCTGATGATGAGTGATGTTGAGCATCTTTTCATATTTCTGTGGGCTATCTGTATATTTTCTTTGCAGAAATGTATGTTCCTATTTTCTGTCCATTTTTATTTGGATTGTTTGCTTTTTGGTGTTTTGAGTTGTATAAGTTTTTTTTATATATTTTGGATACTAACCCTTTACTGGATATGTCCTTTGCAAATATCTTCTTCCATTCAGTAGGTTGCCCTTTTGTTGATTGCTTCTTTTGCTGTGCAGTTTTTTATTTTGATACAGTCTCAGTAGTTTATTTTTACTGTTGTTTCCCTTGCCTTAGGAGAAGTGTCTAGAAAAATGTTGCTATAGCCAGAGTCAGAGATATTACTGCCTATGCTCTGTCCTTGGATTTTTATGGTTTCAGGTCTCACATTTAGGGCTTTAATCCATTTTGAGTTTATGTGTAATATGCAAAAATGGTGTGAAAGTGGTCCAATTTCATTCTTCTACATGTAGCTGTCCAGTTCTGCCAGCACCATTTGTTGATGAGACTGTCTTTTTCCCACTGCATATTCTTGCATCCTTCTTTTGTTGTAGATTAATTAACCATACAGTCATGGGTTTATTTCTGGGTTTTTTATTCTGTTCCATTGGTCTGTGTGTCTTTTTTTGTGCCAGTGCCATACTGTTTTGATTACTACAGCTTTGTAGGATATCTTGAAGCCTGGGACTTTGATACCTCTAGTTTTGTTCTTTTTCAAGATAGCTTTGGCTGTTTGGAGTCTTGTAGTTCTATACAGATTATAGGATTATTTGCTTTAGTTCTGTGAAAAAATGCTATTGGCATTTTGATAGGGATTGCATTACATCTGTAGATTGCTTTGGATAGTATGGACATTTTAACAGTATTCTCTTAATCTATGAGCATGGAATATCTTTCCATTTGTTGGTGTTGTCTTCAATTTCTTTCATCAGAGTTTTGTAGTTTTCATAGTACACAGTTTTCACCTCCTTGTTTAAGTTTATTCCTAGGTGTTTTATTATTTTTGGTGCAATTGTAAATGGAATTGTTTTCTAAAGTTTTCTTTCTGCTACTTTATTAGTGTATAGAAATGCACCGGATTTCTTTCCTTTTTTTTTTTTTTTTTTTTTTTTTTTTTTTTTTTTTTTTNTGTATAGAAATGCACCGGATTTCTTTCCTTTTTTTTTTTTTTTAATGTTTATTTATTTTGAGGGGTAGAGAGGGTGTGAGCAGGGGAGGGGCAGAGAGAGGGAGACACAGAATTGGAAGCAGGCTCCAGGTTCCGAGATGTCACCACAGAGCCCGATGCGGGGCTCAGACTCATGGACCATGAGATCATGACCTGAGCTGAAGTCAGATGTTTAACTGACTGAGCCACCCAGGTGCCCCAGCCACAGATTTCTTTATATTGATTTTGTATCCTGTGATCTTATCAGTTCTAGTAGTTTTTTGATGGAGTCTTTAGGGTTTTCTTATATAGTATCATGTCATCTTGCAAATAATGAAAGTTTTAATTCTTCCTTACCAATTTGGATGTGTTTTATTTCTTTTTCTTGTCTGATTGCTATGGCAGGACTTCCAGTACTATGTTGATTAAAAGTGGTAAGAGGGGACATCCCAACTTGTTCCTGATGTTGGGAAAAACTTTCAGTTTTTGAAAGTCACCATTGAGGGTGATGTTAGCTGTGGGTTTTTCCTGTATGGCTATTATTATTTTGAGGTATGCTCCCCCTAAATCTGCATTGCAGGAGATTTTTTAACTGTTATTTTTATTTCTTTTTTTAAATGTTTACTTATTTAATTTGAGCAAGAGAGTGACTGTGAGTGAGTGAGGGGCAGAGAGAGATGGAGAGAGATTTAATCCCAAGCAGGCTTCCCGCTGTCAGCACAGAGTCTGACATGGGTCTCAATCTAATGAACTGTGAGATTGTAACCTGAGCCAAAATCAAGAGTCAGACACTTAACCGACTGAGCCACCCAGGCACCCCAGAAGATTTTTTTTTTTATCATGGATGCATGTTGTACTTTATCAAATGCTTTTTCTGGATGTATCAAAATGATCATATGGTATTTATCCTTTCTCTTGTTGATGCACCCCAAAGGTTTCCTTATGATCCTTCCTTGTACTCTCTACCCTTCTCATCCCTAGGCAACCGCTAATCTGATTTCTGTCACTCTACATTAGTTTGCATTTTTGAGAATTGTATATAAATAGAATAATAATATATGTACTCTTTCTGACTCTAATTTCTTTCACTAAGCACAATTATTTTGAGAGTCAACCACATTATTGCATGTAAAAATCATTTTTTATTGCTAAGAAGTATTCAGTTTTATAATTATACCACAGTTTGTTTACCCATTCACCTACTGATAGACTTTTGGGCTATTTCTGGTTTCTAGTTAAAAATAAAGCTGCTGTGAGAATTTGTGTACAAATCTTTGTATGGGCACATCCTTTTATTTCTCATCAGTAAATACCTTTGAGTATATGGTTGATGTACATTTAACTTTGAAGAAACTCTCATACTGTTTTCCAAAGTGATTGAACTATATTGTATTTCTACTAGCAATATTTGAGAGTTTCAGTTGCTTCCCATACTTAACCAAAGCTTGGTATGCCCAGTGTTTTTAAATTGTTAAATTTTACCTTTTAGCAATTGTGTAGGGGTGCCTCATTGTGGTTTTAATTTGTATTTCTCTAGTGACAAATGGTGTTGAGCATCTTTTCATGTACTTGTCTGTCATTTGTTTATCTTCCTTGGTGCACTTTTAAAATCTTTTGCCCATCTTTTATTGGATTGTTGTCCTCTTCTTAGTGAGTTTGAGTTTTTTGTATTTTCTGGATTTAAGTCCATTATCGGATATGAGATTTGCACATCCCTCCCCCCCCCTTAAGTAGCTTCCTTTTTCATTCTCTTAACTATATCTTTTGAAGAGGAGAATTTGCTAGTATTGATGAATTCCAATTCATGAGTTTTTTAGTTTACAGATCATGTTTTTGGTGTCTAAGAAATTTTGCCTAACTCACATTCTCCTATGTATTTTTTTTAGACTTACAGTTTTAGGCTTTACATGTAGGTCTATGATCCATTTTAAAGTAATTTTTATACATGGTGACAAGGTATGGATGAAAATTTATTTTTTTGTGTATAGATATCCATTTCCATCATCATTTGTTTACACTTCATCTTAGCCAAAAGGCTAGGAAGAGATCATCATTTGTTTGAAAATCTTGTTTCTCTGCATGGAATTGCCTTAGCAATTTCAGTTGACCATATATGTGGTGCATTTATGACTGTGTTCTATTTCATTAATTTGTTTATCATGGTATCAATACCACCCTGTCTTGATTATCTGACCAATCAATAACATAAAGCTATAGTGATGTAAATCCTCCAATTGTATTAACATTTTTCAAACTTAATTTGATTTTTCTACGTTCTTTGCATTTTTATATGGATTTTATAACCACCTTGTTTCAGCATAAAAGTCTTCTGGGGTTTTGATAGAGATTGCATTGGATTTATGGATCAATTGGGGGAGAATTGACAACAATATTGAGTGTTCTGGCCCACGAGCACTTATCTTCTCTATTTGGTTAATTTCTCATTATTTTATAGTTTTCAGTATCTAGGCCTTCCTCATCTTTTATCAGAATTACCTCTAAGCATTTCTTTTTTTAATGCTATTAAAAATGGTATTTTGTTTAAAAATGTTCAGTACATGTGGGGCTTCTGGGTAGTTGGTTAAGCATCTGACTCTTCTCGGTTTTGGCTCTGGTCATGATCTCACAGTTTCTGTGCTGCATTGACAGCAGGGAGCCTGCTTGTGATTCTCTCTCTCCTTCTCTCTGCGCTCCTCCCCACTCACTCTGTCTCTCTCAGAATAAATAAACTTAAAAAAATTTTTAAGTAAACTGAAAAAAATTTTTTTAAATTTATTTATTTATCTTTTTTAATGTTTATTTTTGAGAGAGAGAGGAGAGAGAGAGCCATTCAGAGTGTGAGCGGAGGAGGGGCAGAGAGAGGGGAAGACACAGAATCTGAGGCAGACTCCAGGCTCTTGAGTTGTCAACACAGAGCCCAAAGTGGGGCTCGAACTCACAGATCATAAGATCATGACATGAGCTGAAATCAGATACTTAACTGACTGAGCCACCCGGGCACCCCAACATAAATAAACTTAAAAACCTGAAAAAAATTTTTTTAAGCATATGACTTTCCCTTGCTAGTTTATAAAGACACATTTTATTTATAATTTTATTTTTTTTATCTTGAAATCTTGATAAATGTATGTAGCTCTAGTAACATTTTTGTAGATACCATAGAATTTCTAATTAGGCAGTCATGCCATGTGTGAATAAAGGGTGTTACAACTTTAGTTTCAAACTGGATGCTTCATTTCTTATCCTTGCTTTATTGCACTGGCTAGAGCCTTTAGTACAGTGTTGACTGGAAGTGGTGACAGTAAGCATTCTAGCCTTGTTTTTCATTATAGAGGGGAAAGTATTCAGTCTTTCATCATTAAATATGACTTTAGCTGTGAAATTTTCATAGATGTCACTTATTTTATTAAATTGAGGAGGTTCCCTTCTATTCATATTTCCCGAGTGTTCTTTAAACAATTTTTTTTAATGTTTTATTTATTTCTGAGAGAGAGAGACAGCATGATCACGGTAGGGTCAGAGAGAGAGGGAGACACAGAATCCGAAACAGGTTCCAGGCTCTGAGCTAGCTGTCAGCACAGAGCCCGATGTGGGGCTCGCCCATGAACCGTGAGATCATGACCTGAGCCAAAGTCGGATGCTCAACTGACTCAACTCAACTGAGCCACCCTGGCACCCCTGGAGTGTTCTTAGCGGTAGTGAATTTTGGATTTTGTTCAATGTTTTCTTTGAATCTATTGATATAATCATATGATTTTCCTTTTTTGGTTTGTAATATGGTGAATTACGTTGGTTAATTTTAAAAATTTAAACCAGTATTGCCTTCCTGATAGAAACTTCACTTTGTCATTATGTATTATTACCTGTTTTATAGGTTGAATTTGATTTTCAAAAACTTTAATTTTTAATTTTTTTAATGTTTATTTATTTTTGAGAGAGAATGAGGGAGACAGAGCGTGAGCAGGGGAGGGGCAGAGAGAGAGGGAGACACAGAATCCGAAGTAGGCTCCAGGCTCTGAGCTGTCAGCACAGAGCCCTACGCCGGGCTTTAACTCAAAAACCGTGAGATCGTGACCTGAGCAGAAGTTGGATGCTCAACCGGCTGAGCCACCCAGGCACCCCTTCAGAAACTTTTAAAAATAATTTTTACCAAAAAAAAAATTTTTTTTTTTACATCTATGTTCTTGATCTGTGATTTTATTATTATGTCTTTGTCTAGTTTTGGTATCAGAGTAATGCTGGCCTCATAGAATGAGTTGGGACATAGCTCCCTCCTCTATTTTCTTGAGTAGTTTTCTTGAATAGTATTGGTATTATTTCTTAAATGTTTGTTAGAATACACCAGTGAAGCCCTTTGAGTTTTGGGTTTTCTTTATAGTACAGTGTTTAACTAAATATTATATGTGTCTAATAGATCCAGGGCTATTCATATTATCTGTTTCTTTTGACTGTGTTTTGGTAGTTTGAATTTTTCAAGCAACTTGTTCAGTTTATCTGTTCATTGTCAAAGTTGTAAAATTTATTGGTATAAAGTTTTTGATTATATTCCTATGTAACAATTTTTATATGTCTTATGATATCACTTCTCTTATTCCTATTATTGGTACTTCAATTCTTCTATTTTTCTTATGGCTTGAGGTTTTTCAGTTGTATTGATCTTCTAAAAAACTGCTTTTTCTCCTTCGTTGTTTTTGGGTTTTGTTGCATTGATTTCCATTGTCATCTGTGTTACTTTCTTGTTCTGCTTTCATTTGGTTTTATTTATACTTATTTTAAAAAATATTCTTAAAGAGGAAGCTAAAGTCATTGATAGGAGATCTTTCTTACTTTCTAATATAGGCTGTTAGTGATAATTAACTTCCCTCTATGTAATGTTTTATTTGCATCCCACACATTCTGAAGTGTGTTTTTACTTTTATTCCAGATCAAAATGTGTTCTTATTTCCTTTTTGATTTTTTATTTATTCTATGGATTATTTTTACCTGTCATTTAGTTTTTGAATGTTTGGAGTTTTTCCCTATATTTTCCATTACAGAATATACTTTGTTACTTATGGCTTAATTCCATTGTGGCCAGAGAACGTACTTTGTGTGACTTGAATCCTTTTACATTTATTACAACTAATTTAATGGCCCATGAAATACGTTTTGTAAAAAGTTTTCTCCTGGTAAAAGTTTTGTGTACATTTGAATATATATTTTGCTGTTGTTCCTTGGAATGCTTTATAAATGTCAATATCAGGTTGGTTTATAGTATTAGTTCAGTTTTCTACGTTCTTATTCGTTTTAATTCTACTTGTTCTGTCAGTTATTGAGGCATATAGCTAACTAATCTCCAATAATTTGCAATTTATGATTTTGAATTTTCCCTTGTTCATTTCCTTATACTTTTAAGAAGTTCTTTTTTTTTTTTAGGTGCATAAACATTTGGGATTGTTATTAATTCTAGATGAATTGATAACCTTTATTGTTAAGAAGTGTCTCCTTTTGGGGCGCCTGGGTGGCTTAGTCGGTTAAGCGTCCGACTTTCGCTTAGGTCATGATCTCGCGGTTCGTGGGTTCGAGCCCCGCGTCGGGCTCTGTGCTGACTGCCAGCTCAGAGCCTGGAGCCTATTTCAGTCTGTGACTCCCTCTCTCTCTGACCCTCCCCTGCTCACGCTGTCTCTCTCTCTCTCTCTCCTAGAAATAAATAAAACATTAAAAAAAAAAATTTAAAAAAAAAAAAAGAAGTGTCTCCTTTTAATTCTCATGATAATCTTTGCTATAAAATTCACTTTGATGTTAATATAACCAGTCTAGCTTCTTTTTTTAAATTCTTTTTTAAACATTCATTTACTTTTGAAAGAGAGAGAGAGAGCATGAGGGGAGGGGCAGAGAGAGAGAGAGAGAGAGAGAAGATCCAAAGCCGACTTTATCCTTTGAGTACAGAGCCAGACACGGGGCTCAAGCTCAGAAACCCACCGTGAGATCATGACCTGAGCCGAAATCAAGAGTCAGCCACTTAACCGACTGAGCTACCCAGGTGCCCCTGGAGAGCTTCCTTTTAACATTTCTTTTATTGATTTATTTAAAAAAAATTTTTTTTTAGTGTTTATTTTTTGAGACAGAGACAGAACATGAGTGGGGGAGGGGCAGAGAGAGAGGAAAACACAGATTCTGAAACAGGCTTCAGGCTCTGAGCTGCCAGCACAGAGCCTGACGTGGGGCTTGAACTCACAAACTGCGGGATCATGACCTGAGCTGAAGTTGGACGCTTAACTGACTGAGCTACCCAGGCGCCCCTTAACATTTCTTTTAATGCTTGTCTGCTTGTGGTAGATGAATGCTTTCAGCTTTTATGTTTCTCACATTTTAATTTTACCTCTTTCCTTAAGGTATTTTTGCTGATTATAGAATGCTAGGTTAAAGATGTTATCCATCGTCTTCTGGCTTGCATTGTATCTGCAATGTCCTTTATTGCCTTTTTTTTCCTTCTTTGGATATAAGGTGTCTTTTTTTTCCCCTTCTGGCTGCTTTTAATATTCTTTTTGTCTCTATCACTGATTTTAAGCTGTTTCGTTTGAGCTATCTTGGGTCTTTTCATCTTTTTTTGTTCCCCGGGGGGTTATTTTTAGCTTCTTGGAGCTTTGGGTTTATAGTTTCTATCACATTTGGGAAATTTTTGCTATTATTTTCTCAAGATATTTTTCTGTATTCCCTCTTCCCCTTTTCTGCTTCACTTCTAGGACTCCAGTTACATGTATATTAGACCTCTTGACATTGTTCCATAGGTCATGAATGCACTGTTCTTTTTTTTTTTTCAATCTTTTGTCTTTTGTTGTTTCATTTATGGATAGTTTCTATTGTTAAATTTTCAGTTTCAGTAGTCTTTTGTTCTGTGGTGTCTAATCTGTTAATCCCATTTAACATATTTTTGATCTCAGACATTGTGGCTTTCATGTCTGTAGATTTGATGTTTCTATGTTTGTTTATTTGTCAAGCATATCTTTATTAAGTTCTTACTATGCTCCACGTGTCAGATTTCACAGTGTATTTTTTTATTGCTGATATAGACACTTTTAGTTAGAAAGCTGAGGGTAAAAGAATGATTGCAGAGGCCCAAAAGATATTGGAAATGATGAACATATAAAAGAAGATTTTCTTTTGAGATATTGTCTGTAAAAGGGAGTAGAGAAATGTGATGGTGCCAGGAAGGGTATAGTGATGTAGTCAGGTGAGTATTTTTATGAGATAAGGATTTTATCTATAAAATCTGCACTGATCATAATGTTTTAGTAAAAAAAGGAAAAACAAATGATACATGGGAAAGACAGAGGGCAAACTTAGGAAATCTCCACAAGAGAGGTTAAGATTCAGTGCCCTGAGAGAGGATTAGCTTTAGAATAGAGCACAATTAGGCCTTTCTTTGTCTAGGAAGGAAAGCAGATTAGATGGATATAGTTGGAGATAGGTTGGTAGATTTTCCAGTGAGAGGTTGAAGCTTACTAAAGCTTTTGACTGCCCTTGCACATATTTACTGTATGTTTGAAATCCCTCCTGGCAGAGTAATAGGTACGTCAAGAGGCATCACATTGAATCTTTTTTTAAGTTTATTTTATTGAGAGAGAGCATGTGAGCTGGGGAGAGACAGAGAGAGGTGAGAGGATCTCAAGCAGTCTCTGCACTGTCAGCACGGAGCTGGATACAGGGCTCAAACTCACGAACCATGAGATCGTGACCTGATCTAAAATCAAGTTGGATGCTCAACCGACTGAGCCACCCAGGCGTCCCTAGCATTGAATTATTTAGATGTTACCCTTGTTAGCAAACACAATTAGAATAGTATGTGCCAAAGCCTAGAATAGTTCAGTAAATGTTTGATTTACTGAATTTGGATATAAATACTCAGGTAACATGTTTGAAAATACTTCATTTAGCTACTTAGTGATCATTGCTTTGGTTGAGTTGCTTTTACAAGTCAGGTTTTGCTTTTTTATAGTTCATCTCGCTCTCTGAATTTTCAGTGAATACACCTTTGTATGTAATACAGTTTAAAGCTTTTTACAAAGCTTTTATAGGTATTCATTCTCTATGTATTAACCATATGAACTGGGTCCACTGAGAAAACAAAAGGGAGAAAGTTTTGATATTTACCGATTTTGGAGATGGCATCCTTAGGATGATGGCACCAACTGGGCTTAGAAGGAAACGTATAAGGATGCCAGAAGCACCAGAAGGTAAGGAGCACCCAGGAGGGAGGATTTGCATACTCATTAACAGATCTGAAAGAGCAGTTCACTTGTGGCTGGTGGTGGAGGAGAAGTTGAGTTTAGGAATATATTTGGAGAGCTGATTTATTAAATCCATATAATTTACTTAAACATCCTTGATCTGTCCCATTTAAAAACAGCACAACAAATACATGCCTTATTCCATGTTATTCTCCAGCCAGTCCTCCTCTTTAGAGTTAAACTTAAAGAGTGGTTCATGCTTGCAGTCTGTATTCTTTCCTTCACTTACTCCTCAGCCTAGTCTGACCTTGCTTTTATATCTGGTTACCTCACCAGAACCATTTTCATTACTACTTCTAGTGGCCCATTTTGTAAGTCCAGTTAATGTTCTTTATTTTCATCAGGCTTCTCATGAGTATTAAATATTGTTTTAGCCTGTTTCTTCCTTGTCTCCCACTGTACGTTGCTCATCCAGTTACTCTGCTTCTCGGGCTTCTCCTTTTTCTCCTCTATCTTTGCTTCTATCATTAAGTTTTCCAGGCATTGTGATCAGTGCTATACGAGAACACAAAAGAAGAAATATGTTTTGCCTCAGGCTGCCCACCATTCAGTTGTGAAATTAAAATAATAAAAAGAATAAAAAATACAACATGTTAGTGTTTAAGTGGACACACAGTTATGTGCTCCGTTCTTTGTAGCCTGTACCTCTCTACGTAGGTGTTCCACAGATTTTTATCTTCATAACAGTTTTTATCTTAATTCAGACTGTGTTTGAATTCCAGATACATATATCCAGCTATATACTTGACAGTTCTTAGATGTTGAGTTTCAGGTGCCTTTGAGACATCTTCCAGGGAGAACTGATTCTCCCTGCTAGTTCCCAACCAAAAGGAAAGTAAAGAGAAAACAAGCATGAGCCTCTTTTCCTGTTGCCTGCCTTTATGAAGCTAGGAAAGCCTTGTTGGAATTATGTTTGCCACTTCCCTCTCTGTCACACCCTATAAACTATCACCAAGTCCTAAGGATTTTACCTCTTTTAATGTATTCTAACTCCATTCATTTTTCTCCATCTTTATTTTTGCCACTGTAGTGAGTCAGTGGTCTTCAGAGTGAAAAGCATATGCTCCAGCATTGTGTGGTATTGGAGGTTGGCGTCTGAGGAGACGGGGATGAAAACTTTATAGTTATTTTTTAGTTCTAAAGTTCTCTATTTTTAAGTCTACAAAAACAAGATCAAAGTAGTATTGCTTCTCTTGATCTGAATGGCAGTTGGTCACATTTTACTTCTCAGGTATTCCAAGAGAAGTCTAGGTCTTCTCATTGTGGAAAAGTTGATAGACTTGCTCCCATTCATTTGCTCTTACTGGCTCTAGTATATTACATTTGTAAATGTGCTTGGTTAAGATGATTTACACAGTATATTAACTGGTTTTAATTAAACTAATCTTCACTAATGCACAAGTGGCTTAAGAGATACACCTGCAGTGAAACTGCCGAGTGACAGTAACACTGAAATGCATTTCTGAGCAAACGAGAACATGACAGAGCTGAGTGAGGTGTGTCTGCTTCTGGTATGAGCTCTTTATCTGCCACTGTACAAAGTAGACACAAAGATCCCATAAACAGAAAAGAAAACATCCAGATTATCAACATTAGGTTGAATATGGGTTTATGTTATTAATCTTGCTTTTTAGTGTATAATGTACCTTGAGATAGTCGTTAATGAAACTATGAAAGCATCATGATTCATTCCAACTGGTATTTTGAGTTGTGTGATAATTCAATTTAGTCTTTAAACATACAGGTTTAGTAAAATTGTATTAAAAACCTATTTTGAAGTTTCTCCCAGTGTTCTATATCTTTATCCAAAACGTGGTCCTTCTGCTCTAGTGAAAAATGATTGATATCCAGTAAAGAGCAAACATAGGAAAAGGCACTTGTCAGGAAATACTGTTGAGACAGGCTTAGAAAGCAAAGCTGAAGCTTCAAGAAACAAATATTTGAATAAATTATTCAGTGTACAAAGTTAGCTCTATAGAGATGGATGAAAGTGCTGGTGTTTCTAGTCATCTTTTTGTTAGATTCTTTTCCATTTATAAATTACTTGAAGAGCTACTTTTTTTGTGCATCAAAGAAAGATATAACAGAGACCATATAAATCCTAAAGTATAATATAAATAATTTATCTCCTTCCCTCCCCCTTTTTTATGGAGTATATAGTACTCCCGAATCTTTTACACTGACACACAAGTTTGTATCTTTTGCACTGACAAAAAAAATTCACTGGTTTAATGACATAAGTTACCTCATGTAAAAATGAGTTATATGACCTCCCTCAGCCTCCTTCCTCAGGCCGCAGCCCTCCCTCCTGCAAGTCCCCAGTTTTTAAAACAAAATTTTTTTACATTTACTTATTTTTGAGAGACAGAGACAGAGCACAAGTCCGGGAGAGGCAGAGAGAGAATGAGGCACAGAATCCAAAGCAGGCTCCAGCCTCTGAGCTATCAGCATAGAGCCCGACGCAGGGCCCTAACTCATAAACCATGAGATCATGACCTGAGCCGAAGTCTCATGGTCAACCAACAGCCACCCAGGCGCCCCTCAAATTTTACTAAACAGATGTAGTTGTATATGTATTAAATGTAATCTATAATGTCTGCATGCTATATGATTTAGGTTTTCAGGTCTTGGGTCTCATTTTTTACTACCTTTCTGTACTTTTTCCCTCTTGTGGGCTGCCTTTAAGTCCTTTTCACTAGCCATGCTCCCTATCTTTTCTGGCCTTTACACGTGCTGTTCTCTCTACCCTGAACACTTACCCTTCCTAATTTACTTCCTACCTACACTTCAGATCTCAACCTAAACAGTACTTGCTCAGGGAAGCCTTTATTTATTTTCCTGGCTAGATCTGGCTCTCTCTTTCTCTTTCTCTCTCCTTTTGTCTCTTACACGGTCATTCACATGCTGACAGACACAATTATAAACTCTTATATAATACTGTGTATGTTATTTACCTTTCATTGCACTTCTTACAATTGCCATTTTACCTTTATTTGCGTGAATAGTTGCAGAGATAGTCATTAACATTATTCAGAAGAGTGTTAAGCTCTTTGAGTACAAGCCATTTTTGTGTTTTTCCAGTACTTAGATATATGAATGGACATCATGTCAAAGAGTTTGGGTTTCATCCCTAGGAAAAACAAAGAGCCATTGAAGGCTCTATGAGAAAAAGTAGTGATGACTCATATTAGGATTTGGGCTTTAGAAAGGCTAATTGGAGATTATTGTTGAGTGAAGGAGAAAGATTAGAGCTAGAAAGTTCCATTAAATGCCCTTTGCAGATGAAAAAATGTGAGGACGTGAAGTCTTTGCAGCGTAGATGGAGGTGCGATGGTGTGATGTAGTAGATGTTATGGGGACGGAATCCACTGGACTTTGAAGATCAGTAGACTGTTGTCAGAAGTGTGAGAGAAAGTTGAAAGTTTGGGCTATTAACATTTAGATTCTTAACCAGGTCAGTGAGTATAAGATAATTGACAATTCAAAGGGGTGGACGATTATTTGCAACTTCAACATAAGTTACAGGAGTAACCTTGGTCACTGCTCTACTGACAGGTTTTTTAATAGCTTTATTGAAATATAATGAACATCATGCCTTTCACCCATTTAAAGTGTACAATTAAATGGTTTTGAGTATATTTACAGATGTGTGCAACCACCCTAACAGTAAAAATTTAGGGCATTTTGATCATCTCAAAAAGAAATTCCCTGTTCTTTATCTATTACCCACTTCCCTCTGTCTCCTTCCCAGCCATATGAAACCGCTTATCTACTCTCTGTCTCTATAGATTTCTTTTTCTGAACATTTCATGTAAATGGAATCATACCATATTTGGTCTTCTGCAACATTCTTTAACTTAGGATACTGTTTTTAAGGTTCTTCCAAGTTATAGAGTGTATCAGTACTTCTGTTTGCGGCCATATATTCCATTGTATGGTTATATATCACATTTTACTTATAAATTCATCAGCTGATGAACATTTGAGTTGTTTTGAGCTTTGGGCTTTTGTGAATAATGCCGCCACAAACATGTGTGTACAAGTTTCTGCGTGGACATAATGTTTCTTTTCACTTGGTTATGTACCTAGGAGTAAAATTGCAAGGTCAAATGGCAGCTGTATGCTTAATCATTTGAGGAACTGCCAGGATGTTTTCCAAAGCTAGCTGCACCCATTTACATTCCTCCTAGGCTTTCATTTTTCTCTGCATCCTTGTCAATACTTGCTGTTATCTTGTTTTTGATTCTAGTCATCCTAATAGGTGTGAAGTATTATCTCATTGTGGGTTTGATTTGCATTTTCCCCATGACAAATGTTGTCAAACAACATCTTTTCATTTGCTTATTGACCATTTGTATGTGATTCTTGACCATTTTTATATCTTCCTCAGAGAAATGTCTGTTCAGATGCTTTGCACAGTTTTTCATTGGGTTGTCTTTTTATCATTGAGTTGTAAGAGCTCTTTATATATTGTAGATAGCAGTCTCTTATCAGATACATAATTGGCAGATATTTTCTCATTCTGTGGGTTGTCTTTTCACTTTCTTGATGTTGTCCTTTGAAGTACAAAAGTTCTTAATGTATCTATTTGTTTCTTTGGTGTTTTTCGTGTCATATGTAAGAGTTCTTTGCCAAATCCAAGATCATTAAGATTTGGCTCTAAGTTTTCTAAGTTTTGTAATTTTAACTCTTATATTTAAGTCTTTGATACATTTTGAGTTTTGTTTTGTTTATTGGCTGAGAGGTAAGCATCCAACTTCATTCTGCTTATGGCTAGTCCATTGTCCTAACACCATTTGTTGAAAAGACAGTTGTTTCCCTTATGAAGTCTTGGGACACTTGTTGAAAATCAGTTGACCAAAGATGTAGGTTCACAGTATTTTTTTTTTAACAGCAAAACTGTATTTTAGCATTCATACTATGTGGATTTCCCTTTCACAGGTAATACTGTCTTTAAAGCAAGATTGTGCTCATTTTTAAGTGGGCTTTTAGGGATGTCCATGTAATTTTAATACTATGTTGTGTACCAAAGACTTAATCTAGAAAAATGCACAATTTCCACATGTGAAACAGATTTTCTGATTTTGAAAGTTGAGTTTGGAAAAGCATGTTTCTTTCACCGACAGTGACATTTTGGCTTCCTTTTTTATTGATGCTTCCTGAGTGCCAGACATTGTAGTAATATATTAGGCTTACAAAGTGGTATATGACAGTCTTTTCCTCAAGTTGCTAATTGTTTGTAAAATATTGGGAGCAGGAAAAAGAAGGGAATAAAGTGACATGTGAATGACCACGTTAGGTTTTTAGTTGATAAAAAGTGGTATCTTTTGACTCTATATCGGTTGTACAGCTGTTTTCACCCTAGTGTAGGTTTTTAGTATTACTGTTTTAAAAATTAAACATTTTCTTAAGACCAAGAATCTTAAATTGAAATCATTTGCTTTCCCAAAGCCCTAAATTAGGATGAGTACTATGGATGCTGCTGAAAAGAAATGAATAGATAGACTGTTAGGTAGCTTGATGCTTTTTGTATTCAGCTCTGGGAAAGCTCATTACTGACCACAACAATTGCTGAGGATGATCAGATGGGATCATTAAATTCTTTCAGTGTTTTTTCTTTTATGCATTCTTAGGAACTCAACAGGATCTTTCACTGAATTAACTGGAATTGAATAGTTTAATTTAAAGCAATTTTTCACTAATGAACCCTTCTGCTAATATCACTATATGATTTTATGTCCCTTTTTCTTAGGAATCTCAGCAGTCCAATTTTGGCCCTGGAGAACAAAGTGAGTATTTCTTTTCTTCTTGGTTTTCAAGTTAAGCTGTTTATTGAGCATTCATTTCTCATGGTAGCATCATATATTGCTTTTATAATTCTTTCACGTGTCTTATTCCAGTTTTTATTATCTGATAATGTGTAATGAATTGAATTGAATCTTGGTATACATAAAAAATAAAAAATTATAGCGGTGCCTGGGTAGCTGAGTCATTGAGCACCCGATTATTGATTTTAGCTCAGGTCATTATCTCACAGTTTGTGAGATTTAGTCCCACTTTGGGCTGTGCACTGACAGCGTGGATCCTGCCTGGGATTCTCTCTCTCCCCTCTGTGCTCCTCCTCCTCAAAATAAACAAACATTTTTAAATGAAGAATTATAGATCATTGGAGATCAAATTAACTATTTTTATTAAGTATTTCTTGAAGTAATAGTTCACAGTTCTTGAATTCAGTTTGATGGACACCTCATAAACCCAAGAGCATTCTTCTCTCTTTCTGTATCTTTCATGAAGATAGTTGATTCTGTGAGAGTTACCCTATATGCAAGGGAAGAGGTCATTGGTACTTACTGTATCTCTTCTCTTCCTCTGTCTGTATTTATTCTTTCTGGGTCTTTAGGACTGGGACGAAAATCTTCTGTCTGTTACAGAACCCCCCTCCACCTCCTGTCTTTTTGTTTCTGTGAAGAACTTGAGGGGTTGATAGCCTTAGGGAATTTAAGTGTGATTAAATTCCAAGAGATGATGGCTATGTGAACTGGTGGGTGGTAAGGCCAGAACCTTGTAAACATCTGGGCTTCCTCATATGGCTCTGTAACAAAATAAATGGTCTTGCCAAGAATAGTAACTTTTTTAATAAGGTAGATTTACATTGGTTATCAGTTTTGGGATATAAAAATGTGGAACTTTTTGATCCTTAGTTTGTTGTCTTATAGTTCTTAAAGTAAAGAGAGAGAATAAAGGAGAATATTCCTTTTTAATGTTAACAAACTTTATTTGTGTATCCATTTCTTGGTTTTACCTTAAACTATAGTTATAGGAGTCTTTATCACTATTTAAAGATGTGTAAAAAATAGCTATAGGCCAGGAAGTTTACATTTTCTTTCTTAACATCTTTTCAGAATGTTTCCTTCGTTTTCTCCTCCTCCCCCTATAACTAAGTATTGGCAAATGGGATCATAAGTTGCACATACTCTATTACCTGTGTTTTTCGCTTAATTTATTGTAGAGCTGTGTCTACGTCAGTATAAATTCTTATTCATTTTTTTTGTTTGTTTTCTTAAATGTTTTATTTATTTCTGAGAGAGAGAGAAACAGCGTGAGCAGGGGAGGGTCAGGTAGAGAGGGAGACACAGAATCCAAAGCAGGCTCCAGGCTCTGAGCTAGCTGTCAGCATAGAACCTGATGCGGGGCTCGAACCCACGAACCGTGAGATCGTGACCTGAGCCAAAGTCGGATGCTTAACCGACTGAGCCACCCAGGTACCCCTCTTAACTCATTCTTTTAACATTCTCTCAACATTAGCTCATTCTTTTTAACATTAAAATTGTGTATACGTTATGGGCATATCATCATTTATTTAACTAGTCCCCTGTCGATAGACATTTGTTTCCAGTTTTTGCTGTTACAAAACATACTGTGATAAGCGTGTGTGTGTGTTTGTGTTTGTGTGTGTTCATGTATTTTTCCAGATACACCTGTAAGGTAAATTTTTTTCCATTATAATTGCTACAGAAGCAGATATGTGTATTTACAGTATCTGTAAAGATAATATTGCCAGATTGCCTGCCAGAAAGTTTGTATAGGTTTATAGTTGGACAAGCAGCATTGGAGCATACCTGTTGTATTATTGTACTCTGAAGTGTTGCCAGTTTGGTGGAGGAAGAATTCTGTCTTGTTTTGACTTACATTTCTTTGAGGATATACTGATACATATTTTACAATCTAAATAGCCATACTTGTAGTTGCTAATTTCTGTATTCTCTTTGTTCTAGAAAGATACAATCCTTCTTCTAAAACTTCAAATGGACACCAGTCTAAATCGTAAGTTTATTGCTTAAAAATTTTATCTGTTTTGCTCAAAGTCTATCTATAGTGTCTACATATCAGAACAACACTTAGAAATGTGTATTTAATCTTTTAAGGAAGGGGTATGCAAACGTTTATGTAAAGAGCTAGATAGTGAAATATTTTAGGCTTTAGGGGCTAGATGATTTTTGGCTCAGCTAACCAGCTCTGCCATTGTAGCATGAAAGCAAATACAGACCATGGATGTGGTTGCGTCAATAAAATTTTTGACAAAACAAGTAGTAGTCTTTATTTGACTTGTGGGCCATACAGATTTTTCTCCTCTCTTAGAGACGTGTATATTTGTGTTTGTGTGTAGGTTGATAGTTTTTAATACAGAAGACCAAAAACTACAGTATTCTTTGTAAAAAGCCCTCCATTTTACCACTAAATGTAGAATATTAAATCAGCATAGTTTGTACTATCTTTGTTTTCCAACTTATTTAGGTAGAACCAGGAACATATATCAAAATGTAATTAGGCTAGTATATTGAATGATAATAAAGTCCAGCTTCAGGAGTGAACTCTTGAATTCCTGAGACCACAAGTTAACTCCGTGATTAAAACAAAATTCTAAAGAAACTGTGACCACAGTGCTAGCTTTCTAAACTACAACCCACAGTCTTGATAACCTCAGCTGAACATAGGGAGAACTGAGAAGGAACTTAATGTGAAATACAACAAGTCCCTCTCACTGTTAAAGAATTCAAATTATATTCATATTTATCATACTTATTCATATGCAAAGAATTGATAAGAGCCTACCACATATATGTGTATCACTTGTTGCTGAGGGAGCGAAAGCATACAGGACCTTGAGCAGTCTGGTAAAAGCTTTGACATACCCACATGTGTGAACAGGTTCATTGAGCTGCCATTATTAAATCATAAGGGCTGAGAGAATTCAGAGTAAGCACATTTCCTTACAGGATATCAGTCATAGAGATGCGCCAAGCCCTTGTCCAAAAGAAAACTCTTTTTTTCTGTCCTGCTTTACTGGGCCAGCCTTAAAACAATTTTCATAATTCTGTAATTACCTTGGTTACTTTGTTTGAAAGTGATCTTTTATGTGATAATCTGAATTTGGGGTCAGATTTAGAAACTCAAGTTAAAGCTTTTGAGGGGAAAGTATTAGTAGTTACTGGAGTGAAAGAAGATTTCCGTACTACTGATTGGAGAGTGTCATGAAATTTTAAGAAGGTAATGGGAACTACTGGGAATGAGAAATTAAACATGTTTCTAGTTGTACTTTTCCCTAAGCTTTGTGTTAATTTTTGCTCTCCTGTAAAAAGGCAAGAAGTGTTTTGTGGGTCATTACTCAGATTTTTTGTTTTAATTTTGATTTTTTGGCCTTAAGGAAATTTCTTTTAATGTTTATAGAGACGGAGTATGGGTGGGGGAGGGGCAGAGAGAGAGAGGGAGACAGATTCTGAAGCAGGCTCCAGGCCCGGAGCTGTCAACCCAAAAGTCTGACACAGGGCTTGAACCCACGAATGCAAGATCATGACCTGAGCCAAAGTCGTATGCTTAACTGACTTAGCCACCCAGACACCCCTAGGCAATTTTAAATTTGTAATTTTCCTTTGAAAAGTGAATTTCAGAAACTTCAGTTCCTGCTTTTTTAATTGATTTGAACTTTGATGAAGGAAGGTTTGGAACCTGGAGTTTATTTTTAATTCATACACAGTCATTTTTATTTTATAGCCGAGGTTTTTACCCCAAATTGTTACTTCTCCAGAGAACAGCCCTCTTTCATAGCAAGGCATTTATGAACTAGCACTTTGACTTCGTGTTTTGGTTTTCACAATTACCCAGTTGTATGAATCTCTTCGTGGAACATGAGGGACAGTGAAAGAGACTATTTTAATTTTATCTTCCTTCATTTTAGGGCTTATATATCTCTAGTGGACTGTTGGGTATGAGCATGCTAACTTGTTTTAATATGAATGAGTGTGTATATATGCAATTAGAGAAAAATAGAGGAAACAAGAAGTGAGTAAAAGAAGTTTTAGAAGGCGGCTTATTTAATTAGAAGAGGAGAATACGCGTTTTACTTCTGGAAAAGTGAGAGTTTGTGAAATTGTTAAATTCCTACTTTTCTCACTTTGTACTCTGGATGTGAACCACACCAGAGTAAAATTTACTGGTTCTTTTCTTTGTTTTTTAATTAAATCGACAGCTACCACAGTGATTATTTCTAGAATGATTAGTAGATATTTACTACTCTGGTGTGCCATGATAAACTGTTATAGAGACACTAATCCTTCCTGCCTTTCCCTCTAGGATGTTAAAAGATGACTTAAAACTAAGCAGCAGTGAAGACAGCGATGGGGAGCAGGTGTGTCTACTGCTTTCTGAGTTTGCCAGTTTCATACAGTGTGTTTTCATTGTATTTTATAAGAATTATGATTGAATGATGCATTTATGAGCAATTTATTTTAAAGAAGTTCTTTACTGCTTTCTGACAGTGGAATGTTGTCGTTTTCTGCTGCCTTTAAATCGCCAGTTTTTAATTGGCTTCTCTTTAATAGTTACCGTTGATCAGAACTTACTCATGAAGCATGAGATTGTTGACAAGAACTATTAACAAAGTTTTTCATCTGAGCCTGGTAGTGAGTTATTCTTTAGGTAAAAACCGTATGTCCTAAATGTTAGGTAAACCTTGCTGCATACATTAGAACTGCTACGGTCTTATGAAGCAGATAGAGTGCCTAATATTGTTCAGATTAAGCAGATAGAGTGCTGTTTATTCATTCACAGATTTCCTCTCATGTTTTACTTTTAGGATTGTGATAAGACAATGCCAAGGAGTACACCAGGAAGGTATGCATCCTTTTATTTTGTTTTACTTATAAAGGTAGGGATCACCGGATTGGATCATAGTGTTACAGTAATTGACCTTACAAAGTAAATATTACTGTGGTGGTGGATTGTACAACCTTATAAACTAACTAAAAATCATCAAATTGTACGCTTAACATGAGTGAATTCTGTAGTATGTAAATCACACCTCAGTAAAACTGTTTTTAAAAGATAAGTACCAGTGGCTGAGCAGCATATTAGAAACTTTTTACCAAGTATTTATTTCATTTATAAAGTTCTGGATTCATAGAATTGTAACAGTATAACATAGTAAGCATTTTAAATAAAGTTGGTTTCCAGATTTGGATGTTTTCCTGTTGTCACTGTGGAAAAAAAACCAAACTTTGTCATCTATATGTTTTCTCTCTTTTAGTAACTCTGAACCTTCACACCATAATAGTGAAGGAGCAGATAACTCCAGAGATGATTCTAGCAGCCACAGTGGATCTGAAAGCAGCTCTGGATCTGACTCTGAAAGTGAAAGTAGTTCCAGTGACAGTGAGGCAAATGAGCCATCTCAGAGTGCATCTCCTGAGGTGAGAGGGAGGCAGGGTACCACCTTCCATGGGCCTCGCATGGCCCCTGTTGATAGCCATTTAAGACTTAATTCAAATCTAGGTGGCTAGATTTGGCCCCTGGGTGGCTTAGACATTAAGCATCTGACTTCAGGTCAGGTTATGATCTCAAGGTTCGTGAGTTTGAGCCCCACTTTGGGTGAGTCCAGCTTCTCTCTCTCTCTTTCTTTCTCCCTCTCTATCTGTCTGCCTCTTGCTTACTTGCACCTTCTGTCTCAAAAAAAAAAAAAAAAAAAAACCCAAAAAAACCTCTATTCAGATATAGAAGGTGAAGAAATTTAACTATGTATCTTGGAGGAAGCTTAGATACTTCAGTGTATTTGTTACTTGAATAAATGTTTGGTCTAGATTAGTAATTACTGGAAGTCATTTCAGGTCCCTAAAATACTGGATTTGCTTAGTTTGGGCTTTCTTGTTGTGCCTCTGCAAAGTAATTCATGTTATGTATTATTGTGAATAAAAAGTCTTATATTGTATAATTTTAGCATAGGTTGATAAAATATGGTTAAAAATCTGTCAGTACCTACAGCATTTGTTTACCTTCTGAAATTAAATATGCTTTATGGTCATATGTAATTTTATCTTTCAAGTTGAGTTTCTGACAGGAATCTTTAATGTTTAAAGACCATTTGTTAACATTAAGCTTCTCTCATTCAAATGATGAGAGCTCTTATAGGCAATATGGAGCTCTTTGTTTTAGTTCAGTCAAAAGTATGAAAGACCGATGCCTCTGTGCTCTTAGACATTGTATCTTTTTCTGTTTTTCAGCCTGAACCACCACCAACAAACAAATGGCAACTTGATAATTGGTTGAATAAAGTGAACCCGCATAAAGTGTCACCAGCTTCTTCTGTGGACAGTAACATCCCCTCATCTCAAGGCTATAAAAAGGAAGGCCGAGAACAGGGCACTGGGAATAGCTACACTGATCCAGGGGGACCTAAAGAAACAAGTTCTGCTACTCCTGGACGAGACTCCAAGACTGTCCAAAAGGGATCAGAAAGTGGGCGCGGGAGGCAGAAGTCCCCGGCACAGAGTGACAGTACAACACAGAGGAGAACTGTAGGCAAAAAACAACCCAAAAAGGCTGAGAAGGCAGCTGCTGAAGAGCCTCGGGGAGGCCTGAAGATAGAAAGTGAAACCCCAGTAGACATGGCTACCAGCATGCCTTCCAGCAGACACAAAGCGGCCACCAAAGGCTCAAGGAAACCCAATATAAAAAAGGAGTCCAAATCTTCCCCTCGGCCTTCTGCAGAGAAAAAGAAATACAAGTCAACAAGTAAATCTTCCCAGAAATCAAGGGAAATCATAGAAACAGATACCTCATCCTCAGATTCGGATGAAAGCGAGAGCCTTCCTCCTTCCTCACAAACTCCTAAGTACCCTGAGAGTAACAGGACTCCCGTGAAACCCTCCTCAGTGGAGGAAGAAGATAGCTTTTTTCGGCAACGCATGTTCTCTCCTATGGAAGAGAAGGAACTTCTTTCACCCCTCAGTGAGCCCGATGACAGGTATCCTCTTATTGTGAAGATTGACCTGAATCTCTTGACCAGAATACCAGGAAAGCCTTACAAAGAAGCAGAGCCACCCAAGGGGGAAAAGAAAAATGTGCCAGAAAAGCACACAAGAGAGGCTCAGAAACAAGCATCAGAAAAAGTTTCCAACAAAGGCAAGAGGAAACATAAGGTTTGTAAAGGGTTTTTTGTTGTTGTTTTGTTTTTAACCATCAGAATCTGAATGAGTCATAGCCATGAGAAAAAATAGAAGGGAGCCCAAGGCCTAGGCGAAGCTGTAGACACAACAGTCTCTTGAGGACCGCTGTGCCTTGGCCTGGCTCCTTTAATGAAGCAGCAGAGTTTCTAACCAATAAGAAATGGCCAGTACTTCTATTCAGAGTGTGTGCTGGCCAGCGTAAAGACAGGAGTGAAGCAGCGATTGCAAACTAGCCTTCAAAACATTCTTAAAATTTTGATTTTAAATGTCTTTAGCTGGGATGTATATCCTCCAGGTTGTCACATTCTCTTTTTAATAAATTTTTTAACGTTTATATTTGGGAGGGGAGAAAGGGTAGAGAGAGAGGGAGACACAATCTGAAGCAGGCTCCGGGCTCTGAGCTGTTAGCACAGAGCCTGACATGGGGCTCAAATCCAGGAACCGTGAGATCATGACCTGAGCCAGAGGTGGACGTTTAACTGACTGAGTCACCCAGGTGCCCCCAGGTTGTCACATTCTTTAACACTCTCTCCTCTTTTATGCCTAGACAAAGTCACACTCTTTAAATTACCAACTCTAGCTAAAAAATCGGCTCCTTAATTTTGAACAAATTCTTAAGAATTTCACCAATCCTCTGTACCTACCTGTGCCCCAGCTTTTTTCCCTTTTTGGACACTCATGTCTGCAGGTACAAAACTAAGCACATGGCCAACTCTTGTCCTTAAATTCTTTTGTGATAATTTGTATTTAGAGATGATGCTTAGTATATAATGTCAGCTGCTTTAGACTGAGGAAATGTGAAAAATCACAGATATTTATGATTGGAGGATAATAGACATATAATGAAAGGAGCTGAACACCGTATGTTTATAGACAGATTCTTTGGGGGAAAAAACAATTTGTTCTTTCAGCTCTGATGAGAAATTTTTAGAGTAAAGTAAATCTTAATGATTTGTGTTAAAAAAAATATTTTTAATGTTTATTTTCGAGAGAGAGAGAGTGTGATGGAGTGAGGGGCAGAGAGAGAGGGAGACACAGAATGTGAAGCAGTCATAAGGCTCTGAGCTGTCAGCACGGAGCCTGACACAGGGCTGGAACCCACGAGCCGTGAGATCATGACCTGAGCCGAAGTTGGACATTCAACTAACTGAGCCACCCAGGCGCCCCTTAATGATTTGTATTGAAGAATAGTACAATTTTCCCTGATACACATGTGTGAATATGATTGTATAAGATCAAAGTAGTGACTAGGTGAGCAGATATGTACCAGAATGATTGTACCACGTGGACTCAGAGCAAAACCTCAATCCCAGTTGACCTTGAGAATCTCACATCAGAGGATAGAAAGAATCCAGCATTTCTTAAAATGAATTGAGCTGGAGGTTTTTCCTCTTTTTCTTAAAACCGCAGTACCAGATGATGATACATATTTGGATAAACTGGAGTAATACCCTTTTTTTAATTTTCAGAAATTGATGATTTTTAAAAATATTAATTTCTAGGAAACTGAATCTTACTATTTTCAGTGCTATAAGTTAATGGGTTTCTATTATTGTAGTAAAGGGAAGCTTTTTCAACCAGTAAGTTAGGGCTGCGGCTCCTCTGGAGCTACAACTTCAGATTGCTGGACTTGGTTATGGGATTTAATTCATAAAATTACATGAAATAAGAGCTTATAAATGATGCACTCTGCTCTTAGAAGATTAAGATTAAGGTGCTTCTTATAAAACTAAAAAATGGTCCTTTTGTGCTTAAAAAGTATTACATATTCTAAGATTTTATATAATACAGAAATAGTATATATAATGTCCTTTTCACTCTTGTTTAAAATTCTGTAGTAAATAACTTAAAATAGAAAGTCCCCCTCTTCTAAAAGAAGTTCCCTATACTCCTCCCCTTCCCCACATCTCATTGGCATGTTCTATTCCTCCCAAGTTTTTGTTTTTTGGGTTTTTTTAAGAGAGAGAGCAGGGGAAGGGCAGAGAGAGGGGGAGAGCATCTCAAGTAGGCTCTTTGCTCAGCACACATCCTGACATGAGGCTCATTCTCATGACCCTGAGATCATAACCTGAGCTGAAGTCAGGAGTCAGATGCTTAACCAACTGAGCCACCTGGGAGCCTCCCCACCACCCAAGTTTTTTGTATCAATTCCTGTAAGTCAGATTTTGATTTTATAAAATCAGAATCAAGTCAGAAAACTTAGTAATGATTTTTTGAGATTCCTGGCTTTGGTAAAATTAAGTGTCAGGGGCAGTTTCTGAAGATAAAACAGATGGTACTCAGAGGAGTCCCTGCCAAGAGTATAGATTCTTTTTTCTTATGTTTTTTTGTTGTTATGGTTTTGTCTTTTTTTTTACTCTTTGTTTATTTTTAAGAGAGAGAAAGAGAAAGTACGAGAGAAGGAGAGGGCAGAGAGAGAGGAAGACACAGACTCTAATGCAGGCGCCAGGCTCTGAGCTCTCAGCACAGAGCCCGACGTAGGGCTCAAACTCCTAGATTACAAGATCATGACCTGAGCCAAAGCTGGCCACCCAAACGACTGACCCACCCAGGTGTCCCTGGTTTTGTGCTGTTTTTAATGTTCATTTAATTTTGATAGCATGTGCATGACCAGAGGAGGAGGGGCAGAGAGAAACAGAGAATACAAAGCAGGCTCCACGCTGACAGCAGAGAGCCAGAAGTTGGGGCTCAGACTCATGAACAAGAGATCATGACCTGAGCCAAAGTCGGACACTTAACCACTGAACCACCCAGGCGACCCCTCATGTTTTTATGTGTCCACTTTCAATCATTTGTTTAAGGGAACAGATTTTTTTGTTATGGTAGAAGAGTTGGTATCTTGAGCTCTGGTATTTGGAGCAATAGGAAAATTTAGACTAACTCAGGAAAGTAGCTTTGGCAATTATAGATAGGCTCATAGCTTTTGTTTCAGCAAGAAGAGTTTTTCAAAATCATCAGGCTTGGCAAGTATTGGCAAAGATGTGGAGGAGTTAGAATTTCATACTGTATTGGCGGGAATATAAAATGATGTGTAGCCACTTTAGAACACAGTTTCAGCAGTTCCTCAAAAAGTTAAACATAGTTTTACTTAGTTTTCTTAATTATTTTTATTTTTATTTTTTTAGTGTTTATTTATTTTTGAGAGAGAGAGAAAGCATGAGCAGGGCAGGAGCAGAAAGAGAGAGGGGGAGACATGGAATCTGAAGCGGCCTCCAGGCTCTGAGCTGTCAGCATACAGCCTGATGTGTTGCTCGAACCCATGAGCTGTGAGATCATGACCTGAGCCGAAGCCAAATGCTCAACCGACTGAGTCCCCCAGGCGCTCCAGTGTTACTTTATGACCTAACCATTTCAGTCCCTTCCACTTAGGTATATACCCAAGAGAAAAGAAAACCTGTTTACCCCAAAACTTCTACTTGAGTATTCACAGGAGTATTATTTGTATTAGCCAAGAAATGGAGACAGCCCAAATGGCCGTTAAGTGATTAACGGATAGATAAACTGTGGTATATGCATGCAGTGGATTATGTTCAGGTGTAAAAACGAATGAAGTGCTGATACTTGCTCAAGCATGGATGAACTTTAAAAATATACTAAGTGATGGGGAGGCAGACACAAAAGATCACATATATAATTCCATTTATGTAAATGTCTGGAATGTGCATATCCATTAAGACAAAATATATAGATCAATGATTACTAGAGTCTGGGAGTGGAGGGAAAGGGGGAAATGCCTGCTACAGGGTACAGGGGTCTTTGAGATGATGAAAATGTTCTAGAATTGTTTGTGGTAAGGATGTACACTTCTTTGAATATACTAAAAGTAATTGACTTATGTACTTTTCAAGAGTGGATTTTATTGTATGTGAATTATAACTCAATTATAATTTCATTCCCTCCACAAAATCATTAGGATGAAAAGATGTCATCTAAAAGACTCTATAGGAAATGTGTTTTAGTGTTTGGGCTCTGTTTATCTAAAATAGGAGACTTCTCCACCTTGAAACTCAGTTTATTAAACATTGCTTAAATGAATTCTTTCACTTCATATTTATCTTCTTTCTGAAAGTTACCAGGGATAAATTATTTGATGGTGACTTGTGCTGGAAACTGAAATTAGTCGAATAAAAATCAAATGTAGTAGTTGCTTTTTTTTCTATTTTTCATCCAGAATGAAGATGATAACCGAGCCAATGACAGCAAGAAACCCAAAACGGAGGAAAAGAATTCAGCAGGTCACAAGCCATCCAGCAACAGAGAGTATGTTCCCTAAACATATTACATGTGTGTTAATATGTATATGTCATTTGCTCTTGTGTACTTTCTGATGTGCTCTTAGAATGTTCCTTTTAGTAAGTACATGACCTATTCATGTATACATATACCAGCTAGTGGGAGATTTTGTTTTTAGCTAATTGAGACAGAAAGTTTTTAAGATTCAGTCTCTGCTTCCTCTCTTATTTGTTTAGTGGACTAGGGTTGAGTATAGGATAAGAATTAACGTGTTACCACTTTCTGGCTAAATGACAGGCTTAACTATAATTTGCAAGAGACCAGTTTTTAACTTAGGAACTTAATATATCTTCATCATTCATCTTCTCTTTTATGTAATCAGTATTTTTTGAATACTTGATGTGTGGCAGGCCAAGATTTAGGCACCAGGTATGTACAACCAGAAGATGGAAAACAGATAAGATGCCTGCCCTTGTGAAACATACACTTTTATTTTGTTTTATAGAAATTATGTGTCTTAATTAACTCAGGGAAAATAAATTTGTCTTGAAAGCAGGCAGAGAGAAATAGAAAAAAACCCATCACCGCTACATGACTGTGGAGAAATGAGGGCATTTATTTGTTTTGGCAGGTCAACTAAGCAAAGTGCTACAAAAGAAAAGGATTTGTTGCCTTCTCCTGCTGGGCCTGTTCCTTCAAAAGATCCAAAAACAGAGCACGGCTCTCGGAAGAGGACTATTAGTCAGTCATCTTCTTTAAAGTCAAATAATAACAGCAACAAGGAGAATAGTGGCAGCAGCAAAAGCAGTTCCTCCACATCAAAGCAGAAGAAGACGGAAGGGAAGACTTCCAGTAGCTCTAAGGAGGTCAAGGTAAGCCATTGGAGGCCTGAGACTTTTGAAAAGCAATCCCATTGCCATATGAATTCTCCAGGATGACATTGTGCTTTGAAAATCTTGTAAACCTCTCCTTAAATTTAATAGGACTATGCGTTTTTACTCTCAAAATGTCATAATCTTGATAATGAAAGTATGCAGTGATCTGAGACCATGAAAACAATAAGTCACCTGGCCACATGCATATTAATTAAGACATGCTTAATTGGGAAAGTTGGTATTGAAAGAAAATAGCTGATTCTGATCTAATTATAAATCACTCCATTTGCTATGATCGATTGTCTGTGGATTGGAATTGGCTTTGGATTTTTTAGAATTAGATTTTACAAGCAAGTTATATTACATAAAGTGATAAGGTAACCGATTTGGCTTTGATTCATGAAGGAAATTTTTTAGGTGAATTAGCATTGGAAGTATTCTTGGAGCATGGTCTAACATTGGAGACTTTTTTTTTAAGCGTATTTTGAGAGAGAGAAAGTACAAGTGGGGCAGGGGCAGAGAAAGAATCCCAGAGAGGTTCTGCACTGTCAGCTGAAGCCCAGACCCACGAACCATGAGATAATGACCCGAGCCAAAGTCAGATACTTAACCAACTGAGCCACCCAGGAACCCTATAGGGGAATATTCTTAATGTTCATGGATGGAGAGTTGGATCGTAGATGCTTTTTCAAGGCTATACTTTATTAGAATCTCACCCTCAACTTATTTATCAGGTTATTTGTGTTAATTTCTGAACTATTTTGATTGGGAGCAAACTCAGTGACAAAATACCTAGATTTTTAAAAATGTTTATTTACTTTTGAGAAAGAGAGGGAAATAGAGTGTGAGCAGGGGAGGTACAGAGAGAGCAGGAGACACAGAATCAGAAGCAGGCTCCAGGCTCCGAGCTGTCAGCACAGGCCCGATGAGGGCCTCAAATTCCTAAACTGCGAGATCATTACCTGAGCTGAAGTTGGATGCTCAACCGACTGAGCCACCCAGGCATCCCCAAATACATGGATTTTTAAGAATATAATTCACTGGATTGTTGTTTGTGACTTGAGTAGGCAAAGATTTTGAGAGTTTAAAAAATTGCATTAAGAGTGGTTACTCATGCTTATTAAATGTGGTAATTAAGTCTTTAAGATTGAGGTAATTTTAATTGTCCCAGTTGGACACCCTTCTGTAGTAGTTTAGAGTGTTAGTCCTAGTGTCCTTAAGGGACCTGACTGTCCTCTTGACGTCCTTCACTGTCCCATTTCTGTGTCTACCTGCTGACCGGCTCTTTTCCCATTTTCCATCCTTCAGCTCTCAGATTTGAGGTCTTATGCTTATTTCTCGAAACCTCTTAAAGAAAAGAAAAGAAACCTCTTAACCTCTCTCTCTCTGTTTTTAAATGTACTCTTTAAGGGAGCTCACCCACTCATTTGGCTTTTGTGATCTCAGGTAAAAACTCTTAATGTCTCTTCCTCGTTGGTTTGTCAGGTCTTTGAAAGCAGGGATTTGTATCTTGTGTTTTCTCTGTTGTTTAACTTACTCGGAAATATTTGTTGGATCAAATGTAGTTATTTGGTACTCTGTTGTTAGTGACAAAATATAAAATATACACCCTGACCACTTTTAATTCCAACATCTTAGGGCATTTTTAACGGTTGTTAAAATTGTTAATGTTAGTCTTGACAATTTCCAATTGAGGCAATTATATATAGGTTTATTAAAGAAGAATCTATAATTTAGTTAGAAAATATACTATTTCAGGGCGCCTGGGTGGCTTAGTCGGTTAAGCGTCCGACTTTCGCTTAGGTCATGATCTCGCGGTTCGTGGGTTCGAGCCCCGCGTCAGGCTCTGTGCTGACTGCCAGCTAGGAGCCTGGAGCCTATTTCAGAGTCTGTGTCTCCCTCTCTCTCTCTGACCCTCCCCTGCTCACGCTGTCTCTCTCTCTCTCCTAGAAATAAATAAAACTATAAAAAAAAAAAAAAAAAAGAAAAGAAAATATACTATTTCTTATTATCCACCTAAAGAAAAATTCGGTAATCTGGAAAGCCAAAATTACATATAATTTTTATGTTCTGCATATTTGCTCATATTATCAAATATTTGCAATATGTTGGCATAAAGTTGTTCATTACAGTCTCTTTATTATGCTTTTGGTATCTGTAACATCTCTACTTATGTTTCTCTTTTGTTCTTGGTATTCTCAGTGCCAATTTTTTCCTTCATTAGTCTCATTAGAGGCTTATTAGTTTTACTTGTCTTTTAAAAAAATAGCCTTTGTTTTTGTTGATACTCTGTGCTTTACGTTTTATTTCTATTTGATTATTTTTTAGTCTGTGATTTCCTTTCTTATTTTCCTTTGCTGTTCTGTTTACTTTTTTTTTTTAAGTTTATTTATTTTGAGAGAGAGAGCACAAGCGGAGAAGCAGTGAGAGAGGGAGAGAGAGATTCCCACACAGGCCCTCCACTGCCAGCTTGGAGCCCAATGTTGGGGTCAGACTCACAAACTGTGAGGTCATGACCTGAGCCAAAATCAAGAGTTAGACGCTTCACTGACTGAGCCATCCAGGCTTCCCCTGTTTACTGATGGATACTTAGCTCATTAATTTTCAAGTTAATTTTAAGTCTTTTTTTCTTTCTCTAATATAAGCAGTTAGGCTATATATTTTCCTTTAACTACTGCATACACGCACCCTGTAAGATTTGTTATGCTTTTGTAACTCGGTTTAAAATCTTTTCTAATTTACAATGTGATTCCATCTTTGACACTAGGGTTCTTTAAAAGCATGTTAATCAATTTCCAAATATATGGAGATTTGCTCATTATCTTCTGGTTAGTGTTTCTCCCTTAATTGCATTGGGACTGGAAATTGCGTAGTCTGCATGGTAGCAGTCTTGAAATTTGTTAAGATTTACTATATGAGAGGGGCGCCCCGGTGGCTCAGTCAATTAAACATCAGACTTCGGCTAAGGTCATGATCTCAGAGTTCGAGAGTTTGAGCCTTGTGTTGGGCTCTCTGCTCTTATTGTGGAGCCCACCTCAGATCTTCTCTCTCCTCTCTCTGCCCCTATCCAGCTCTTGTGCCCACCCTCTCTCTGTCTTTCATAAATAAGTAAACTTTAAAAAAAATGATTTGTTTTATGAGAGTAAAGTATATGGTAGATTTTTGTAATGTTATATATTTGCTAGAAAAGAATGTGTATTCTGCATATATTGTGGACAAGGAATCTATGTAATTCACATGGGTTAATCCTGTTTTCAAACCTTCTTTATGCTGATATTTTTGGTCACTTCGTCCTCTTGTTCATTTTTTCCACAAACATACAAGATTTCTCTATTTCTTCTTTGAATTCTGCCAGTTTTTTTGGAATTGAGATACTTGATATATAACGTATCAGTTTCAGGTGCACACCATAATGATTCAGAATATTCATATGTTGTTAGTGGCTCAGTTGTTTAAGCGTCTTACTCTTGATTTCGACTCAGGTCATGATCACTACAGGAAATTAACATCCACTACTAAACTGATATCACATGCATATACTTTTTATATAAGGAAAGTATATTAAAATACCTAGAAAGTTTTTAAATTCATTTTTAGCAATAACTTCAGTTTTCCTTCAGTAAATCTAAACATAAGCACTGTGGAAGTACTTTCAAAACAGAGGGAAGGCTGTTCTTGTAATGTTACATTCCAACATAATATGGAGGAAGCCAGTTCATAAACATGTAAACTTTACCATGAAGAGCTTAGTATTTTCTCAAATCTCAGGATTTTTATTGTCATTCTTTGAGGTGGGTACATGCTGTACTGGGTAAAACTGAAAAGTTGTTACCGTTTAAGAAAAGAAAAGAAATGGTTACATGGTTCATTTTCAGTAGATTTTTAAGTAAAAGAGTAAAATTTATTTTAATTGGGTTTACTGATGTTGAAACATTCATGTATTTGTAGTATAAATTCTACTTATTTATCTACTTATTAACTTACTATGTTTTATTATGGAAAAATGTGTATAGGGAAGTAGTTCAAAAGACAGGATCGAAGTCCCGTTATAAAGGGCTATGTTTTTTTTTTTTTTAATTTTTAAATTTTTTAATGTTTTATTTATTTCTAGGAGAGAGAGAGAGAGAGACAGCGTGAGCAGGGGAGGGTCAGAGAGAGAGGGAGTCACAGATTGAAACAGACTCCAGGCTCTGACCTGGCAGTCAGCACAGAGCCCGAAGCGGGGCTCGAACCCACGAACCGCGAGATCATGACCTAAGCGAAAGTCGGACGCTTAACCGACTGAGCCACCCAGGCGCCTCTATAAAGGGCTATGTTAATAGGAGGTAAGAAGGCTAGACTTTTAAAATGTGACAGCCTCAGGGGCACCTGGTGGCTCAGTTGTTTAAGTGTCTTACTCTTGATTTCAACTCAGGTCATGATCTCAGGATCATGAGTTTGATCCCTGCATCTGGCTCCTCATTGACAGTACAGAGAGCCTGCTTGGGATTCTCTGTCTCCCCGTCTGTCTGCCCCTCCCCTGCTCACACGTGCTCGCTCGCTCTCAAAATATAACTAAAATAAACATGAAGGGAAAAAAAGACTCTTAAAAACAGATAAAATGTGACAGATCTGGATTTGATCATCCAAATTCCAGGAATGCCACTTAAAAGCTGTTTCACCTTGGGTGAGTTACCCTCCTCGCCCCTGCTTTTTGTTTTGTCCCAGTAGCAGTACACATTTCATAGGGTTGTTGAAGCCTTAATGACTGGGCTCAGTACTTCGTGCCTGGTAAGTAGTAAGCACATAGTTAATGTTCGGTATTATTATTGCTGTTTCATCGACCAGTAATCATCAGTAAATTTTGTCTTAAGCAGTACTGCTATTTTGATAGTACATTTGTGTTTTCCTTATGTTTTAACAAGTGCCTAGTTCAGTCAGTGCCTGGTACATCATAGTAGACTTTGCTATTAGAATGAATGTTTTGGTGATATAAAGTGGACCCATTCTGTTAAAAAGGACTTTTACATTCTGAAATTGAAAATTTTTATAACAGGGAAATTAATTACTGATGGCAGTGGAATTTTTTAGTCCTTTTTACTAGTGGCTCAAGAAGTACTTCCAATTTAACTTTAATCACCTCAGAATTTTCAACATACACATTTTTTAAACATTATTTATTTATTTTTTTTGGTCAGGAAAAGGCTCCAAATAGCTCCTCGAACTGTCCTTCGTCTACAGCAACTTCTGATGCCTCTAAGCCTCGGAGAACAAAGCTTGCCTTTGATGACAGGTAAGATCAATGTTTTTTATGCTTTGGAGAAATCATTCGAGTCAGCATGTAAGAAACTTGTTTAAATTCCTATTAGTGACCAGAAGAATTCATACTTGTGTTGTGATCCACAGAACATTTAGATTTTAATTTGAAAGGCATCCACTAGTCCGTGTGTTGCTCTTTCACCTTAACTCCATGACTCCTAGGGTACGTGAATGGTGGATCTTCAGGTAGAACCTGACAGCTGCTGGTACCAGTATTTAAAATGAAGCCTTTCTTAAATGAGGAGGAGCAGTGTTGGGTTTTTTCCCCTCCATTTTGATAAAAGGTTATTTTTCTGACTCACATTCTATTTATTCTAAATCTTTCCAACAACTTGGGTAAATTAGTATCTAATACTAGGGAGCTTGATTTCTGTTTTCCTAAGTAGAAAATTTGCCATGAGTTGGCTAAAACGATCTATGGTCTTTAACCCAACAAACACATTTGTTAGAAAAAACTGAAGTGAATGTTTAGTAGTAGGTCATGTTCTTTACTTGAGGAGACGAAAACTGAGGGATGCTAGAAACTAAAAGTGAAAAGTATTATCTTACGAAAATATTTACCGTTTCATTTACTATGAAAATGTACATTGCAGAAATTATTCAGCAGACCATTATTTACAAGAAGCAAAAAAGCTAAAGCACAATGCAGATGCATTGGTATGTAAACATTCTCACCTTTATTTATTTATTTATTTAATCGAATTAATTTAAATCTTCATTTGTTGTTTGCTTCCATAGTATATCAGTGTATTTCTCACCACCTTTATTCTGCTTTCTTCAGTCTGATAGGTTTGAGAAAGCTGTATACTATCTGGATGCTGTGGTATCTTTCATTGAATGTGGGAATGCATTAGAGAAAAATGCTCAGGAATCCAAATCCCCATTCCCTATGTATTCAGAGACAGTGGAGCTCATCAAGTAAGTGGGAAAATGTGCTACCATGTCATTGGCAATCGTATTTCTTTGGATCGTCTTGGAAGGGGCTGCTGTAGCTGCATGTAGTATAGCTAAAGAGGATGCTTCATCCTTTATTGTATTTGCATATGGAGGACTAGATACTTCAGTGGGTATTTTTGCCTTTATTTGTTCGGTTCTAATGTTTTGAGGACCATGGAACTCAGTAGATAAAGGTGAAGTATTATGTTTTGTGTCATCTGTTTGTTGTTTTCTCACAGGTACACAATGAAGCTTAAGAATTACTTGGCACCTGATGCTACAGCTGCAGATAAAAGGCTCACAGTACTTTGGTAGGTGTTGGGTTCCAGCCTTTGCTGGATGACAGGCGGTTCCAGAGTAAATTAGACTGTTTATGCCCTTCGGAAAGTTATCCTTGAATCCGCCTTTCGTAACCCAGTCATAAGTCTATTCTCGATGGGTAAAGTAGAAAATAACTGAAAATTCCTACGGAAAGATTTTAGTTGTTGTCAGTCCCTGATCCATTGCCCTCCTGGAAAAGCCTTGATAGAGTAAGACTGAGTAGAGTTCTCCTAGTGTCACATCGCCCCTTTTCCAGGCACTTGTTTTGGTATCATCTCTTGTTATTGTTATATCCTATACCTTTCCTTAGGGAGCAAATGTTTAACATGCTCAGAATAAAGAATGTGGCTTGTTGGCTTGATCCTAGGGAGATATTATCAATTCGTTTGTTAAAAGCATTTACTTTACTGGGCACTGGATTTAACAGCTAGGAATGTAGTGTGGATAAGCTGTGGTACAGTCTTCTTTGTTGTGGAGTCTAGTGTCTAGTGGGTGAGGAGATGGAAATTAGTCAGATAATCACACAAGTATATGAATTCAGTACTTTGAAAGAAAAGTATATATAAGAGAGTAGGGTGTAGGTAGGGACAGCTGGTCTTCAGGTAGAGGGGACATGTGCAAGAGCTGGGTGGTGGGAGGAAACAGGAAACTATCGAGGAACTAAAAAGACCAGTGAGAAGTGAAAGTGACTGGAGAGGTAGGAAGTGGTGACCGCGCAGGGCTTCGGTCAGCCATAGTAAAGCTTACTTGCGTTGCTGCAGAGTTGTACTATACATAGTGGAGTTTCCTGGTTTTGGTTGTTTAGTATGAGATATTTATAATTTGATCTAGAGATTCTGCTCCTCAGTGATTTTTTGTTTTTTTTTTAATGCATGTGTCATAATGACATGTTGGTATCTCATGGGTGAGGTTTTGATTTTTGAATGTCAGCCAACAGAAGACTAGTCCTTGGTCTCGTCCCCTGCTTAGGGTGTGTACCACAGGATGTGTACCATAAGAGCACATCTTCCAATTTTGCCTGAGGGTCAGTGTCATTGACCTTGTGCCAAGGTCTGTTCACATGAGCCCGTCCTGTGCTCTTGCACCATGCAAAAGTTGTTTGTGCAGATACAGCCGGAGTCTGCTGCGCTGGTAAATAAGCTGCCCTTTTCCGTTGGCCAGCCTGCGATGCCAGTCTTTGCTGTACCTGAGGCTGTTCAAACTGAAGAAGGAAAATGCTCTGAAGTACTCAAAGACACTGACAGAGCACCTGAAGGTAAGTGTGAGAAAGAGGATGGTCCGTATCCTAGGAGACCAAATTTGTAAAGACTGCTCTCCCGGCCCCAGAAGTGCCTTCATGTTTTGCCTGCCACAGTAAGGAACTACTTCTTGTTGGCGAACTTGCAAATAGGTTTGGGATTTCTTAGGAAGCTTTCAAATGTACATATATCTGATTGTAGAACCTGTGTAGCCATAGGCGTAGCCCTTACTAACAGTTCAGTAGATGTAGCCTCTTTTTATCGTGAAGCCTCATTTATGCTTTGCAAATGGTCTTCTGTTTTACTGCCACCCTTCCTTACACTGTTTTATTAATTTCCTAAACTGTCTATGTTTTTTCCTGACAGCACCACATAAATCTTCCTAAAATCCTGCCCTGGTTCTTAATTGGAACCCTTCAGTAGCTTACTTTTGCTTACAAGCTCAGGTCCAAGCTTCTTTCCCTGACCTCAGAGCCGTCTCTTTCTCTTGTTCCTTATCTAAACCTCTGCTCTAGAGAAACTGTGTGGGTCACATCCATTCACTTTCTTGCAGCCTTTGCGCATAGCATGACTCACCTCTTCTCAGTCTGTCTGCGTGTTACTTACTCTCTTAAGTCTTACAGAACCCCCAGCTCTCCACTAATTAGTCTTTGTGTTGCACATTTATATACACATACATTCTCTCTCTCTCTCTCTCTCTCTCTCTCGCGCGCGCGCGCGCTCTTACATTTTAGGTTCTTAAATTTGTAAAGATTCTTAATGTCAGTTCTGGCCCAGTGCTTTTGAGTATATGTAGTACTTCAGAAGTAGTGGTTTTTTTTTTTAATTAATTACATTTTATTTTTTCACAGAATTCTTATAATAATTCTCAAGCACCATCACCTGGCTTGGGAAGGTAGGTAAATTTTATTCTATAATGTATTTTTTGTGACAAAATTATTTATTTTTGTGTAAAAGTAAAATAGGTAGGGTCTAATTTCCAAAAATGGAAAGATGACAATTTTTTTAAAAAAAATTATATCTCTAATCAAGTATTTCTTAAAGTTTTCATTTTTCTGTTTATTTTTTACTAAGTTGAAACTATGGTAATGAACATAATCTTAGAAAGAGTAGAGAGAGGATATTTCACCCAGAGAAATCTGAGTTTTTTAACAGCACCTCAGTCCTTCTCATAGTTTAATTTTTACAGCTGTTTGGGTTTTTATCACGGTGGGATAATCGTGGCTTTTCGTCCTTCCCCATGTGACCCCCCAAAGGAGGAAAATTGCCATGAAAGCTTTTTTGTGTGTACATTTTCTACTCAGTTATTATTATTATTATGTTAGCTGACTTTGTGTCTTTTCCTTTGTGTATTTTCTTAATCAGATTTCTAGTGCTAAAAGTGAAGATAAAAATATTCTTAACAAATAGCTTTTCCTCTACCCCACCCCCAACTTTTGTTTGATTTCCCTGTATTTTATTTTATTTATTTATTTATTAATGTCTTTGGCATTTCCACAAATTTTAGTACTGCTGAAACGAACCTGTCAGAGTTCAACATGTGTTTCCTAAGAAATATTTAATCGACAGGAAGCTTGAGATAATTGCAGTTGATTGAGAAATCTGTACCTCTTTGTCAGCTTTGAATAACTTGGTTAAACTAGGAAAATACCTACAATAATGGAGTTCAAAATAAGACGTTCCTGTCTCGTACCACAATTTTCTTGTGTTAAATGGCAAATTCCACCCAACTTTCTGTAAAAACAACTTGAAAAGTACCTGTTACGTGCCAGGATAGATGTGTTGAGCTGGGAGTGAGGTGATCTAACTTCTAAGTCTTTGAACTGCTCCTAGCAAGGTATGTGGCTTTCTCCATTCTTTCCCACCAAAAGGTGTGATTTAATATTTATTGTGTTTATTAAAACAAAGAGTCTAGATAATTAGGGGATTTAGTGAGCTAAGTATTTAGAAGAAATTGTACTTCTCTGGGAACTCTTCTAGTTTCAAAGAATCTTTAAATTTTAAAAGCTCTCATGGAAGAAGAGCCAGTAGAATGCTGCTTTCACCGCATGCACTGTTTTCACACTAGTAAGCTCCCTGTTTCTGTGTGTGTAGCAAAGCTGTTGGGATGCCTTCCCCTGTATCTCCAAAGCTGTCGCCGGGCAATTCAGGAAATTACTCTTCTGGGGCCAGTAGCGCTTCAGCAAGTGGTTCTTCAGTGACCATTCCACAGAGGATCCACCAGATGGCAGCCAGCTACGTTCAGGTCACGTCCAACTTCCTCTATGCCACTGAAATTTGGGACCAAGCCGAGCAGCTTTCCAAAGAGCAAAAAGGTAAGAAGGTTTCTGGAGAAACTTTGAAGGATGAAATTGTCAAAAAGAGCTTTTGTGATCCAGTTAAATAAGCGTCTGATCTGCATTTAGTTTACTGTGCAGTCTAGTGATGATAATGACCGTTGCTTATCAGTCGTACTGAATGTATGAAAAAATACCTTTCACTGTACTGGTGACACAGACTAAACTAAAAGCAGGTTTTGGTCTAAGACACCTTTGTTCTGGCATGTTAAGGACAGCTCCAGTTATAAAAGTAATAAAATGTATGTTCTACTCTAGGATGAGTGACAGTAAATTTGACTTGGGCATCGGGTTACATGCAGACATTTTGTACATGGGGATGTTTAATATATAAGCAAGCACATTTAGGGGCTCCTGGCTGGCTCAGTCAGAGGAGTATGTGACTCTTGGTCCTTGGGGTCATGAGTTTGAGTCCCATGCTGGGTGTAGAGATTACTAAAAGAAAAATAAATAAAACTTTAAAAAAAAAAAAAAAAGGCACGTTCATATTGGATTTTTAGGTCTGTTGAAAAACTTACATGGTAAAAGAGACTACAAAATAAATCATTTTGTGACATTATTCAGTTGTAGGTTATTTGAGACTTTGTACCTTATGTTTGTTATGTCTCAAACTAAGAACATTGAGATATAATAACATGTTTAAAGATCCTAGGGAAGAATCTCTATATTGTGCCCTGAAATTAATATAACAGTGCTATGTTAACTATACTGGATTTTAAATTTAAAAAATAATAAAATCCTAGGGAAAAGTACTGTATAAACACCCCATCGTATTTTCATAGTTGTTAATTAGCAAATCTGGCAAGTGTGGCCACTATTCAGGTAGATCCTTTGTAGACAAACACTCCATCAGTCAGTCAAGTGTCCTTTTGTCACAGCGACTTAAATATTTGTTATATAAATCAGATGAAGACGAACACCTCCTATCCCTAAAGAGGGATAGTAGTAAGGGAAAGGTAGAAGAGGAACCCCAGCATCTAGCATTAAGTTGTGTTTCTGAAAACCTAATTTTTTCTTAAAATTTTAAATGTTGTCAGTGCTGCTCAGGAAAGGTGACAAAGGCAAAATTCTTATTAAGTCACTCCTGCTTTACTTTATATCTTTCTCCCTGATAACAGTTTTCCGGCTTCATTGTTCCTTTTTGAAATCTTTCTTCTTTCATTTTTACTTTTTTGCTTGGTACTTTTCAAATGTTGACTGAAGGAAAGATAATGATATCATGAACCCCTGTACACCTTGCACTTAACTTCAGCAGCACAGTATTTTGCTATTCTTACTGCATCTCTCTCTCTTTCTGACTCCTGCTTTTCTTTGCCCCTGGAGTATTTTAAAGCAAAAACTAGATGTTATAATATTTCACCCCAATGTACTTTGGTGTATGCATCCTTGAGTGATAAGGACTTTTCAAAAATATGATCACCGTGCCTTTAACACAGTCACCAGAATTAATAGTAATTCCTTTCTGTCACCTAATGCCTAATCTACCATCCAGTTTCCCTGTTGTTGCAAATATGCTTTTTTTTTTTTTTAACAGTTTTGTTTGTTTCCAGCAGAATCCAAACATCCATTGATCAGTCTCCTCCTCCATTTTTTGATGTTTTGGGGGGTGGGGCACTCTGCCATTTCTATTGAAGAGAAAAGAACTCATTCTGGATTTGACTGTTTCCTTCCTCATGGTATCCTTTAACTTATTCCTCTGTCCCCCTTATTTCCTTCGTACTGATTAGTTACCTCTTGAGACTAGATTAGATTCAGGTTCATTATTTTAGATAATATTTCATAGGTGGTACTCTTTATTTCCGTTTATATCATATTATGAAGCATGTAATTAATGGTTATCTCTTATTTAGTGATATGAGGATTTGACCTTTGATTAAATTCAGGTGATTTTAGCCTGACTCAGTTTGCTCTAAGATTCCCTATTAAACTCTAACTTCTTTTTTTTTTTAATGTTTATTGATTTTTGAGAGAGAGAGACAGAGTGAGAGTGGGCGTAGGGCAGGGAGAGACGGAGACACAGAAACGGAAGTAGGCTCCAGGCTCTGAGTTGTCAGTTCAGGGCCCGACTCAGCGCTCAGACTCACAAATTGTGAGATCATGACCTGAGCTGAAGTCGGATGCTTAACCGACTGAGCCACCCCTTAAACTTTAACTTCTGTTTTAACATCCATTGATGGTCATTACCTATATCCATTATTCCACTTAGGAAATAGGAATTGGTCTTCTGATATTCCTTCTGCATTTTTTAGGTGGCATTCTATAAAGAAGACCTTTTTCTCCTCACTGTTTGATTGTGTCTTACATTGTTTGAGTAGGGTCAAGGTCTTCATCATGAGAATGACCCCATTTTCTGTGCATCTTTACCATCTGAGTCCTACATCCCTCTCTGTCTTCTCCCAAATTTGCATCAAGATCAGATGTTAGGATACTTTCATTCCCTCCTCCTCTGCACCCACCTCACATGCATATCAACATGTATTTGTTCACATAGGAAGAATCTTTTCATTTCCATCTCTTACTTTTTTTTTTTTTAATGTTTATTTATTTTGGAGAGAGAGAGAGCACATGAATAGGGGAGGGACAGAGAGAGGGAATTACAGAATTTGAAGCAAGCTCCAGGCTCCGAGCTGTCAACACGGAGCCTGCTGTGGGACTCGAACTCTGAACTGTGAGATCATGACTTGAGCTGAAGTTGGATGCTCAGCCAGCTGAGCCACCCAGGTGCCCTTATCCCTTATGTTTTTAAACCATACTGTCTGAAACATGGGATTTAGTTTATCAGTGTTGCAGGGTATGTGATTGTAGCAGAAAGTTTGGATACAGGCTGTCCTGAATGTCTGACCTCAGAGGAGCTCTTTTGGGGAAACATGCATAAACATCGTCCTTTTTTGCACCACTTTCTTCTTATACAAAAACGATAAATAGAGACCGTTCTGAGTACATTGTAGCACTAGGTCTCCATTTTAGTAATGTATACTGCAAATTAGCAATTAATAATATCCATTAGTGGAATTCTGCTTTTAAGTCTAACACTTAATTCCTAAGCATACAGTTCTGTGAATCATTTCATGACTTAGGGAAAATAATATAACTTGAAAGACTGAGACTATGGGATGGTTTGTTCTAAAATGTGAATAGTCATCATTTTAGTGCAGAAGGGGATCATGTTTTGACTTCATATGAATACTGCTTTATAGTCTAGATTCAAACTTTTAAAGCAATGATTCAGGAGAGTGTGTGTATCATTGAATGACTGTTTTTGGTTTTCTAGAATTCTTTGCTGAACTGGATAAAGTAATGGGCCCTCTCATCTTTAATGCGAGCATCATGACAGACCTGGTTCGATACACCCGGCAGGGACTGCACTGGCTTCGCCAAGATGCCAAGTTGATATCTTGAACTGAACACATTCTCGTTGCCTCTGATTTTCTCCACAACACTGTGTCACATCACGAAGGAAAACTGCCATAACATGCCACCTAGTCGACACTAAGAATGAGGAATGGTTTTTTCCTCCCCGGTTCATGTGTTGTTATTTATAACCCAAAGCCATGATGTCAGTTGACCCCTTTAATATTCCCAATATGAAAAATTATTTAAATGTTTTTAAGTCTGCAGCACATTGCTAGGACAGTTTCGGTGATCTGTAATAAGATTGAAAGTCCAGTTGCAATTCATAACTAATCAATTGAAATTCTATTTATTTTAATTTTTTTTAAGTTCCCAGATTGGGGCTAGTGTAAAACTTAGTTATTTCTGCCTATGAATTCACTCTGTTAAAAATTTAGCATAAATTTAATGTAGGCATTTTTATTTATATACTTTTGGGAGCTTTGTTACCTAATGTCTTTTTGTGGTAGCTCTTCTAAGAGTTAGAGTTGGTTCATCTAAAATGTGGACATGTTCTTTCTGTACCTACTACCTGATATTATTTTAAATCTTAACTACAATTTTATTGCAGAACTTATACTTAGTATTAAGGATATTCTTCTACACATGAAAATCATTTAACTATGAGAAGATGACATTCTCCAGAGAGAAGATGAAATGTGTCTGATTCGGTATGCATTACTTCAGGAACTGTGAATGTGTGTGAATAACACTATAGCAATCATAAGGTGACTATAGCTTGCATTTAATGCATTACAAAAGAGGGCAGGCAAACTTTCTAGGAGATGGATATCGTGTGAAGGGTGTCACAAAAGACAATCTTGAACTTCATGGATTTTGCTAAAACCATGTGTTCTTTTTTGTTGCTAATAATTTGACTGTTAATCGAAACAGAGCTAGTTTGAGGAACAAACGATGATCTAGCTCCCGGGGATTGCTGCCTAGGTCTCTTTCGGTGAGGATGTCTGAAGGGTTAAATCTCTCTTCAGAATTCTTACTTGTAAAATGTTTCTGCCACACTAGATTGTGGGGCTCTCACGGGAGCACGCAGTGACTGATGCAGGAGTGGGCCGGAGCTTTGCTGTGTGTGCTTTTGCCATACAAAGTGCAGTTATGATGCCTGAGGTAGAGATGACATTCTCCTTTTAAACTTGTCTTGTATTGACTCCCTTTGTATTATGAGGGCCCCCTCACCAATGACTTGTGTTTCCAATGGGATCAGAAAATTCACACTAGAAAAGTATCTAATTTGGTTCAATGTTAGCTCTCTTGGGAAGGGGAGGGAAGCAGGGGTAGAGCTTCAGAAGCCAGGTCTGTTAGAGTTGTGTATCACAGTACCTTTCCCTGTGAGGTGCATGTAGGCGTCAAAAGTGAGAAACGTACCGTCTGTCATGCCCCTATCGTGTGCCCCTATCATGTCTGGTGTGCCTTAAATCTTACCTTTGAATGAAATCTTTATGGATTGTTTACAGATGAAGTTTTACACTAGGACCAGATCACCCACGTGGTTGGTCTTCAGCAGTAATAATGTTAAATTCTCTTTTCTTTTAATCTTCCTTTAGGGTCACATAAAGATGAGTGATGTCAGAAAAGCTAAAGCTTTGGTACATGACTTTGTCTAACCTGTTGGGTGATGCTGCTTCAAAAAATAGTTTATCCTTTTCCCCATTCCAAAAATGAATCCATCCAATCAGCAAAAAGGATTGCCCTTCTCTTTAGAGATGATTGCTAAGGTTTGAAGCGGGAAAGAAGGGATGGAAAATCTCCCGAGCCCAGTGGTGCGGTGAATCCTCTGTGTTTGAGTCTTCTTTACACTCATTTCTGCAGCTAGTGAACCTTCATTGTCCCGTGGCTTCAAATGTACAGAGCGTTTTAACTGTTTTGTACCTCAGGTTGTTTTTGCATGTCACTGAAGATTGGAATCTAGAAATTTTGTTGAATTTAACCTTTTTCCCTTAGAGAAATTGCCTCTGAGATCTTTCTAACTTCATCTTAGTATGTTTTAGGAGCAGTTTTCTTTAAGAGGAAGACTTCTCAGTGATCTAGGGTAGTTATTGAGAAACTCAGCCCTGTTAAGCAAGTAGTTGTATGTCCTGTCCTTCTCTGATAGCTCTTACTCCGATTCTTTAATTTGCAGTGATGTCTTAGAAATGGACAAAGTGTCCTCTGAGCTTTTTATACTTTTCAGCAACAGCAGCCAGCAGGGTACCTCTGTATTCCAGTGTGTTCTAATCTCTTGTGTGTCCTGAAAGGCAGCGGGAGTATTTCTCGGGTCACACTGATCTTTGGTTAAAATATAGTTTCCTGCATGTTTTACGGTGCTGCTCTAAGTTAATTCTCTCTCTAAAACTGTTCATTCTTAAGAGAATGAATTTTTTAAGCTTTTCGTCATGGATCGATTTTCCAACCAGGTGGTAATGGGCAGTGGATCAAAATCATATCCTGAATTATTGAATTTTTAATGTAATAGTCTGTGGAAACACCACTCCCTTCCCTCTGTGTCCATCTCCTCCAAAGTTGTCTGTGTCTCCATCCACTCCAGCATAGACTTTGGACTCCTTTATAGGCCACCGTTCCTCCTTCCTCAGTAGGTGTCTTCACTGTTCTCTAACCATTTAAACCTGAATTTGACAAGTGGCTAAAAACTTACTTCATCTGAGACTTGTACTTAATATATAGTTAATTACAGAAGTAGCAACTATTAAAAAAAAACTCTGCTGACTGCTCTTTAAGACCACACTTGTATGCCAGGAGGCAGCAGCCTATACCACTGGACTCTTCACAGGCAGCCAGTGAACAGTGGATGAAGTTGTCACATGGTAGTTTGGCCCGGCCCTGCCTGGGCAGGGCTGTGGGGAGCACTCTCCTCCAAGTGATTCAAACTTCCACAGTCCAGTCTGGGGCCAGTCTGGCTGGGAAGCATTCAGCCCATTTCTTGCCTCAGGGCCACCTTTTCCCGGGCAAGTACCAAGAACTTACTTTATAAGAGATGAGTACTTCAGATCAGTCTTCAGCTGTAGTTGCTGAAGAGTGGAGAAGCTTGACCAGCACTCAAATTTGATTGGCCAGCATAAAAGCAGTGTAATGTGTACGTGCGCCCACACGTGCCTGTGCTCCGGGTAGCTCTCACACCCGTGGGCCCGTAGGCACCTGGGCTGCGCTTTGCGTTCACTTGTGGCTTTATTAGATTCACTGTTGTTGTTGTTTTTAATTGTTGTTTGTTCCTTTTTCTTAAAGAAAGGTTGAAGCAGCTAGATCAGACAAGCATCATTTTGTACTTAATGACAGAAACTTTGGGGAATTACATTCACTGAGCGAGCTTGCATTGTGAAGCAAGAGCCTGCAAAAGGCACCTGTTCTACAAGAAGGTTCTGGTTCTGGAGGCTGGCAGCATTCTGGAGTCTCAGAGCGGGGAGTGGTTGCTGCAGTCGGCGATGCCTGATTGTGCACAGGAGAGGTACACTGTGTACTCTTCTAGGTGTGAAGGTACACAGCTTTGGATTTTAAAATTATGTACACATACACACTTTATATATATGTATGTATGTATGAAAACATGAAATTAGTTTGTCAAAAATGTGTGTGTTTAGTATTTTAGCTTAGTGCAACTATTTCCACATTATTTATTAAATTGATCTAAGACACTTTCTTGTTGACACCTTGAATATTAATGTTCAAGGGTGCAATGTGTATTCCTTTTAGATTGTTAAAGCTTAATTCTATGATTTGTAGTAAATTAACTTTGAGAATATATTTGAGCCCTTCTGTAGTATAATAGGGCTCTTACAGGGTGGGAAGGATTTTAATTTTCCAGTTGCTAATTGAAGAAATGGCCTCATTATGTATTTTGAATTATTGGAGTTTGCCTCTGGGTCCCAGGAACATCTAATGGGAATGACTTGTTTTAGGTAGATTGTGATGATTTTTTTTTTTAACCTAAGTAAATCGGGAAGCAAAGCATTTCACGTTCACGTAGACTCCTATAACTCCTATTCCCTGGTTATGTGGAACACACATTTCATTTCAATTTTCATGTATTAACATGTTGGAGAGGCAGACTTTTTTTCCCAATAATAAAAAACATTGCACATCTAAGGTTGCTATTCAGTAAAATAAATAGAGATAGGTGTCAAATTATTTGGAATACGTAGTGACAAGAGGCCAAGTGGGTCATGTTTTTTTGTGAACTTGTCTTTCACGTACTCCGTAATAGAGAAATTCAGCTTAGACACCAAGACCCGAGACCCAGGCTGGCAAGTGACAGAAGGAAGTTAGTAGTAGTAGGTAAAGCCCAGGCCGATTCTGTTCACTTGAACCGTATGGTTAATTAGAAAGAAGTCACTGTCTCTAGAAAAGCGATGGAAAAATACCTACATCTCTTCTTTTTGGTGGAATCTGGTTACAGAATATGGCATTAGAGTTAAGTCTAAACTGAGTCTTACAGATCTGTAAGCATCCTAAAATAGCAGCCTACCATAATCATCACATAATGAAGTTGACTTTCAGGATGTCAGCACTGACCTCTCCGTGCCACCATTGCTCAGCTAAGCAGAAATTGTCATTCTTAAAAAGAAACAAACAGAAAAGCTTTCTAAATGAGCATGGAAAAAAAAAGCACCCACCCAGAAATTCTAGTAATATGCAGTTTTTGACCTGTTACTGCTTCCACGTGGGGTTTCTTTTCAGCTTTTAACCACTGGAATTTTCTCCCGGCTATGTTCCTCTCTGGAAAATATGTTTGGAAATGCTGCCTTTCAAATCAATGCCATGGTTATCCATATTGTTGAGTTTGTTGTTGCTGTTCCAGAAATGTCCCCTTTTTATAACTTTATGCACACACCTGGCAAATCATTGACATGAGCGTTCAACAGTACTGGGGTTTGGGGGGGTGGGGCGGGGCTCACCAACAGAGCTGGCCCGAATGGCAGTGCCTGGAAAGGCACTACCTTAGAGGACCAGATGTGAGGTTGGTTAGCACGGTTATGAAAATTTCTGTCTAGCCTCCGTTTTAAGTGGTTTTAAGAAATTTTGTATATGGAGGATGGAAATGCTTATATATTTATTGAATCCTTTTATCTTATTTGAAATTAAAGTTATTTGGTGAATAACGGTTTGATATTTGGGGAGGGTTTTGGAGGGGAAGGAACGCCGCTGATAAATTAAAAGCCTTGTTGATTTTGCAGAAAGGTACTGTTAGTGTCTGATAGGATGCCTTTGTTTTGTACATGATCCAGATCTTTGTTTTACATTTCTTTTATCCAAAATATTTAGGCATCTGACATTTTCAACCAAAATTTCAATTATATACTGTGATTTTTATTTGTTGCAATACATTAAAATTTCAGAGGTACTTTGGGGCTCAAAAGCTAGGATTTCTAAGTATGTGCATTTCACATAATAAAGCTGTTAATGGTGAGCAAAGTATTATATACTAACTAGATTTTTCCACATCTGTATAGTATATTATATGTATTTTGTGGTATTGAGATTATAGAAAGTTTAGAGTGTCAAACATGCGTTTAATGTGTATTTTTAAACAAATTTATGGCAATTAAAATATTTGGAGACAAGGGTATCACATTTCAATTTGTAAAGATCTTTTTAACTCTACTGTGTCATTAAGATGCTTTGTATAATGCCAAACCATAGCTGGAGAAACTAAGTTTAATAAATATCAAATAGATTTTCTGTATTAAAGTTTATAAACACTGTGCTCTTTAAACTTCTTCAGCTCTTACTCTGCATTTTCATGTAATTTCTCTTCTGTATCTTAGTGTCTGCTGCTTCTCTGCTTGAAGAGTCTGGTCCCCAGTCCGCCTCTCCTTTTCTGATGACAGAAATCCTGAACCTGCTGCCATGGGTCCTTTTGCATAGATCATAGTTCGTCCTGCTCCAGCAGAACTCAGAAGAGTCTTTTCTGCTGTTCTTGGGAGCCTGGGCTTTTGTGGTTTTATTAAACTAGAGTTTTTCCTTCCAGTTCTGCCTCCTGTTCAGTCTTAGGCCAGACTTGGGCCCACCATCAGGTAGCAAGTGCCGACACTGCCGATCTCTGAGGCCTCGCTGAAGAGTTCTGACCTGGAGCAAAGGGCCAGGATCCAGGGCCACCGCTCGTGAACCTGCCAAGGCCGATAACACGGCTCTTCCTAAACTTCTCTCGTGCAGCCTATCATTGTGCTCTTTATTTCTTACATGTTCACTTTCACTGCACTTTCCAGATTGAGAAGTCTGTTATTAGGCAATGCTGGGGGTTTTTTTGTAGCATACAAAATGAATCCTTTTTCCCCTCAAAAGCTTGAATTCCAGACTGCGAAAATTTCAATTTGAGACATTTAATAGTATACATAGAAAAATAAACTCTAAACTGACAAGTTTAGTTCAGCTTATCGACATAACATTCTAAGAAGAAACGGAGACCAGTTTAAAGCATGTATCTGTCTTTAAATATTAAAAACACAAGACTGCTTCACGTAAGTGTCTCCAGCCAAAATGCAGTTAATCAATATTCCATAGAACGGAGCATTGATGGAGGTGAGTGCTGTCCTCTTCTCCCCTGGTGTGTACATCATTCCTGGGCCACACTGAGGGAACAGCGTCTTTTTCTAAGGGAAAAGAAAAGGTGCTTTCTAAGACCAAGGTCTAGCAGTGCCCACAGCCGCCTCTCCTGCGCTCCCTTCCTTTGCTGGGTCTGTGTCACCTTGGGGTAGACTGCCCAAAGGAAAGGCACCACCTATGATGCTGACCTTGTGGAGCTGTTCTTGGTTCTCAAGTCCTGAGGGATTATCCATGGAGCTCCCAGCTCCAGCCCGGGCAGTCGCTTCTCGCAGCTCTGTTCTTAGATCTGTGTGTGTGCTCATCTGCCCTGCACCTTCTCCCGAGTTTTTGGAGTTACCTGCACAGCCTCGTGATACACTCGGAATCGTCTCGGCAAGAGGATCCGATGGGCCTGAGGGAAACCCCTCTCCAGAACGGGGTCATTCTCCGTGGCCTTCTCCTTGATGAACTCAGTTCCAGTATGGGGGAGCCACCCACCTGTAGGGCAAAGATCAGTTAAGCTCAGGTATGGAAGAGGTGACACCTTTCTGCACACCTTGGGAGAATGCTCACCGCCAGGATGCTGTAGACTCAGAGCAGAAGGACTATTCCTCAGGGCTGAGTCTGGTTCTCAAGTTCCGCTTCTAATTCCCCCCTTCCGCCTCTCCCCTCCACACCACAGTCCCTGTACACCCACTTCTCACCTGGTCCAGCAGCAGCAAGCAGATCATGAGCACTGCAAAGAGTTTGAGGTGCCACATTCTTGACAGAGGGAGGTTGTTGGAGCCTGAAATCCAGGGGCAGTTGCCACTTCCTTTTATAAAGACTGAAAGTCGCCTCTTTTATGGTTGCCAGTTGAGATGGGAGCAAAGTTTATATTTGCAATCACGGTCGATTTAATAAGTTAATGTCTACCAGAGGAATGTGCTCAAGGCCTGCCTTTCAGGCACGTTGTATTTACTGATCCCTCATTTGGACTTTGAGTGATTCTGTTACTGGCTTGGACCTTTTTACCCATTTTGCGGAAAGCACCACCCTCTCCTTCCCTCTGAATGCCACGTGAAGCCACTGAGGGAAACCAGGCACCTAGCCACACTTTGATTCCAAAATAGCTCAGTGAGATCACTCTAATCAAAATAGAATTCTAATAATGAGGTCTTCAGAAATAGTGTTGACCCCTTTCGGCCTTGTCTAGGAAAAGCACCACCAATATCTCCTGTTGCAGGCAATTGGATAAGGCCCTTATCTCCCTTCTTTGGGAGGGTGCTTCGGCAAGTGTGATCTAACGGTGCCCCCAGGTCCCCCTTTCGTACAGATGGACTGTCTATCTGCTCCAGATCATCTCACTAGAAGAATGGACCCAGTGGCAAGTTCAAAGTCTGGCCTACCTGCCTCTTCCCAGGGGAGGGGCAATCAAGACTGATAGGGGACTTACTTGAACTATGGCTGAACAGAGTGAATGAGTATAGGTGGTTTTATCTTTAAAAATGTGAACGGGTTGTCAGCAGAGGCTCCTAAGTCGGTGGGATTGCTTGATGGTGGTGACAGATCACACCGATCCTTGAATTACAGCTTTCCACCCAGTAGGTGACTGGGGCCATCTGCAAAGCAAGAGCCTTCTAGCAGCCCCAGGTGAGCAGGCCTCGGGCTGAGAAACCGCTAAAGCACAAAACACCCATCAGCTTAAGCAGGAGCAGCTGCAGATTGCTGGAACAAGAAAACGTGTGTACCGCAGTCATGAGGTGTACAGGTACTCCTTAAATGACGTGGACATTTTAATAAAAGTGGGGCAAAGGTGTAACTTATGAGTAAGATTGATAGGACTTCAGATCCTCCTATGACCTGGAAGGATAAGCCAACAGGACAGATGTAACGGGAATCTTTGGTATCTCCCTAAAAACCTCTTTCCAAGGCCCGTGTCGTCAGGTTGGGTATTTGAGGCTGTCTGTTCTGCAGGGTTAAGTGGAGGAGATGTAGGACAGCATGGTCGCCAGTCCTCTTGTTGAGGGAGCAGAGGATGGTACGATGGACCTGAGCTGGAACCGGGGGAGCAGAGTGTGACTCCACAGACCATACAGCCGGGCCCCAAAGGAGACCCCACTGCTTGCACTTTAGGAACTTGGAGAAACAGTCTAGTTTCTGTTCCTTCCCCTTAACGCCTAAGCTTGGATCTTGAATCACTCCAGGTAGGAGCTTAACTAGGAACATCTGTGGAGTGGGAAAGAAGCTATGTGATCACCTAGTGAACATTAGGTAAGAACACAAATCTGATTAGATAAGCAAAAGACTGAATAACGTGATGTCCTAGAGACAGTTGGGTTTGTGGCCTCGGTGCCAGCCTCCCCTTAAATAGGGCGTGATCTGCCAAATGGGATTTTGAAACTGCTAGTTCCAAAGATGGTTTCTCCTCCTCTTTCATATCTGCCTTCCCCCACTCCAAGCAGAATCAAACTAGCCAATTCCCCAGGCAAGGAAAGGGCCTGAGGCTCCATTGTGCACCGGGGGGGGGGGGGGGGAGAGAAAGCATCATTCATCACCGTGAGTGTGACAACACTGCAGAAGCCTTTGGGGTTCAAGCCTCGATCTTGTATGCCACCCCTCCTCCCAAGGGAAAAGTCGCATCAGTTTACTGCCCACGGAAGGAACTCCTGTTTGGAGAAGTATTCCAACATATGTCTACATTACCTCTGTAGTTGCATTTAAGTTCAGCGTGGAGCAAAAATAAAAGTTTTAAAAGGAAAGCGGCAGGGGCGCCTGGGTGGCCTAGTCCGTTAAGCGCCCGCCTTTCGCTTAGGTCATGATCTCGAGGTTCGTGGGTTCGAGCCCCGCGTCGGGCTCTGTGCTGACTGCCAGCTTAGAGCCTGGAGCCTATTTCAGAGTCTGTGTCTCCCCCTCTCTCTGACCCTCCCCTGCTCACGCTGTCTCTCTCTCTCTCCTACAAATAAATAAAAAAATATATATATATAAAAAAAAGGAAAGCCGCATGCAGACAGCACTACGCTGAAGCGACAGCCATTCCCATAGCCCTTGAATAGTTGTGAAAGCCTCTTCCTGAAATTAATAAATAAAAATCAACGGGCTCTGTATGGTCAAGTGTTTTGCTGAACGAATAAGCACACGACATAGTCCTTCCTCCAGCAGAAAGGACTAAGCAGCCTTTAGCAACCTCAGCCATAAGGAGAAAAGAACGGCTGGGAGGCAGGAGCCGGGGGGTCTAGGTTAACGGACCAGCCGTCAGTCCTTTCCCTCTGAGCTCCAGTTTCTTGTTCTCTCAGTGCGGTGGGAGGAGATCTGAGGCTTCTCAGCCAAGGACATTTGTGGGGAGTTCAAGTGATTAATTTACAAGAAGAAAATGAGAAGCCTGTTTGATAGCTTATGGCTTGGGAAGTCTGCTGACAACTGCCAGGGATTTTGTGCCGCTGAGGTGAGTGCCTAGGATGAAAGAAAGAGGGTGTAGCTACGTGAGCAGTTTGAAACACATCCCAGATGGAGAGGAGACCATCAGGGCTCGGCTGTAACTGGAGACTTTTTTGCTGCCCCTGAGCAGGACATGTCTAATAAAAAATGGAAGAATCTTAAATGGAAAAACTTTTCCAGGTAAAACTTCAATGGAGGGTCAAAGTGTATTTGCTTTTTTGCTGGCTGGAATTGGCACAGACTTCTGGCCCTGCACTCGGGAGGCCTGCATCTCGGGGACCTTGTTGGCAAATCAGAGTTCACTTCGCCACCTCCTACAGCGCAGAGATAAAAGCCCTTGTGGGGCAGGGCAGTGCTGAGGCAAAGAAGGGCTAGATGAGTAAGGGGTTGTGTCCTGGAAGCAGAGGAAGGAGCCACACCCGGGGCTGGAGGCTCCGAGTGGATGGATTATAGGCACTGAGGCCCACAGCAGTGGTCCCTTTCTTAAGAGACTTTACTCAGGAGGTGCCTGTGTGGCTCAGTCAGTTAAGAGTCTGACTTTGCCTCAGGTCACAATCTTGCCGTTCAAGAGTTCAAGTCCCGCTGGCATCTGTGCTGACAGCTCAGAGCCTGGAGCCTGCTTAGGATTCTGTCTCCCTCTCTCTCTGCCCCTCCCCCCTCATGCTGTGTCTCTCTCAAAAACGAATAAATGTATCCAAGTTCTTTTAAACAAAAATTTTTTTAAATGCCAAGACCATGACCTGAGCCAAAGTTGGACACTCAACCAACTGGGCCACCCAGGCGCCCCTACCCAAATTCTTTTCTGTACAGATCTCTGCAGGTAGAATGGTCTCTAACTTCATCCCAGATCACATACAGGAGTACCGAGCTGTAACCCACCATATCCCCACCCCCACCCCATCCCCATCGCCCGCTACACAGGGCTCCATGGCCCCCAGCTTAAAGAAGGAAGCCCTTTGGTGAGAGACAGCCTTCTGGCAGCCTTTAACAATTTTATTCAAAAACAGAACTTCAGTAAAAGGGTCTTTTCAGAGCATTCCAGGGGATTCAGGCCCAGACTCGGGGCCTGGTCTGGGCCAAGAAAGAGTTAAGTTTGCTTTTGAGCTGTTATCTTTAAAAGAGTCAAGGAACCAGGAAGAAATAACATCTTGGGGTAAAATGGAGCCAGAAAGATTGGAGAGGGTAGCCATCTCCCCAAGGAAGCTTGGGGTAGAGGGAAAAGGACCGATTACTGGCCTGTCAAGGGAGTGGCCCTCCCCTGGTGCCTGAACCTGTTGAAACTAAATGAGGTGAAGGATGGGTACATTTACACATTCAGGTCCCCAGCTGCATCAGATTTTCAAGAGTCTAGGACCCAAATATGCAGCAAGTCAGTCCTGGGAACAAATATGGACAGAGCCCAAGAAAACTGGACCACGTCTGGGGAGGCAGTTTTCACCACACAGCTGTCCTTTGTTAAGCCTGCCGGATGCCTACCCATCTCACAACTCACCACAACCCTATGGCTTTATATTAACACATTATCTCACTGGCGAAAAGTTCAAAGCTCGGGATACAGATTTCTTGCTGTCTCAGACAGTGAAGAAACACAGGTTAAAGGGTATGGAGGCCCCAGTTCACCAAACTCAGAGGCTCTTTACCCTGCCTCAGAATCCAATTTAGCATTGTTTCTAAGTATTTTAATTTTGGTTCCTAAAAGGCAATAACAATCGTTAGAATAAAAGAGGGGCGCCTGAGTGGCTCAGTTGGTTAAGTGTCTGACTTCGGCTCAGGTCATGATATCGGAGGTCATGATTTCAAGCCCCACACCAGGCTCCGGGCTGACAGCCTGGGGCCTGGAGTCTGCTTCGGATTCTGTGTCTCCCTCTCTCTGCCCGTCCCCCACTGACACTCGGTCTTTCTCAAAAATAAACAAACGTTTAAAAAGAAAAAAAAGAGGGGCGCCTGGGTGGCTCAGTCGGTTAAGCGTCCGACTTTCGCTTAGGTCATGATCTTGCGGTTCGTGGGTTCGAGCCCCGCATCGGGCTCTGTGCTGACAGCCAGCTCAGAGCCTCGAGTCTGTTTCAGTCTGTGACTCTCTCTCTGACCCTCCCCTGCTCACACTGTCTCTCTCTCCTAGAAATAAATAAAAAAAAAACATTAAAAAAAAAGAAAAAAAAGAGTAAGAAGATACAGCCTGGGCCAGAAGCTGAACTACACTGGGAAAGTTGCTGCTCTGGAAACAGCAGGAAGTGTCCTTAGAAGTGAGGGAATTCTGGGGCGCCTGGGTGGCTTAGTCGGTTAAGCGTCCGACTTTCGCTTAGGTCATGATCTCGCGGTCCGTGGGTTCGAGCCCTGCGTCCGGCCCTGGGCTGACTGCCAGCTCAGAGCCTGGAGCCTGTTTCAGTCTGTGACTCCCTCTCTCTGACCCTCCCCTGTTCACGCTGTCTCTCTCTCTCTCCTAGAAATAAATAAAAAAACAAAAAAAAAAAGTGAGGGAATTCCTAGACGTGGAGCTGTACCTAATTCTACCATTTCCTGGTGAAGGGAAAATGAGGCCTTTCTACTAAAAAGAGAATTCAAAGGCTCTAGAACAAGAGTAAGCTTTTCAATAAAAGGCCAGAGAGTATTTTAAGCTTTATGGGCCATACGTGATTAAAACCATTAACAACCTGGTACAAAAACAGGCAGTTTGGTGGCACAAGCTCTAGGGGCCAAGGGGGGACCTCAACACCTGCTTTCCTGGCTGACTTCCCCTCAGGCTACAGAAGGCCTGTCTTTGGAGGAAAAGCAGTCTAGCAGAGCTTTAGAACCATTAGTGTGCCAGCCTCTACCATTCATCAGCTGTGTCATTTAGTCAAATTACTTACATTGTGCCTGTGTTCTCATCTGCAGAAGGAGTACAATAATTGTATTTAATTTAAAAAAGGAAGGTGTGAGGTTTAAAGGCACTTATGTGAAGGGCTGAGTACCCGACACACAGTAATTGGAATAGTGACTCGGTCCTGTGACTGGGGGAGTAGACCACCGGCAAGCCACAGTTCACGGAGCAGCTGCTGCTACTTTCTCAAAGATTACAAAACAAGCACTGAGCTCAGATCCTTGACCAAACTCAGCAGTGAAACTGTTCAGGCCTTGCTAGGAAGGGAGTTCATGAACTTGAGTATCAGCAGTCACAGCAAGAAGTCGCTCACAGAAATGCAAAATGACAGCGGTGCAGTCCATATGAAGTTTATTATGTCTTCAAGACACTACAGTGTAGACTCCTCTCCCCGAGGAGGGCTTTCAGAAGCAGGGAACCATTATCCTGATGGGTGGCTCAACGGTCATTTTCATAAGCAGCTGGATTCTTCCTCTTGGATTTCTCAAACTCCTGGGTCCCCCAGGTGTAGAGAAGATAAAACCCTACAAATGCTTTAAAAGTCAAAAGCGAGAGTAAGCAGTGCACCCACATAAGACACTGGGGTCCCGGTCTTCTGACTCACTGCAGGTTCTGCCCTCCTGTCTCTAGTTTCCAAGAAGCCACTTTTAAACCAGATAATGAAGGAAGGTTACATCACACACCCATCTTACAGGCGACCAAAAGAAAGGGCCAAAAGAAAATTTGGGGACAAATTTTCCCTGTCTCCTGTTGTACATTTTATATATTTTAATGAGATAACGATAATTCACTTGACATAAACTATGCAACATAAACACCTAAGTGTACACTTCTGGGGTGTTAAGCAAATTCACAATGTTGTGCTAATTTTCACCACTCTGTGCTGATTTAACACAAAAAGTTCATCGCTACTTAGTGGGTAAAGATGACCTCAGAGGGAGGCCCTGGAATCACCCAAGTGACCTTGGTCGGGTCGTTTAAGTTGTCTGTGACTCAGTTTGCTGATCGGTGAAGGCCGGGAGGATGATACTGTACTAGCGCAAGGGCTTTCAGGAACACACAACGACAAAACGGGCGTGTCTCAAGTTGCAGAGTGCCTGCCCGACCGACAGTGCTCACCGAAGGGCCCCGCTGTTAGCGGGAGATGAAGTCCAACCCCCCTGCCCGGCCATGGCACTCACGCGGCAGAACGCGAAGGATGCACGCCCGCGTGCGGCGCAGCACGTTGGGGATGCCCTTGCTGAAGTAGTGCGGGAAGGCGCGCTGCTCGAAGGGCGACAAGCTGTAGGTGATCACATGCCGCATCCGTGTCAGATTCCCAAACTCACGGCCCATGGTCGCGGCGGCACCTGCAACACCGGAGGGGTGGGACAGGCGCTTGCCTCAGTCCCTGGACGGACGCATCCACCCAAGAGGTCCTTCCCGGCCCAGGCGGCGCCTCCACCCTCCCAGGGGCCACCACGATCCCGCGACCAGACCTCACTCCCGCGCGGGGGTCACCTCGCCCTCCACAGTCGCGGGAAGCACCGACCTCCTTGGCGTCACTTCCGCTAGGTGGAAGCCGCTCCGGGAGCCCGTGAAGTCACTTCCGGGAAATACCATTTTCCTGCCGACTCCAGGGGGAGGCACCGTTGCTCCCGCTTCTGCAGAGAAGTGACCTGGTCGGGTGGCCCCGTGGGTGGGCGGGACCATGCGGCGGCCTCTGGAGTCCGGGTTCTCGACCGGTGCGGCCGGAGGATGTCGCCTCAGCCCCCTGCTCCTCGGTGCGGCGTCCGGGGCCGAGGGGAGCCGAGATGTGGAGAGAAAGGGCCCCGCCTGCGTCCCGGCCGGGCGCCGAGGACCTGTGGGTCCTGCGCCTGCGGAGGCGCCCAGAGACCCTTGCTGGGCCGCCGCACGCGACTTTGTGCGCTCCGGTTCGGGCGACAAAGGGGTTCGGTTCTTTTCAGACCCCAGTGCCAGGATCAGGGGCGTGCATGTGGGGCTTCTCTCGGCTGCCGCGGCCTGAGAACGCGCTAGCAGGGCGTAGACTTTCCCGGGGTAGAATAAACACGTTTCCTCAGGTTGTGGGAGCCTTCCAGAAGTGGGCAAGCGGTGGATAACTGGCTGTTGGTGGCGGTAGGAGGACGGAGACTACCCCACAGCCGCCAGCCTCCCTCCGGAAGCGCTTTCTACGGAAAGTTGCAGGGCGGCTTGTGCATGGAATGCCAGCCTTGTGCGTTGTAGGAATGAGCTGCCATTCAACAATTGAGGCGTTTTATGCGACCCTGCCTCCCAGCCACGGGTCGAGGAGCCTTGGCATAGGCAGTGAACTTAAAATACGCAAACATAAAATTTGAAGGTCAGTTTCGTCAACCTAGGTACTGCACAGACCGGTTCTCTGTCTTGTACAACGAGTGTGGGTTGACTTCCTTCCAGCATGGTCTCCTTAGGGGTGGCCCTGGACATGCCCTCATTTCAGCCGCTCATGGGCTTCCCTTTGTCCCATTTCTCTAAAACATCATCACCCACCTCGTCTCAGCTCCAAGGCAAGAACATAAGTACTTACATAACAATTAAGAACCAACACCCTAGCAAATTCTACCGCCATTTGATTAATTCACAGAAAACAACCTGCAAACAGCTCTAAACCTTTCAACCAAAATAATGTACAGATGAATGTGTAGATGAAAGTAAAGAATCAAGATACTATATCCTAAAATGAGTCAAGGTTAAAGGTGGTGTCCATTTTAAACCATGTTGCAGCATTCCAACTACATAGTGTATACCAAGTTCCCTAAGAGGATTGGGAAACCCAACAGTTCTCTGTTCTCAGGGATTTCAATGCCAATTGTGAGTTTTTTCTCTCCACATCAACAATCATTGTAAGCACCTGGAAGCGGGCGGGGTGGTGAGGAAGGGAGAGCAAGAGTGAACCCAATACCATAAATTGCATACCACAGGTTTTCGTATCATCATGAATAATTAGCTTTTCCCCGTGCTTTGGAAGTTTCAGCAAGCTCCTCAGGAACATTTTAAGAATCCTAGTCTCAAAAAAGGGGTGGTTTGGGGGCGCCAGGTGGCTCAGTCGGTTAAGCGTCGGACTTCAGCTCAGGTCATGATCTCATGGTTTATGGGTTGCAGCCCTGCTTCTGCTCTGTGCTGTCAATGCAGAGCGTGCTTTGGATCTTGTGTCTCTCTCTCTGCCCCTCCACCCATCTGTCCATCTGGCTTTCTCTCTTTGAAAAATAAAAGTTAAAAAAACGTGAAAGGCGTGGTTTTAAGGTCACTTCTCAACTTCTCTGGACCTTTCAGCTTGCATCGGTAGTCCACTGGCGTAATGCTAACCTAAGAGGTTTTAAATAAACGCCAGAAAAGAAGGGAGAGGAAAGCTAAAAAGCCAGATACATCCGTATCTAATGAGGACAAATTGGATAAACAGGATGTTATTGGCTGTTTGATACACAGCTGATAAAAATTATCTTCAGGTAGGCATCCTTGAGGTCTGATTGGCGAAGTGAGCCTATCCACCCACACACCTAAAATTTATTTAAGAGACCGACCTACGCTCTTCCTGGCTTTTAGGTAGAAGGCTGGTATGGGGAAATGTATCCCTTGCTAGTTCTTCCAAGCCATGGCGCTTCTCAGCAACTTCTTCCTTTGGTTTTTCTGCTTTTCCTGGCTGTGTTCTCCTATTAGCCTTTGTTCTCAGGCTTCTAGAGGAGAAGTTCAGATTGCAGCTGGTGCTGAGTGGGAAGCTGAGGCTGAGCCTTGGTCCATGGTGAAGCCTCTAGATAAAAAAGACAGCCCTGGCTTCCTTCCCCCTCTCTTCAAGGTTCTGTATAAAGGGCAAGGTGGTGCCCCTAGGCAGCAGCCAGACTCCACAGCTTTGCGTTACATGAAGAGACTTTATAAGTCCTATGCTACCAAGGAGGGGATTCCTAAATCCAACCGAAGTCCTCTCTACAACACTGTTCGGCTCTTCACATCCTGTGCCCAGCACGAGCAGGCTCCTGGGGACCAGGTGACAGGTGTGTAGGAGTGGATTGGTTAATGGGTGGTGGGAAGATGACAAATTAGTCTGCAATTCAGTTAAAGGAGATGGGACTTGTTCCTTGAATTGCAGTTTACTTTGCATGATATTCAGTATCCAAGTTCAAGCAACTCTGGTGCCTGAGCTTACGGTTTCTAATATCCTCATGTATTAAGGGGGTGGGGGTCCCATAGGATAGATCTTGAGAGCCGGAAGAGACTTACTAGCTCTAAAGACTGAGGAATGTTTTGCTGGGGATGGCCATTTTGTCCAAGGTCACAAAATCAAGACTGGAAACCAGGTATCTTGACCTGTATTTGTTCGTTGTTCCCATTCCGCCAGTGCTGACCTGGTAGATGGTGTCTAAAACCTCTCCTAGCTCTTGGTTTACTGTGTTAATTAGGATGTTTTCCTCCTGTCTGTTCCTCTGAGAGGAAAGTTTAAGTCCTCACTGGGAACGTAGGTCCTCACAAGAGCCAAGTGTTAGTCAACAGTCTGACTCAGCACCTTGGTATCGTGTGTGAGAAAGGAGCAGTGCTTTTAAAAAACAAAACCCCAAAAAAACAACCCTGTATTCACTACCTCATGACCACGAATGGTGCTAACACAACAAGCCACGTAGGGCCCTTTAAAACCTTTCCTTCTTCCTGATGTCTTACTGTAGTGCTTTTAGAGCCTCTATTATCAATTTCAACTGTTCCAAATTAGATAAATAGCTTTTCTTTATTGACCCTATTCTTGGGGCATATAAGTGTTTTTAATAAGCTGGGTGTTTTTATGACCTCCTTCTCTTTAGACGCTTTCCTTTCCAAGAGAAACGGAGTATTTATTGGCTTCTATATGTTTGAAGCAAATTAGTGAGCTTAGGAAACGGAGCGATTGTTGTTTCCATTCACCACCAAAGCTGTTCTGACTTTCTGGTGATAAAGTACCCGGCTATATTTGCTGGCAGTTAGTTACGGAAATGCTCAAGCGCATTTTCACTGTAACCACCGCTTCCTCACTTCTTGAAGCTGGATGAAGAGGGGGAAGAGAAGGGAGAAAGCACGCGATGCAGGACTAATGTTGTGATTTGACTTGCTATTACGTTTGTGTATTCAAGCACTACACTATTGGGTTGTTTGTCTTCTCAGGAACCAGTGCCTCTGTGGACCTGCTCTTTCACCTGGATCATGTTACTGCCGTGGAACACTTACTCAAGTCAGTCTTGCTATTTACCTTCAGCAACTCCGTTTCTTTTCCCGCTGCTGTTAAATGTGTGTGCAACCTGGTGATGGAAGAGCCCGGGTCTCCTACCCGGAACCCCCGTAGAGCTCCGTCCTCATTTACGTTGACCTCCCAGTTGGAATTTCCAAAGAAATACAAATGGATTGAGGTGGATGTGACTGCCCCTCTTCAGCCTCTAGTGGCCTCCAACAAGAGAAGCGTTCACATGTCTGTAAATCTGACGTGCGTGAAAGACCAGCCGCAGCCCCCTTCAGCACGGGACAGTCCACTTAATGTGACTCTTCTGGTGCCCCCCTCACTGCTTCTATATCTGAACGACACGAGTGCCCAGGCTCATCACAGGTGGTATTCCCTTCACTGTAAAAGGAGGCCTTCTCCGAATGCTGGCCCCAAGAGAGGGCTGTCTGCCTGTCCCCAGGGAGAAAAGCCGGCTGAGGGGGTAAGACCTTCCCATCATCGGAGAGGTCGGGAAACTATCGGCTTGGAATTGCCCAAGCCTCTGGTTCCAGCTCCTTTGAATCTGAGCGAATACTTCAAACGGTTTCTTTTTCCCCAAAACGAGTGTGAGCTCCATGACTTTAGACTTAGCTTTAGTCAGCTGAAGTGGGACAACTGGATCGTGGCCCCGCACAGATACAACCCTCGATACTGTAAAGGGGACTGTCCAAGGGCAGTTGGACATCGGTACGGCTCGCCAGTTCACACCCTGGTGCAGAATATCATCCACGAGAAGCTCGACTCCTCCGTGCCGAGACCCTCCTGCGTGCCTGCCAAGTACAGCCCACTCAGCGTTCTGACCATCGAGCCGGACGGCTCGATCGCTTACAAAGAATATGAGGATATGATCGCCACTAAGTGCACCTGTCGCTGACACCGGGTTCTAGAAACTAAAGCCTTGAGCCTCTTCGGCAAAGGAACTGCCGCGCACCTATCTGTGCCTTCAGGAGAAAGTTCCGTGTAAGGGGGAGCCCGTGTAAATGAGCACATTCTGTGGCATCTTGCTGGGAAAGTGGTAACATCTGCCCCTTGAATGTCTAGGTGTAAATGAAATGCAGTTAACTTGGGGGGCTCTAAATTTTTCTCCTCAACGATTTTTTTTTCCCCTTTACATTGGAATCTTGTTTTGGATGTAAGAAAAGAACCTTAAATCTTGGATGGAACTGCGGCTCTACAGAGACCGTTCCGAGCGCCGTAGTTGTATTGAATGGAAGAATAAATCCCTGTAAGTGGCATAAATTCTCTGGGTGTGTGTGCTTGGTTTTTGTTGTTGTTCTGGTTTTTAAGGTTTTCTTTTAAATAGCTATTGGGGCAGCAGAAGTGGATCTCCAAGCTAGTCTTCACTTTTATCTTTTTCAGAGCAAAAGAGGCTAGCGTATCTATCTACCTAAAACCCGGTGCGGTGACATTGACTGGGATTAGAGAGTAAGCACATAACTCAAGGCTGTTGGATTAGCGTGAGAGGTGCACAGTCTGCTGATTCTGCTCATTAGTTGGCATATATAAATAGGGTGATTCACACCAAACAGTGTACCATTTGTCCCATTTATTTAAAGGAAATTGCCTTGCAGATATTTATAAGAAAATGTAAAGATTTTAAACTAGCTTTTCCTCTATAGACTCAAAATCTCTGTATGGAAGGAAGTCAAGGGGTGTTTTTTCTTTTTTTTTTTTTTTTTTTTTTTTTTTTTTTTTTTTTTTTTTTTTTTTTTTTTTTTTTTTTTTTTTTTTTTCCTGTACTCTCCTCCCCCACAGATTTTTTCCAGGTGGATCTGGGACTTCTGCCACTAAACTAACCCGGCAGTGATGAGGTTATGTTACAGAGCAGGCCTTGTTTGGATATGAGGGCTTACATGTGGGTTTTCAATAAATCTACTTTGAGGGAGCCCTGGAGATCCAGAGTGAGGGCTGATAGAGTAACCTTAGTTTCAGCGTTTCTAACCCCGTAATTGACAAACCAAAGTAACTCCTAAATGCAAGATGTACTCACATTCTTAGAGATCATCTCTTCTTAGTGGTTAGTGTCGAAGGAAGCCAGCTGAGATTTTGATAGGGGTTGTGTGGAATCTATAGATGAGTTTGAGGAGTATTGACATCTTACTGATGTTAAGTCTTGTAATGCATGAGCATGGGAGGTGTTGGCTTTGATTTGGGTCTTTCTGTACTTGGAGAGTGTAAGTTTTGAAATTGTTACAGTAAAATCCTTCTTTGTTTTATTTATTTACTTATTGAGGGGGAGAGCGGGTGAGCACAGAGGGTAGGGGAAGGGGGAGACAGAGGATCTGAAGCAGGTTTTGCACTGACAGCAAAGTGAGACCATGACCTGAGCCGAAGTCAGTCACTTAACCGACTCAGCCACCCGGGGAACCCCTGTGGTTAGATTCTAAGCATTCTTCTTGATGTGATTCGGAATAGAATGGTTATATTCATTTTCCACGGTTTCCTAGTGTGCTATTGTGCATACATGTCACAATCCTGCACATAGTGACATACATATGCACATAAATGCTCTTGCTAAAGATTTCTTCCTCTGAAAAACATTAAAAATTTTCTTTAATCAAAAACTTTAAGAAGCAGACTGGGGACATCTGGGTGGGTCAGTCGGTTGGTTGCTTCAGATTCTGTGTCTCCCTCTCTCTCTCTGCTCCTCTCTCCTACGTGTGCTCGCTCTCTCTCTCTCTCTCTCTCTCTCTCAAAAACATTAAAAAAAAGACTAAAAAGGGAGAAGTTATAGATTGCCCAGTTTCCAAATAACTTTGCCATCTTGTCTAACTTGAAGTCATTATTCTTTCATAAATGAGGCTGCCACTCTAAGAGATAGATGGTGTTTCAAGGGTTTTACTCCCATTAATGCCTTGTCATTATTGGGAGAAAAAAAAAGTGGCCTGGAAAGGGCCTGAGTAATGGAGGTGATGTGCAACTGAACTTACTGGAAGGTAAGTCTCCTGAAACCCTGCTCTTTTCAAATGGTCTGTATGAAATATGTATCAAGTATTCCTATAAACTGAATTTTTCGCCTAGTTCTATGATTGAGTATGGATGTGGTCTGCAGTGTGACGGTTTAGAGAAGAGGTAGTTACGTTGGAAGTTAAGTATAAAGGTCAGTGTCAAAATGAGGAGCAGGCAAATAGCTCATCCTTGGAGTGAGTTCTAAAGTTGGCTTAGTGGGACACCTGGCTGGCTCACTGGGAGTTGAAGGCATGAGCATGCGACCCTTGATCTCCGGGATGGGAATTCAAGCCCCACATTGAGCATAGAGCTTACTTAAAAGTAACAATTAACAGTTGACTTGTGGGTAGTATTTTGATTCTACAGTTGAGTAAGGATAACTTGAAGAACTGTTTGTTTGTTGTTTGTTTTCAGGCTTTATTTGTAAATCGAATTTCTCCATTCATAGGACAGTGTTAAAAATAAGGGACGATATATCTGCTAAATTTAAACTTCAAAGATTCTCTTCTACACAATGGAGGAGGGTATATTGGTCTCGCACCTGCCTCCATATGAAATCTGCTTTTCTTCGGTTACTCCTACAAAAGCTGCCACTAGAGAAAACAAATGAGGAAGGACAGCAGTGATTGAAATCTGGAAATTCAAGGATGAGGCTACCTCTGTCTTAATGGGTGCTTTCAGCTTTGGTATTTAGTCCAGATGAGATACGGGGTCACCTAATGTGATGGGTGCCCCACTATGCCCAGGGACAATGGGGCATGTCAGGGGCCGGTTTTCCCTCCAGCTCTGAGTTTCCTGCTCTTTATCGGTTTAAATCATCTCCTGGGTTAAATGGAATACTTGGTCTTTTACCAACCAGTTTCAGGGGCAGCAGCTGCTGGACTTGGTTTAGAGCTCAGTCTGGACAGTGTGGGCAAAAATAAAGCTGCTCTGGGGCGCCTGGGTGGCTTAGTCGGTTAAGCGTCCGACTTTCGCTTAGGTCATGATCTCACGGTTCGTGGGTTCGAGCCCCGTGTCAGGCTCTGTGCTGACTGCCAGTTCAGAGCCTGGAGGCTGTTTTAGTCTGTGACTCCCTCTCTCTCTGACCCTCCCCTGCTCACGCTGTCTCTCTCTCTCTCTCTCCTACAAATAAATTTAAAAAAATAAATAAATAAAGCTGCTCTGTCCAGGGGTAAAGGAGAAAGTGGGCATGGTTACATAAGTGATGAAAGAAAAATGCTCCGAACTTGATTAATAACAAAAATTTAATAAATTTTAATTTGTAATTTTGAGAATAGAGGTTAAAAAATGAGTGAAGTGGAATTAAAACTGTAAAAATAATTCAAAAAAAATTTTAATGTTGGGGTGCCTGGGTGGCTCAGTCAGAATATTCGACTTCTGCTCAGTTCATGATCTTGTGGTCTGTGAGTTTGAGCCCCACGTTGGGCTCTGAGCCTGCAGTCTGTTTGGGATTCTGTGTCTGCCTCTCTTCCCTTCCCCAGAGCAGATGTTAAAATGTTAAATGTTGGAAAAAAAAATTTTTTTAATGTTTTTAATGTTTGTTTATGAGAGCAAGAGAGACCCAGAGACAGAAGGCTAGTGGGGGAGGGGCCAAGAGACAGAGACACAGAATCCAAAGCAGGCTCCAGGCTTTGAGCTGCCGACAGAGCCCTATGTGAGGCTCAAACTCCTGAACTGTGAGACCATGACCTGAGCCTAAGTCAGAAGCCCAACTGGCCGAGCCACCCAGGTGTCCCCAAGCCCTTAAAATACTCTCTTAAAGGATGGTAGTCCCCCAAACATCTAAGTATATAGATAGGCTGACTGGTTTGATAGAAAGGTGCGGTGTTTTGCCCATTAACTGTTCTCTAAAGAGAAGGCAAAAATCAACACAATCAGGAGATGAAGACCCCTCATCCTTGACCAGAATTGACAAGTAAAGTAGGTCCTCTGTTTGTGTTGAATAACTTCGTGGTGCACTTGTCTTTCCCAAATGTTCTAGTTAATGTTAGGAAAGGTCCTTGATTTAAGGTTAGACTGGGGCTATTAATAATAATCACCTAAAGGATTTTTTACATGGCTTGACAGTATTGCTTTGTCTGACTTTAGTGTGTGATGCAATTTGTATGGAAGAATTAGGTAACTAAATATATGTGGGTAAGGGTCCTGCATTTTGGGCGTTGTCTTGCTTAAGTGCGACGTGTACAATTGAGCGTCCTTTATAGACCTGTCGTTGGTGCTGGTGTCTTTCCATGTTGGAATGTGATGGCGGCCAGTGTTAGGAGTTCACGGCCTGTGCTTGGGTCATTTTGGCTTTCTCGGAAATAGCTCATTGAATAAATATTTATTGAACACCGACTATGGGCCAGGTGCGGTGTGGTTAAGAACAGAGGTTGATGTTCTCATCTGCAGGAAAAATATATCACGTACCGGAAATGGAGACTTCCTTGATGACCCTAAATTCCATCACTGAGCATTTGTCACCACAGAACATTCTTTGCAGGAATACATCCTGCGTGGTACTACATGAGCAAGCTGAATGAATAATCTTTAGATTAGAATTTTTTAAATCCTATTTTTTATTTTAAGGTAATTGTAGATTAACAAGCAATTGTAAAATACCAGAGAGATCACCTAAATCTTGAATCCAGTTTTTTTCAGTAATCTTTTTTAATGTTCTATTTATTTCTAGGAGAGAGAGAGAGAGACAGCGTGAGCAGGGGAGGGTCAGAGAGAGAGGGAGTCACAGACTGAAACAGGCCCCAGGCTCTGAGCTGGCAGTCAGCACAGAGCCCGACGCGGGGCTCGAACCCACGAACCGCGAGATCATGACCTAAGCGAAAGTCGGACGCTCAACCGACTAAGCCACCCAGGCGCCCCTAGTAATCTTATCTTAGAAAACTGTAGCATATTATCACAACTAGGGTACTTTTTTTTTTTTTTTTTGATGGAATAGGTCAGATTCTAGATGCTGGTGCTTTGATTTATTACTTTTTTTTTTTTAATACTTATTTTTGAGAGAGACAGTGCAAGGGAGGGAGGGGCAGAGAGAGAGAGAGAGAGAGAGAATTAGAGGCAGGCTCCAGGTGGGGGATTATCAGCACAGACCCCGACGGGGAGCTTAAAGTGACAGACCGTGGGATCTTGACGTGAGCAGAAGTTGGATGCTTAACCGAGTGAACCATCCAGTTGCAATAGTGGTAAACAAAACACTTGTCCTCACGGAGATGATATCACAGTGGGGAAAGACAGAGCCTCCAGACAGAGCAAAATACTGTTTGAAGAACAGAAAGAACGGGGTGTGACTGGAAAGTGGGAAAGGAAAAGGGGAGGCCGGAATTCCAAAGTGGAGCAAGAGAAGAGGAGATGGTGGATTCAAGGCCTGTTGGCAGCACAAGGGGACTGACTAGGAGGGCACAGAGAATGTTAAATCAGAAACCAGAAATGGTTGGACTCACTTTTTTTTTCTCCAAATAATCTTAAAAAATTTTTTTTAACATGTTTATTTTTATTTTTTTAATTTTTATTCATTCATCTCAGAGAGAGAGAGAGAGAGAGAGACAGACAGACAGACAGACAGAATCCGAAGCAGGCTCCAGGCTCTGAGCTGTCAGCACAGAGCCCGACACGGGGCTTGAACCCACGAACCGTGAGATAAGGACCTGAGCTGAAGTCGGACGCTTAACCGACTGAGCCATCCAGGCATCCCATAACATGTTTATTTTTGAGAGGAAGAGAGGGAGAATGGGGGGAGAATGAGGGAGGGGTAAAGAGAGAGGGAGACTCTGGGACTCTGCAGACTCCAGAGGGGCTGAAGTGGGCTCTTAAACCTATAGCACAGAGCCCCCTGATGGGCTCAAACTCCCGAAACATGAGATCATGACTTAAGCTGAAGTCAGATGCTCGACTGACTATGCCACCCAGTGCCCTGGATTCTTTTTTTTTTTTTTTTAAACACCACTCTAAATGTTATACGTGGGGTGGTTAGGCAGAAACTACTCTGAAGGAAGGAGAACTTTTAAGTTTTAGGAGGCTATTGTCATGGCCTCCTGAGAAATGTCATGGCCTAAGAGATGACGCTGACCTGGATTATGGCAGTGGAGATGGGAATGCACAAAAGTGAAAAACTTGATATATATGTATTTTTTTAAGTTTTCATTTTGAGAGGACAAGCAGTGCGGGGGCGGGGGGGGCGGGCGGGTAGAGAGAGAATCCCAAGCAGGCTCTGCATTGTCAGTGCGGAGCCCCCTGTGGGACTCAAACTCCTGAACCCTGACCTGAGCCGAAACCAAGAGTCAGATGCTTAGCTAATTGAGCCCCAGGTGCCCCAAACTTGGCATATTTTTTTCCATGGCTTCTTGCTTTTGGCAAATACCTCTGAGATTGTAGGATAGCAACCCTCTAGAAAGAGAACCAACTTAAGTCCCTGTGGCAAAATGAAATGATAAATTCATTCCATGAACTACGTCTTAATTATTTTTGAGAGAGAATGTGAGTGGGGGAGGGGCCAAGAGGGAGGGAGACACCCCAAATCTGGCTTCGGACTTTGAGCTGTCAGCACAGCATGACGTGGAGCTTGTACTTAGGAGCTGTGAGATCGCGACCTGAGCTTAAGTTGGATGTTTAACTGACTGAGTCACCCAGGTGCCCCGAAATTCAAGGTTTTAAAGTGTATGGTTTATTGATTTACAGCACACCCAGAAGGTTCTGCAGTCATCATTACCATCTAATTCCAGGATATTTCTATCCTCTTCCCCCAAAACTTGATACCAGTTAATAGTCCCTCCCCATCCCACCTACCCCCAGCCCCTAGCTACATACTAATCTGCTTTCTGTCTCTCTGAATTTGCCTATTCTGGACATTTCATATAAATACAATCACAGAATGTGGGTTTGTCTGCCTTTTTCTATTTAGCATAATCTTCTTAAGGTTCATCCATGTTGTAGCACGTGTTGTATTTAATTACTGTTTATGTCTGAATAATAGTCCATAATATGAATTTGCAACAATTTTTTCCTTCGTCTTTTTTTAAATGTTTATTTTTGAGAGAGAAAGAGCGTGAGTAGGGCAGGGACAGAGAGAGAGAGGTAGACCCAGAATCCAAAGCAGGCTCCAGGCTCTAAGCTGTCAGCACAGAGCCTAATGCGGGGCTTGAACCCACAAGCTATGAGACCATGACTTGAACCATAGTTGGATGCTTAACTAACTGAGCCACCTAGGTGACCCTGTATTCATCTTTTGATGGCCATTTGGGCTGTTTCCACTTTTTAGCTATTAATAATGCTGCTGTAAACACAGAAGTTTTTATTTTTTTAATGTTTGTTGCGAGAGACACAGAATCTGAAGCAGGCTGTAGGCTCTGAACTGTCAGCGTGGACCCTGATGTGGGCCTTGAACTTCTAAACTGAGATCACCACCTAAGCCAAAGCCAGGTGCCCAACTGACTGAGCCACCCAGGGGCCCCTAGAATAAGTTATCTTAAAGTAAGTTTGCAAAGCAGCTGTACCAGTTTACATTCCCACCAGCAGTGCATGAAGATTTCAATTTTTTCTACACCATTGCCAACATTGAATGAACACCTTTTTGATTCTAGCCTTTTCAGTGGAAGCCCAGTGGCATCTTACTGGGGTTTTGATTAGCATTTAATATGGAGCCTCTTTTCGTGTTATCAGCCATTTATATTTATTCTTGGGAGAAATGTCTACGCAAACCCTTTGCCGTCAAAAGAGGCTGGATCATTTGTCTCCTTGCTGTTGACTTGTAAGCCTGTTAAGCATATTAAGGTAAATCTAATTTGGATAAAGCACTCAGGGCTCCAGAAAGACCAGATGGTTGCAATTTGGCTTTATTTCTAATTCTTCGCAGGCATGTGTTAGTCTACAAACAATGGTTCTCAAAAACGCATCTGAGATAAGCACCACCTGCTCTCGTTAATAAAGATGATTAATTTAATCCTAAGAATCCATGCAGAGGATTTAAAAACCCACATGAACTCTCTTGGAAATAGTTATTCCATCCTTGGCAGCAACCCCCCCAGACCTTTTTTTTTTTTTGTGTGTGTGCTCTATCCAAGCAAGTGCCTGAAACAGTCCATTCTGAAAAGCAAGTAGCTCCTTTTAGTATGGTGAATCCCCTCTTTTTGTTAAAACTACCAAAAGGAGAAAGTGAAACAAATTGTAGAAACTTGCAGGAAATGAGCAGTTGAGGGTCTGATGTTGCTTTAAAGCTTGCTCCCCGGTGAGAAGAGGTTGAAGAACCAGACAGATGATGCAAGACGCTGGCCAGCCCAAGGGTATGGGCTAGGAGTCCAGCCCTCACTGGGGGAACAAGCTTTAAAACGGCATTAGATCCTGGACTGGTAATTTCCTTCAGGTCTCTACAATTTCTTGTTTCCCTTATCCTTTTGGTAGTTTTAACAAAGGATTCCAACCAGTCTACCCATGGTCAGAGCCACCAGTCCCTTTAAGGACGGGGGATGCCCGAGTAGATAGGTGTTGGCAGGAACAATTCTCCGTGGAAAGAAGGATGCTGCTAACTTCTTGCTGGCGCTTGCCTCCCAGGATATGTGTTCTTTGCCTCTGATTTTAAGTTCTGGGCCCAGTGGTCCATAAACGCAATAATGGCTAGCTGACTGATTGCTTTTACACTTCCATAGGATGGCCACTTGGTACCTAGAATGCTGCTTATAGGACACTTTCATACCTCCCCCAAAATGTGCGCGCATGTGAGCGCGCGCGCGCGCGCGCGCGCACACACACACGCTCATTACTAGGTCCTGGAGACCCAGGCCATCTTTGGGAGGTTGCTACCAGCTGTGAACTCATGGGATGGAGGAATGACATAGTTCACCTGGGATCAGCTTTCCCCGAGGTGTTGATTCAACAAGCACTGAGATTCTCAACGTGGTGTGGCCAGGTATCCGTGCTTTCAAGAGCTCACAGTCTTTCTCCTGGACAGACCAATAAATGGCCGTCTATTCTAGAATGTAGCATTATGTGGAGCAGGGAACAATGCGCTGTGCTTAGAGATCTCAAGGAAGCTTCACTGAGGAGGTGATACTTGGTTGAGGGGTTGTGTAACTCAGCGTCATGCTGGTTCCTTACTAAAAGGACCTTTGCTAGTGCAAAGTGTGCGCCCAGCCCTCTATAGAAGGTAGCTATGCGACGGAAGCCTAAGCTTCTGGGTCTCCCGGCAGACCCACCATGGGCTGACATCAGCTTCGAATTTTGGTCCATGCTGATGGGCAGGAACAGGTAGAATCTGGGTGAACCCTCTTTAGTGCAGGAATAGGAAAAAGCAACTGACTGAAATTTTCTTTGATTTTGTGCTTGCTAAGGGAAATCTTGTTTTCATTTTTGTAGCAAATGTTTGTGACTTTGAACCGGGAACTTGGCTGACTTGTGCTGCACTGCTTTATCCTGTTTCCTGAGTTGCTAGTTTGGAGACTGTGCAAGACTTGTTCAAGGGTCTCCAGCCACATCAGGGATCTGGGGTTGCATCCCCTTAGCCCTCCGGGCAGGCAGCTGAGGGAGAGCTCTCTTGCCTGGTGGTTACTTCTTCCAGGGAGAGTGGCTTGCGGTACTCAAATCTGGCTAGATTTTCTCCTGGCCTAACATTGATGACTCGATGTTCAAAGAGGACTTGGCTCTGTATCAGCAACTTCTTAGTTTCAGGCAGTAGAAACCATTGTGCTTGACTCACTCAAAAAAAAAAAAAAAAAGGAATGTATTGGAAAGAAGTGTGGTCGTTCACCAATTTGACTAGAAAGGGGGAACACCTGACTTCGAAAATAGGCACCAAAGGAGACTAGGCAGCAAGAGCAGGAAACAGGTGATCCTAACCTGTACTGTTACCACACCCCAGACGTGTGGTAGTTTCTCATCTATCCTTGGGTCTCTATGTTACTCAGAGGAGAGTCCCAGTCCCGGCAGGGGCATGAGATTGGTCAAGCCTGGGTCTCAGGCCTTTACTGTGGCTGGCTGGCTTTCAAAGTGAGAGGAGGGGCCCTGTCTCTCCCATACAACATGGGATTCCCCCCAAGAAGAAAGTGTTTGGATGTCCCCTGCAGCCCTGTTTGGGGGAGTAGTAAGCAAAAAATTTAAGAATCTTTTTCAATATTTTTATTTTTTTTTAACTTTTTTTATGTCTTTATTTTGAGAGAGAGACAGAGTGAGCAAGGGGAGGGGCAGAGAAAGAGAGACATAGAATGTGAAGCAGGCTCTAGGCTTTGCACAGAGCCCGATGCGGGTCTCGAACCCACAGACTGTGAGATCATGATCTGAGCCTAAGTCGGACGCTTAACCGACCGAGGCACCCAGGCGCCCCTCAATGTTTATTTTTGAGATAGAGACAGACAGAGCACGAGTAGGGGAGGGGCAGAGAGAGAGGGAGACATAGAATCCAAAGCAGGATGTAGGCTCTGAGCTATCGGTACAGAACCCGATGCAGTGCTTGAACTCCTAAACTGCAAGAGCCGAAGTCAGACACTTAACTGACCGAGCCACCCACGGGTCCCTACTAAGCAAAATTTAGTAATAAGCTACTAACAGCATGATCAACAACTACGGGAAACCTCTGGGGTAGAAACCAATCCTTCGAGATGAAATTGAGGCTGGGATTTAGTGGAGATTGTAATTCCTCACAGGGGAGGCTGAAGTGAGGAATAATAATAAAACTGCTACCTTTTATTGATGGCCAACTACGAGCCTGCCACTGAATATAGGTGATGAAATCTCATTTAATCTTTACCCGGCAAATGTGTAGTCACATCCCTGTGTTACAGACTAGGAAATGGAGGTCTGGAAGGTGAGGGTTTCTTCACGGTCATATAGCTGCTGGCATTCACACTTTGTCTGCCAGGTTGTGAGCTCACCCTCTTCTTCCACTGTGCTGGTTTTCCTATACCTGCGACACACGGAATCGGAGAACACATCTCTGTTCTATGGTGAGAAATCACAGGGTGGCCAATAAGCCTGTCTGTGAGCCATTTCTGTTTCCTCCAGGCAATTGCCGTTAGTTGCTATTTAACCCGAGAATTCCTCTGGTGTCACCCAATACATAGATCTAATCCCCCTTCGCTGTGTTGCCTGATTTGCTAGGACAGTCAAAAGTAACTTTATACCTTGGTTTTTCTTTACTTTTCTCTTTTTCTTTTCTAACCTGATGCTTCCCTTGAAGTACAAAGAGCAGCCAACTAGACACCGTGTTGTCACATTCACCCCTGACGGTCCTAAAAACACATGGACCACGATGGACCTGGACACAGGCACCCATAGGTTTTAGAACAAAGTCCCCTTTGTGTGAGTTACTGATCAGATGCATCAGTTAAAATCAGCAACATTCCAGGGCACCTGGGTGGCTCAGTCAGCTAAGCATCTGACTCGGTTTTGGCTCAGGTCATGATCTCACAGTGTATGAGATCAAGCCCTGCGTCAGGCTCTATGCTGATCGTGTGGAGCCTGTTTGAGATTCTTCCTCGCCCTCTCTCTCTGACCCTCCTCCACTAAGACTCTCTTTCAAAATAAACATTTAAAAAAAATCAGCAACATTTCCTATTTAAACATTAAGTACATGAATTATCTGCTTCCAGACCCAATTCACCCACATGCACAAGGCATGCTGTGGCCCAATCCTGCCCAAAGTCCAGCATGTGGCTTTTTGGTGCAGTTCCCAGCCCAGAGCTCTAGAACCGGATTGCCCTCCCCTTTAAGAAGCTGACCGGGCGACTTTTTGGCAAGCAGGGCCCTCAGAGATTTAGCCCACACAGGGGGCACTTATAGGAGACAGCCCTTTGGAGGCGATCTCATGCCTTTTTAGCACCCCAGCACAAAAGAAGCAGGTTGGCCTTTCTTAGGCTTGAGCCAGCGGTTGCCCTTTCTGGGCACGGCTCTTGGGGCTCTTGTTCAGGGTCTGAGTTTATATTCTTGAGAACCAAAATGAAGCTTAGCTGACACTTTTCATCTGGGTCCCAGGAGACCAGAAGAACAAAATAGAAAATCTCACTTGACTGCCACTTCTCTGTCCTGGGTCCTCTGTAGGAAAAGGAGAAGAGAGGCTTCTCTATCCATCTGTCTCATTTAACCTTTCTTGTCCAAGGCTGTGTGGGTAACATTTGAACAAACCAGGAAGACGGAATGGGCCTAGGCCTGACGCTTGGGGCCAGGCTAGCAGAGAAAAGCTGAATTATGATGATGAAAGCAAACAGAGGTTGAGATATCACCCACTGCCTGTAGGGAAAAGGTGATATATGTGTACTCAATAGGAATGTGACGGCCCAGCATTCCTGCCCAAGACCTGCTGATCTGAAAGGGAACTTTAGTGTAATCCCACGCCAGCTCGTCCCTACCCAGCCTTGCCCAGAGCCCTCACCTGTCAGAAGCCGCCACAGCAGAGGATGAGCCCCATTCTCTTCTTGTGGCTGTCTTCCTGTAAAGCCCTATCTTTAAACCAGTGTGGTGAATTCACTGCATAATTAGAAAGCAAACAAACTTGCTCCAAGGGAACATTTACAATTTAGGTGAAGATTTGTGTATAAGCAGTGATTCATGCTTTGTTGGATTTCTAAAAATAGACAACCCGATTTTGTTAAAAGGGTTCTAGCCTCTGCTGTATTTTAACCATTACATGACTATCTCTGAATTATTAAGACAGCTGTGCCATTGCTGTCCAAAAGATAAATCTTTTGGGGCACCTGGGTGGCTCAGTCGGTTGAGTGTCCGACTTTGGCTCAGGTCATGATCTCCTGGTTCATGGGTTCGAGCCCCCATCGGGCTCTGTACTGACAGCTAGCTCGGAGCCTGGAGCCTGTTTTGGATTCTGTGTCTCCCTCTCTCTCTGATCCTCCCCTGCTCATGCCGTCTCTCTCTCTCAGAAATAAATAAAACATTAAAAAAAATTTTTTTAAATGCATCATTAAAAATCATAAAAAATAAAATAAATAGAAAAATCTTTTGATTCAACCAGGGATTATAGATTTATTGTCACCACAAAGTCAAAAGACAACAACCTTGGGAAACTATAGTCCGCACAGAAGGAAAAAAGAAAGTTAACTGCTTAATATATACAGAGATCTTATAAATCGATAAGACACACAAACAGAAATATGGGCAAAAGGGAATTGACAGATCAAGAAAACAAATACAACTGGCTTTTAAATGTACAAAATGATGTGCAATTTCATTTATTAAAGATGTAAATTATAACAGTGAGATACTATTTTTGCCTTTCAGATTTTAGGCATCAAAAATTTTTTTTTATTTTTTAAAAATGTTTACTTATTTTTGAAAGAGACACAGTGTGAGCAGGGGAGGGCAGAGAGAGAGGGAGACACACACAAAATCCAAAGCAGGCTCCAGGCTCCCAGCTGTCCACATAGAACCTGGCACGGGGCTCAAACTCACAAAACATGAGATCATGACCTGAGCCAAAGCCAGACGCTTAATCAACTGAGCCACCCAGGTGCCCCTCAGGCATCAAATTTTGATAATACTCTTTATTAGTGAGGATGCAGGAAACTAGGCATTCTCCTACACTGACAGAAATGTAAATTGGGGGCGCCTGGGTGGCTTGGTTAAGCGTCCGACTTTCGCTTAGGTCATGATCTCGCAGTTCGTGGGTTCGAGCCCCGCGTCGGGCTCTGTGCTGACTGCCAGCTCAGAGCCTAGAGCCTATTTCAGAGTCTGTATCTCCCTCTCTCTCTGACCCTCCCTTGCTCACGCTGTCTCTCTCTCTCTCTCTCCTATAAATAAAAAAATATAAAAAAAAAATAAAAAAAGAAATGTAAATTGGTACAGCCTCTTTGGAAGAAATGTAACAACATCAACGATATTTGAAAATTTACATATCTTATTACATGTATCTCTTACTGTGTAACAAACTACTCCAAAACTTCATGGCTACATTTATAATTATTTTGCCTGTGATTCTGAGTGTCAGAAACTCAGGAATGGCTAGGTTGGCGGTTCTTTTCTAACCTGTATGGTGCCAGTTAGGGTGGGTGGAAGGATCCACTTCCAGTTAATCTTTTAGGAATTTATCCTACAACCAAGTATGAGCAAAGATATATGAGCAAAAATGAAGACCAGGAGTCTTCGTTACAAAATTAGTAAGAGCAAAATACAGGATTAGCCTAAATGTCCATCGGCAACCCAATTTACTTATGCCCATGCAATGGATAATGAGGCACCTATTTAAAAGAATGATACAGTGCTAGGCACTGGTGGTGAATAAGCTCCAAGATATAACTTCAAATTAAAAAATCCAAGGTGCCTGTGTGGCTCAGTTAAGCGTCTGCCTTCGGCTCAGGTCATGATCTCAAAGTTCCTGGATTCGAGCCCTGCGTCAGGCTCTGTGCTGACAGCGTAGAGCCCGGAGCCTGCTTCAGATTCTGTGACTCCCTCTCTCTCTGCCCCTCCCCTGAGCTTTCTCTCTTTCTTTCAGAAATAAACACCGCCCCCAAATTAAGTCGCAAGATGCCTTGAAAAGGTACCTCTGGAAAGAAATGTTTTTATAAGCCCTTCACAATAAGCTGGTGGAAACCATACATGGACCTTAGCTCAGGTGCATGTTAGACTGTTGACGCACAGAGAGAAGGACATTCTGATTAGGGTCTTGCTCCTTCTCACTTCTTTCCCCAATTACCCTCTGGTCCTGCTCAATCTGAAGTCTAAATTGTATTCTCCTGCGTGGATAGGAAAGCTATCCTTGGACATCCACATCTCGCAATTCCTTTCACTGGTCGCATGAAAATGGACTTTGGAGCCAGCCACCGTGGGGTTTTGCCTCTACTTTTTACGAGCTAGTTGACCAGGACAAGGTATTTAATCTCCCCAAGGCTCAGTTTCCTCAGTTGTAAACTGGGGGTATGATGATATCTACTTCTCAGGAATAACAGGGTCAAAAAGACGAGTAACAGAGATCTAGCACAGTGCTTCGTAGGAGGGACAAGGTCTTTATTTTTTTTTTAATGTTTTTTATTTATTTCTAGAAGAAAGAGAGAGAGAGACAGCGTGAGCAGGGGAGGGTCAGAGAGAGAGGGAGTCACAGACTCCGACGCAGGCTACAGGTTCTGAGCTGGCAGTCAGCACAGAGCCCGACGCGGGGCTCGAACCCACGAACCGCGAGATCATGACCTAAGCGAAAGTCGGACGCTCAACCGACTAAGCCACCCAGGCGCCCCATGATCTTTAGTATTTATACCATGGTCACAACATATCACCCAAATCCATTGGGGGCAGGGGACAGGAATCAAAGCAAGAAACCACAGAGACTTGGGGGGTGGGTAGCGACTCCGGTATGGTTCCAACAGTTCAGATTACAAGTGCCAAGCCACGTGGAATGCGACCCACCACCTTCCCACCCATCAGGTCCTGGGCTGGCTGAATGGTGAGACCTGTGGCTTCAACCCTGGTTCAGCCCAGTCACCTGAGGGTCTTTAAAAGACCTCTCCCAGGGATGCCGGGGTGGCAGAGTCAGTTAAGCTCTTTACATGATTTCGGCCCAGGTCATGAGCTCATGGTTTTATGGATTCAAGCCCCATGTCAAGCCTCGCCTTGGGCTCTGCACACTAACCTCACTGACCACACAGAGCCTGCTTGGGATTCTCCCTCTCCTCTCTCTCTGTCCCTCCCCCACTCACACCCTCTCCATCTCTCTCAAAATAAATAAACTTAAGAATAAAAAATATCTTTCCCAGGCCTGGGAAAATACTGAATTACTGAGGGGCACAGGCATTTGTTTCTTTATGTTGTCGAAAAATGTCATAAATGTGTGCATGCCTCCTCTTTCTTCATGGTCTTCACCACCACTAAAGGAGACTCAAACTTGGTGGCAGTTTCTTCTCCTCCCTCTCCTCCAAGATTCTTTGAACTTTTGTAATGAAGAGCTAGGAATTCTTGATGTTCTGCAGTCAAAGACCACCAGGAACACACCCGTGGTTGAACAAACTGGGTGTATTGATTGCTACAGTGATGGGGAACCTCTGGGTATCTCAGTGAGAGGGTCTTAGAAAGGACTTACAGGATTTGGGCTTCTGGTAGCGACTTTGGAGAGAGTTAAAGAAGCAGGACTTTTCTCAGTGCTTGATCCCTTGCGAAGAAGGAGTAACTCCACGATTGGGTGTTATCGATGAGTCTGATCTAGCAGGAGGAACAAGGTGAGTGAAACTAAATCTGCCATTGGTGAAGAAACAGCAGTCACTCTTATTACCTAGGACACAAGGATGTTTGGTCTTTTTTTTAGTTTATTTATTTATTTTGAGAGAGTGCATGCACGCAAGCAGTGGAATGGCAGAGACAGAATCTCAAGCAGGCTCCCCGATGTCAGTGCAGAGCCCAGTGTGGGGCTGGACCTCACAAACCGTGAGATCATGACCCAAGATCAAGAGTCAGAGGATCAACCGACTGAGCCACCCAGGCACCCTAAGTGATTGTTACAATGTGGACAATGTTCATGGATTGTCTGTGTTCAGATATGATTGCAGAATGGGTCTGTTTTTGTCTTGATCCATCACGGGTACAGATGGCCTTGTCTGATGCCGATGGCCTGTGAAACTGATTATGTGCAACAGGAGAACAATGAATGTCAGCGCCTGGCAACACCAATGTCTAGTACGTAGGACCTGGCAACTTCCAGATGTCAGGAAAGGCAGAAGACAGGAGGCAAGGACAGAAGTGGGTGGACAGGGTTTCAGTTTTCTGGGAGGTAAGTACAGAGCTTCTGCAGAGTGTGCAAGAGAAGTAGGGAGCAGCAAGTTTGAGTGCGTGAATAAAAATTGCTGTGGACACTATGTCCACTTTGTGGTTTTCCAGAAAGTTACTTTTTTTCAATGTGAAATTGAAAATATAAATGAAAAACTTGAGAAAGTTTGACTTGGCTCTTGATTGCTGAGTTGTGTGCCCTCTATTGTAGTATTGCTCTGACACCAGCCATGTGGATCAGAAGCTTAAAACAGGCCGACTTTCAAAGCCAAGAGGTTCTGAGCCACTGTCTTCGAGCCCAGGGCTCTCTTTCCACTGCTAATGCCTCGATATGGATGGTGTCTGAAGAAGGAGCAGAGACAGGGGGGCCTGGGTGGCTCATTTGGTTAAGCATCAGACTTTGACTTTGGCTCCGGTCATGATCTCATGGTTCATGAGTTCCAGCTACTGTTGGGCCCTGCGCTGACAGAGCAGAGCCTGCTTGGGAATCTCTGTCTCCCTCACTCCCTTGCTCCTGCTCCCCCTCCCAATCTCTCTCCAAATAAATAAATAAACATTTTTAAAAAAAGGAGCAGAGACAGGGGAGCACAATGAAGCCAGGCTCAGGTGTCTGCTGTCTCCACTCCCTAGAAGATCCAAGAAGACAGAGTTCCCCAGGTTCCCAGTGCCACCAGAAAGTGGTAGCTTTGATCCCTGGTCCGAAGTGTGGGTCCTTGTTATTGCCACCAACAAAACTTGTCATAAAGGATGCCAGGATGGGGGACACAGTCCCTGCCCTCAGGCTGATTCTGTTGGAGTGCAAGGCCAGCTCACATTGTAGCAGAGGGACTGGAGAGCTGAAAGTGCTCAGCAAAGGGCCCCGTAGTCCTTTCTAGGGATTGGAGCATTTCTTGGCAGAGCCAGCAGTCATAGGATAGAGGTTTGGGAAGTAGGCAAAGGAAGGAAAGCACAGTAACAGATGAATTTAGAGCATTCTTTGAAGTCTGGAGATCCCCAAAGGCAAAGACCTTGACAACCTTGACAACGAAGACTGGAATGACCTGTATCCAAGCTATAGTGCAGCTCCTAAGGGACCCACTGAAGGCAGCAGAAGTGAATACACAATGCACCCGCTGTGGTTCAGGTGGCTGGCCAGAAAGGCCTAGATTAATGCGGGTAGTAGGAGAAATGGAGAAAAGCGGTGCAAAATTGGGAGATAAGAGCCCACAGTGGGAGTCAAAGAGCTAGAGGAGTTTTGGAAATCTAGGATCTGGAGGCGGGGAGTTGGTCCGGGAGTAAGTTAGCATCTGAACTGCACACAGGACAGGAACCGAGGCAGAGCCCCACCCCCGGGCCGATGTGTTTATTCAGCTAAGCTTGAAAGGAATTGTGGCCGTCTGGAGTCTTTGGGGCCCGTCCAGGGGTTCCCCACCGAGGGGGCTGTCGGGACCCCCAGGGACCCCAGCGCGCGCACCACTGGCGCTGAAGACACACCCGCCAGGTCAGGCGGCGCTGGAGGCGGGCGGCAGTGGGCAGCGGTCGCCCTTCCTCCTCTCCCTCTCCCGCTTCTCCGGCCCGGAGTAGGAGGCTTGTGTCCAGCGGGGGGACCAGTGTCCACCCCCCGGGCCCGGGGCTGAGGCCGGAGAGGGGACCTCACGGGGTGGGGGGCGGGGCGCGGGCGGTCGCGGGGGCAGCGCCGCCACTCCGGGCTCCCGCCCCCCCGTGGCCGGACGTGGCACCTCCCCCGCGCGGCCGGAGCCGGGAGGTGGGGTCGGGAGCCGGAGCTTGGGGCTCTGATGTCACCGCGCGGCCGCCGGCGCCCAGGAGCGCGTCTCGGGCTGCAGTTCAGGTATGCTGCGTGGCCAGCGGGCGGGATCCCCTTCCCGGCGGGGGCAGGACGCACCCCGCGGCGGGAAGGGCTGGGGGGTGGGGCGGGGGCGCCGCGGAGCACCCGCGAGTCGTTGGTCTGGAGTGTTCGCCCGGTGCCTAGTCTGGACCGCGCGGGTCGAGGCGGGCCCTTGCGTGCGGGTACTTTCGGCGGTGGGAGGACGCAGACACCCCGAGCAGCTGGGGCTGCGGGGAACCGCGCCGTGCGGCCAGCGCACGCAGTAGGCCCTCTGCCCGCGACCCCCGGCTCCCGCCTTGCGGCCGCCGAGCCGCGAGAGAATGCGGGCCCCCCTCGCCCAAGCCCCCATCAGTCTCCCGCACGGGTCCGAGCCCTCCTTCCCCGACGGTGCACTCAACAGGAAAGGCCCCGAGTGTGCGGCCCGCGGCCATCGGCCCTCCCGGCATCCCCGGGGTCCCGTTATCGCGCCGCACCGCGTGACTCTGCCGCCCCCTGCGGTCGCCTGGCTTGCGCCTCTGTCCCGCCGCGACTCTACAGAGCCTGAAGCCCCAGGTATGTGGCCCGCCCACGACCGCGGCCTCCTCTCCCCGGGTGCAGCCGGTATCCCGCCTTTTCTGCGCGCAGCGCGGCGCAGAGCTCGAGTCTCTGGGATCTCCATGTGGGCTAGAGCGACCGAGAGCCAAGGCTGCGCGGGCGGCACCGTCGGGCCAGGCCAGCCTGGAGAAAAGGCCCGCAGGGGATGGGAGAGCCGCACAACTTCCCCACATCTGGGGGGCTGGCATTCAAGACGCGGCCCAGGACCCAGAAGCTCAGTGTGGCGGGGACACTGCGGTGCAGGCAGTGTCCCCACAGTGACCCTAGTACCGAGGGAAGAGCCATCCTGAGAGGGCGGCCTGGATAACCTCTCCACAGAGAGGTCAAATGTGAGGGAGCCTTTGACAGAGTGTGCTCTAATTCCTGATCATCCTTGGTCATTTGAGGTTGTCTACCTTTCTGGTCACCTTACCTGGATCTGCTCCTGTTGCCTTGGGGAGGTTTGAGAGGCCAGAAAGTTGTCTTCATCTGTTTCCCCAACAACGTCTCGCTAAAAACATGAGTCGGCCTGCTTCCCTAGTCCAACCTCTCTGCTGAGGGCTAGACCCACATCCCAGCTTCCCAGCTTCCCAAACTTGCCACCGACACCGCACAGCCGGCAGGCCCCAGCCTGAAGGAGCACTGGACCCCTGGACCAGCCCCCATCTCAGCCTCTTCCTTCCTGAGACCGGCAGCTCTGCCTCGCAGGCCTCCAGCTCTGAACACTCAGGTCATCTTGGTCTCCTTTTCCTCTCTTGCTCTTTCGTTCAGCGGATGAGTACTTGTGTGTGGACCCCACTCTGGCGGTTTTCTAGCAATGAGCTGCTCCCCCTGCTCTGGCGAGGCTTGGCGCAAGGCCTGAAGAGCTCCTTGAGAGCTCTAGGCCTTGCACTTCAGTTCTCTGCAGGGCTGGTTCTGCAGGCCCGCCCACAGCTGACACTAACCCAGGGGTTAGGGCTCCAGGGATGTGGCCGCCTCCAGCCACAGTGGCTGGCTGGACAGCAAGAGGCTCCTGCAGCCAGTCAAGGGTGCAGACTCCTTGCTTTGATTGTTGAGATCCCAAAACAGGAGCTGCACCCTCTAGCACAGCACTGAGCATCCCGCATGGGTATCAGTCTGCTGAGGCCACCGTTAAAAAAGTTATCCTCAAGGGGGCGCCTGGGCAGCTCAGTCTGGTAAGCTAAGCGTCTGACTTCGGCTCAGGTCATTTGCTCACAATTTGTGGGTTCAAGTCCCACCTCCGGCTTCCTGCTGGCAGCTCAGAGCCTGGAACCTGCTTTGGATTCTGTGTCTCCCCGTCTCTCTGTCCCTCCCTGTCTCTCTGTCCCTCCCCACTCACTCTCTCTCTCTCTCCCTCAAAGCTAAATAAACAGTGAAAGAAAAAGCATCCTTAAGACAAGGTGGGGCAAAAAGCAAACATATGTGCACACAGTTTTATTTACTTATCCACTCATGATGTTTTTATTTGGTGACCTCAGAATCCTTTGTGAACACAGCAACTCACAAATAAGATTCCTCCTTTTTTGGAGGAATCTTTTTTGTATTTGAAGAGTCACTGGAGCCTATAGATGCAGGAAGCCAACAGTAGGCAGGCATGGGTGGCACGAGCCAGGGAAAACAAGACTCCAAAGCTGGGCTCAGAATAGGAAGAGAGGGCTAGTGTCCAGGTGCCTCGGGTGGGTTTCCTAGAGGAGGTGGCTCTCCTCCCAGGAGCAGCTACTCAGAGTAGCTTCTGGTCTTCCTCAAGTCCAGAGAGTGGAAACCCTTGCAAAAGAGGTCCCCAAACCTGAGTGTGAGGACCACCCTGCCAGGCTGGCCTTCGTGGCCATAAAGATGCTTCCAAAGTCGGCAATGTGAAGATGTGTTGGTCCCAGGTCAGCTGACAGCCCCTCCTGAGAACGTTGCAGGTACTGCCTCTCCCTTCTAGGAAACACCACATCCTCACTGCTAACCTCCCCTACCACCCTGACCTGCACTCTGTAGCTTCTGGGGCCTCGGGGAAGGGTTGAGGGTGACCATGAGTTCCGGTTTAGGAGGCTCAGGTGAGCCTGCTTTGCAATCCCACTCCAGCTGCAGGTCACCGTCCTCTGTACCCCTCACCAAGCCAGCTCAGAGAAAGCAAGCCCTTCCCCTCCCCCAAAGTCCTCAGAGCCTTTAAGGAGCCCCAGCTTCCCAAGACTCAGTGCACACCCATCCACCTCCTCCCCCCTCCCCCCTCTTGGCCCTAGGGAGGTACTGATTTCTGGCCTCTCCTGCTCCACCTGTGCTTGCCTGCTCTTTTGGTTCCTAATAATGCATGAGTAACCTGGACAGTGTCCATGGTGACAGCTGCCCCCATTCATTCTGTCCCCATCACCAGAAAAGGCAACTAGGGGGAGAAGAGTGGGCAGAAGCAAAGGAACCCTCTTCCTTCTCCACCAAAGCCACCCTCCGTGCACTCACTGCAAGTCTACTCCTTTCCTTGCCCTTCAGCAGCTATTTCTTTAACATCCACCTCATGCCAGGCACTGAGGGGACAGAGATGACTAATTGCACGGCCTGTCCTCCGGAAGCTCACGGGTTGGAAGGGGAAGAGGGAATCGGAATCACAAGTAAGCCAACAATTACATGGCAGGGGGATGAGTGCTGTGTTGTGGAGGGAAGCTCAGGACACTGTAGGGGTCTCAAAAGGTCAGGAGACCTTTAAGTCTTGCCCAGTAGGAGGAGCAGCAGGATAACGTTTGGGGTGCGAGGCTCCAAAGCACGGACTATATTATTCTGGAATCTGCCTGTATTTTGAGAGGAGGTGAGGGTGACAGTTTCCCACAGTGGAGTTTGAGCTTTGTTGGAGTTCGGAGGACTCAGGTGGTTGCGGGTGGTGGGGGGCGGAAGGGAATTGGTAAACTGGTTTTCAGCAGGGTTTGCTTCTAGGAAATTGATTCTGGCTGCGGTAAGCTTGGAGGCAGGCCCAGATTCCAGGCAGGGCTCTGCTTCTTACCAACCGTGTGCTCCTGGGCACATCATTTCCCCCTAAAAGCCCCAGTGTCCTCATCTGTAAAACGCAGATAGCAGTTGTGAGGATCAAGATAAATATTTATGTAAAGCACCTGGAACATAAATGACACAGAGGGAGGAAGGGAGGCTGTGAAGCTGCCCCTATCACCTGACCCAGGTCTTCCCCCTTCCTTTCTTGGCTCCCCTGTGATCTCAGAACGTTCTTGACCATTGTTTATCGGGGAAAGATCACATGGAGAAGCTAACAAAGCTGGCAGGAAGTAGCCTGGGTGGGACTGGGTTGGGGAGGGAAGGAGTATGGGTACATTCTCAGCGCTCCAGGAGGTGTCCGGGTAAAGGCGGGCTACCAGCCAGGAGAGCCCCAGGAGGGAATGGGCCAGTTGCCAATCCCCGCCCCGTCCCCTCGAGCTAAGGGGGAAGAGTTAAGGCCCTCAAACTCCAGAGTTACTCCCGGGGCCGGCCCCACCGCCCATGACATCCCTGACCCGGGAAATGGCAGCACTAAAGATCGTGTGACCAAAGAGGGGATGTGTAAGCACCTGGCTGTCCCTGTCGGAGAGGCCAGCCTTGTCCGGGCTCCTCCCCCACCGCGCCGTCTGTGTTCTTCCAGGACCCACGGAGCTGGTCTAAGCACTCCCCTGTGCAGCCATGGAGGCCCTGGGGCCTGGGGACGACCGCGCCTCCCCAGCCTCGTCCACTCGCAGCCTGGACCTGCGGCGGCTGTCCGCGCGCGCCGACTCGGCCTACAGCTCTTTCTCCGCGGCCTCCGGCGCTCCCGAGCCGCGCACGCCGTCGCCTGGGACCGACCTCCTCCCGTACCTAGACTGGGACTACGTGCGCGTGGTGTGGGGCGGCCCGGCCCCCGCCGCGCTCGCCTCCGGCCTTCGCGCGTCCCCGCAGCCCCGGCCCGCGGCCGCCGCGCGCACTGGGCCGCGGCTCCCGGAGGCCCAGGGGGCGCCGGCGCCGCTCAGCCGGCAGGTCACCCCGCTGCTGTTTGCTCTGGCGGCCGAGGCGGAGGCGGCGGCGCGGGCCGTCGAGCCGCCCAGCCCACCGGCCTCGCGGGCCGCCTACCGCCAGCGGCTGCAGGGCGCGCAACGGCGAGTGCTCCGGGAGACGTCCTTCCAGCGCAAGGAGCTCCGCATGAGCCTGCCCGCCCGCCTGCGGCCCGCGGCCCCCGCCCGGCCCCCCGCGGCACACCCGCGATCCGCGTCGCTCAGCCACCCTGGCGGGGAAGTGGAGCCGCTGCGCCCCGGGGCTCCCGCGCGGGGAACCGTCGGCCGGGGTCGCCTAGCCACCCAGCAGTGGAAGTGGTGCTTCTCTGAGCCAGGGAAGCTGGATCGCGTGGGTCGGGGAGGGGGATCCGCGGGGGAATGCTCGAGTGAGGCCTGCTCCAGCTCGGCCTTGTCCGGGCCCGAGCCCCAGGAGCGTACGGTGCTGGCAGAGTTGGAAGACCACCAGACCAGATGGCTGCCTGAGACCCAGCCTCGAGGCATAGAGGATCCAGAACCCCGGTCCCTGAAGTTCGGTGACGCCCATAGGCCTTCCAGTCGGAGTCGGAGCGCTTCAGGCGAAGCCTTGGCTCTCTGGGGAGGTTCAGGAGGGATCATGCCCATTGTCCAGGTGTGGAAGATAGAGACTGCAGGCTTGGGGTGGGAGGCGTCTGGGAGACCAAAAAGTTGAGCTACATTTCAAGCACGTGTTTGCCTTTCCAGGCTGTTCCCCAAGGAGCAGAAACCCCCAGACCATTGTTTCAGACCAAACTTTCCAGGTGAGAAATGGACCACCAGGGAACTGGAAATCGGAGGCAGTTTTCACAGCTCTTGTCCAAGAAAGGAGAGGGCCCATCACCTACCCTCAGTTTCAGCCTTCTGATTTTGTCTTTTACCAACGCCACCCCTTACTGTACTCACCACCCCCCACTGTGTCTTCTGCTGCGGCACCAAGAGCTTCCTATCCGGTCACTGTAGTCAGTGTGGCATCCCTTCCTCCAGGTTCCTGACTCGGAAGGAAGCTGCAGTGTTGGGTCCTGCAGAGTGCCTCCAGAGCAGCCCTGCAGACCGTGAACAGAGGGGCTCAGACACATGCATTGGGTCTGCCCGGCTCCCATCCCTTCCTGATGATGAGGTTTTCCTGGAAGACGTCCCCCAGGTCAGAATGAGATCACCTCCAGACACCCATGCCCCCACAGGAAACCCAACAAGGTGAGTTGTCTCTCACTTCCAAGCTGAGTGAGACACCTCTTTCGCACGCATATCAACAAAATGCTAGAGGGGCAGGGGACCCTCTCCTAGCTGGAGCCCCGCAGCCTGGCTTGTGGGGACGGGGACAGGTGCCTATTCAAGACACTGCTTGTCTTCGAACGGAGCTTTTTCCTCACTCAGTGTGTCTTCCACTTCCAGTGTCCACTTCTCTGACCAGCAGTATGAGACCAGCTTGGGCCAGAGGGCTGACCAGGCTACAGTCCCCCCGGAACACCCCCTCCAGGAGCACGCAGAGACTGCAGAGGCAGATGACTGCTGGCGGAAGATAAATGGTTCTGTGGGTGTCTCTAGGACCCCATGCTGCAGCCCCCCTGAGACTGAAAATGGTGACATTCCAATCTTTGACCCCACTGGACTGCTGACTGTTGACCCGTTTGCAGCTACAGAGAGTGACCCCCTCAAACCTCTGCCAGTTGATGCCCTGGGACCTCCAGGCAACAGCACCCCGGGTGCTCCTAGCCATACGGCCCTAGCTTGTGGCACTGGCACACCTGATTCCAGGCCAACGTGGCCCAGCCCCCGCCTTGAGGAGCTGGTTCAGGAGCTGGCCAGACTGGATCCCTCTATGAGGGACACTCTCACTTCCTGTCCCAGCCCAGAGCCACCCCTGGGCCTGCTAGATGGGCTGATTCCTTTAGCCGAGGTCTGGGCTGCGATGAGGCCAGCCTGTGAGGAGGCAGGAAAGGAGGCTGCTGGTACTCCTGAGCCAGGGTGAGTGCAGGGTACCAGGGACTTGGGGCATTCTAAGTCCCTGCAGTCTGGGGGAGGACAACCCAGGGAGCTCTGGTTTTGTCCCCAGGTGCTATCGATTTAGCTCCAGCCAGCTCCTGCCAACTTCCCTGGAGGAGATGAGGTCTGAAAACCATACCACCCAGCCTGTGCCTGACCAGCCCTGTGGTCAGGGTCTCCCTGATTCAAACAGCATCCAAGCCAAGAAAGTGAGTGTGGCCGGGCTGGTAGAGATTGGATGGGGCAGGAGCCCAGAGTTTGGGCTAAGAAGTCAGGGCCTGGCGTCCACTTTTTAAATTTTTTTTTAAACAATTTTTTTTTAAATTTTTAATGTTTTATTTATTTCTAGGAGAGAGAGAGAGAGAGAGAGAGAGAGAGAGAGAGAGACAGCGTGAGCAGGGGAGGGTCAGAGAGAGAGGGAGTTACAGACTCTGAAACAGGTTCCAGGCTCCGAGCTGGCAGTCAGCACAGAGCCCGACGCGGGGCTCGAACCCACGAACCCCGAGATCATGACCTAAGCGAAAGTCGGACACTTAACCGACTAAGCCACCCAGGCGCCCCTGGCGTCCACTTTAAGTATCCACGCTCTCCCTGCAGATGGAGCTAGCCGACCTCCTCCAAAAGACGCTGCGAGACCTTCAGGCAGAGCAGGAGCAGCTGCACGCGGTGGCCGAGGCTTGGGCCAGGCGCGGGGCTGCTCTGGAGGCCGCGGTGGGCCAGGCCTGTGCGCCCCGCGACCTGGAGCGGTTCAGCAGGTTCATGGCCGACCTAGAGCGCGTGTTTGGTCTGCTGCTGCTGCTGGGCAGTCGCCTGGCCCGCGTGCGCCGCGCCCTGGCCCGGGAGGGCACAGACGGCGACCCAGACGAGCAGGTGACGGGGGTTCGGGCGGGGGTGGGGGGAGCGGGGGGCGGTGAGGGGCCTGCCGGCTCCGTCTGGGACCGTGCCGGGAACCACGGCGCCCTCGCCCAGCTCACGGCGCGCTTTCCCTGTGGCTGCAGGCCTCTCTGCTGCAGCGACTCGGGCTCCTACAGCGGCAGCAGGAAGACGCCAAGGAGCTGAAGGAGCACGTGGCGCGGCGCGAGCGGGCCCTGCGGGAGGTGCTGGCGAAGGCCCTGCCCGCCGAGGAGCTGCGCGCCTATCGCGCCCTGCTGGCGGGCAAGGCGGCGGTCCTGGCCCAGCAGCGCAGCCTAGACGAGCGGGTCCGGCTCCTGCAGGACCAACTGGACGCCGTCCGGAACGACCTTGGCCGTCGTCCCCCGCCTCCCAGGCCAACCTTGCCCCCGGAGGCCCGTCCTCCAGATGAACCGCCCTTCCCTCCGCCCCTCATCTAATTACAGCTCGTGGGGGTGGGGAGAGCGTCTCCTCTGCTCCACCTCCGCGTAACTGGGGGTGACGCTGGTTTACTCGGTGCTTTTCCCTTGGGGTGGGGAACGCCCAGACCGGGTCTTCCCGGAATACTTCTGAGTGTTTTCTTGTGGCCTTACCCAAGTCTTGTGGATTATTTGGTAATTAATTTATGGATTTTAAAAACTGCAGTATTTCCCCTTTTTGTGATGAGAGACTCAGTCTGGGTTGGTTGGAGGGAGAGAAGACCAATCAGAAGAGCATTTAAACTTCAGCTGCAAAACGGTCTTTTTACTTGTCTTTTCTTTCTTTCTTTTAATAATAATAATTGATGTGAGAAGTGTGTATCACCTGGAGGGATCTTGTTTACAGACTCTGGACACCAGCTTTGCCTGAGTAGAGCAAAAGAGGGGTTTGTTGGAGGGCGTCAGTCTGGTCTGGGAATCCCTAGGAAGACTGGCAATACAGGCTTGAAACCAGTCAGGACCAAGGGAATGCAGGGCCCTCAACTCACTTGCCACCAGTAATCCTTCCCAGTTTGGTGACTGTGTCACTACCACAAAAGCCTAGGCCTGATTGGCCGGATCCAGGTCTCCTTTGCTGGTTTGTACCTCAAGCTGAAGGTGAGGCATGGAGGGTGGGGGCAAAAGACCCCGGAGAGGCAGCTGGGTTTGTGTGCTAGAGAGGCTGGGGTGGGGGTGCCCAGGGGTTGGGAGTGGGGAGGAAGATGCTGGTGTGGAATGAAACAGAGGACACACGATCCTCTTTATTTGTGCACCGGCCCTGTGTACACAGAATCCACGTTAAGTTCTCAAGTGTACATGGGAAAATGTGCTTTAGTATTTGCAGCTACAAACGCCAGGGCCAAGAACAGTGTTCATGCAAATGTTCAGTGTATTTTTGGAAGTTGGGCACATTAAAAGGCATGTGTATGTGTATTTAAAGCCAACTGACCCCAAAGTGAGAAATCTCTGCTTCTGGACTTGTTTTCTGATGCCTATTGTCACTAAGTGCAACTGGTTCGGAATTTTAAATGGTCGTATTCATACCAAAGCATTAGTTATAACAGTCGGGCTATTGAGCATAGAACAATGCTAACATTGTGCCTTTTTATAAAAAACATATGGGGCTCCTGCTGAGGCAGTTGTGGGTTCTAACATTATGCTTTGCTTCCCTCCTTTGAACACTGTGGGCGGGGCCTCCGCTCCAAAATCCTCTGCCTAGCAGGGCAGCTCGCTTTGAAATAGTCTGGATGGAATCTACTTATTTCTGCCTCTTGGCCCATACTGTCCCCACTGCATTCTCCCACTGTGAGCCTCTTAGGAAAACACTTAACAGTCATCAGGCCAACGGAAATTGTGTACTTCAGACAAAGCACTTCCAGCCCAGGATGGGCTGGAGGAGCAGTGCCTATCGATGTCCGGTTAAACCGCACTTTGGTTTTGTCTGGGTTTTTCCACGCAGAGTTGAGGCTCCTTTGCTTGTCCTTACCAGATGGGGAGAGGACGGCCACACCTCCTGCACCCATCCTTCCGTTTTGCCTCTGTCTCCTTCCTGCTCCCTTTTATGTCCCTTCCACACCGTTATTCGCCCAAAATGCAAGAATGCGCACCATACCTGTCCAGCACTGGCACTACAGACTAAGACTTGTAGTGGGTGCTCTATGAGCGGGTGCCAGAAGCTCGATGAATTCGACTCGCGGGGACGCTGCCAGCAGAGGGCACTGTTCTCCTTGTGATAAAAGCTACCTGCGTTTCATAGGCCTCCTCCGCAGCTAGCAGGCTAGGGCTAACCACAGGGGCTTTGCCTTCCCTGCTGAGCAGGGCTCGTTAGGACTGAAGGCTGAATCTGAGGCTTTTTGCTTCTGTTGGAAAGAAATTCTGGCCAGCCACTAGCTTGTTTTCCTTTGTCATTGGGCCTTCGTTGGAAAGTTGCTGGTTAATGAGAAGTGGGGAGCAGGGAACCTGGGGGTGTTGATCTCGAGTATCAGTATAAAAAGGGCCTTACTTAGCCCCCCAGGGTGGAAAAGAGGGTTTCATGCGTCTTTTTTTGGGTTTCTGCTCCCACGTTTTTAAGCCGCCTGCACATTCTCCTGCTCGCCCCCAGTCCTGCTGCCTGCGGTGGTATCCCCTGTTTTTTTTTTGTTTTTTTTTTTTTTTTTTTTCAGAGGGCAGGCTTCGGCTGGCGTTGTTGCTAGGCAACAGCAGACCGGTGGCCGCCTCCCCCGCTNGAGGGCAGGCTTCGGCTGGCGTTGTTGCTAGGCAACAGCAGACCGGTGGCCGCCTCCCCCGCTCCCCTCCTCCCGCCCCCGCTGCTCCTCCTAATATGGATTTAATTAGTGTACTTTTTACCTTCAGACTGTAAATTGGAACCGGAATAGGGAAGCAGCGTTCCGCGGCGCCCCGAACCCGCACGCAATCTGTCTGGAACAGCCTGCTCTGCACACCACGTACCTCTGCGAGCGGCTGCTGTAAACATCAGGGATCTTCTCGGGAACAAATCACGGTGCTGTTCATGCACATGTAAATCAGAAGCCTGAGAGGGAATTTAGGCCACAGGTGGATGAGGACTGCACAGGGAAGAGGCAAAAGGGGAATGTGGGGACAGAGGGAGGAGGGGTGGGGGCCAGCAATTGCTATAAAGCAATGCAATCCTCTCAACGACCGCCCTTCCCACCGCCCACGTCCCAGTAGTGTTACCGTCCCAGCTTGGCTACAGTTTAGACTATCACGGTGGGGGGTTACCTGTTGTTGAAACTTAAATCAGCCCTAACTTCCCTCTAGGAAGACTTTTTTTTTCCTCTGGAGGAGCTATGTGGACAAATTCCAACCCTCCCCCACCCCCACCCCTGACCTCCCCAACTTGTTTCTCCATCTCTTCCTTTTTTCCTCTTTCCTGTAGTGACACCTGAGGCCACCTCTGCTTCACAGGTTCAAGTCCAGAGATGTGGCAGTCCTGGAAGGGTAAGGCCAGTACAGAGGTTCAAGGCAAAAAGCTATCTGGAGAGCAATAAAGAGTCTTTATGAAACCATTTTAAAAGGTCAGATAATTTCTTCCAGGAAAAGGTGAGGGAAAGTGAGGGTGGGGGGGAATATGGGTCCTGGGTGGGCCCAGCTTTATAACTGTGTTGAGGAGTGCTTTCAGTCCAGCTGCTGAATGACAGCTGGTTAGGTCTGGAAGGCTGGGGCGGGGGGGGGGCGGGGGTCGGTATAGGGATGCTAGAGGAATGTGCATTAAAGACATTGTGATATCTATTTTTAACTAAAATGATATCATACAGAACATGAGATAAGCACCCTTTGGTGGGAATACATTTTTCCCACCAGCTGCCATTGTTACTTATGTGTACAGATACTAACAAGGTAAAAGAATGCTGATCATGGAAAGCAAAGCCACAAATCAGAGCTATTTGGTTTTGGAATGCAGCCAGATACCCCAATGGGATCAACTGGGCACCCCTGGGGATATTTCAGGATGATGTTGCAGTTCCCAAGGAGCTCTACCTATCCCTTCCTTATGCTCTACCCTCCTCACAGCCTATAGGATAGGTACGGCCAGTCTAATGTCCCATGGAGGAGGGAGACAGAGTTTGGAGAATTAGGTAACCTGCCTAAGGTCACTTAGATGAGTAAGGGCTGAGAGAAGACCACCTCACAGGACACTGTGGTGGAAAAGAGCACCATAAGGCCATCCCAACTCTGACAGTCACTAGCTGTGAAGCCTCGTCGAGTTACTCACAATTTCTTGAGGCATCGGTTTCCTCACTTTAAAATCAAGGTAGTAACAGAACATACTTTATAAAGTTGAGGTTGATACCTGCGCGGTGGTTGGACGCATGCTGGTGCTTAATAAACGCAGGCCATATGTGCATCACCCCATACCCTGGTCTCCATTCGATAAGTGAGACACATTCAAGAACAACCTCCAGCCTCCTTTAAAGAAAGTGTAAACCTTTATTTAAAAGCTTGCTCTGGATGACTCATTCACATCTACATCAACGATTAACTTCTGCATTAAAAAGAGTGATTCTTTTCCCTGTGAGGACTCTAGCCAGCTAAAATGGTCTTAACTTATAAACAGTTTTTATTTATTTCTCATTTGTTGACAATACCCCCACAGGTATACCTCCTGATAGGCAATATATGGTTCTTGAAAACTTTCCATATGCATATCAAAGCGTAATTTCCTACTGATTTACTTTATAGTTTCAGAAAGTCTTGACCTGCAAGGAAAAAAACAGTGGTTTTTAACCTGAGTTTTAGGCTTATTGATTCTGAACTCTTACCAAATGTTTTACTTCAGTTGGAAGGCTTGTAGCGTGCCCTTCTGGAACACAAAGATTCTTCTGGCAGCTTAAGTAACCCTCCTCTGATATGAGTGTGCAATAAACATTAGTTACTATTATTACTACTTTGGTAGTTTAGATTTTGTCTTTCTCAAGGCAGGTCATACCTGTGTTTGTGATCTTTGTTATCCTGTTTCGGTCGAGCCTCTCTATTACCATGGAAAATCTTTAATATTTTATTCCATCTTCTAGACCTTCAACAACTGAGATTGCTATAATTATTGCCTCCCACAATTTTTTCTGCAGAGGCAGATTTAATTTGCATTTTAAAATAATGTATGCAGTTTAGCTAGAGTTCCAGGCAAGGAAGGTAGGAAGGGTCAGATTTGGGCTTACATTCATGTATTGTTTTTTTGGCTACCATAAATCATGTGTGGGTGATGCCTTTATTTTGCAGATCAACCCAAACTCTTTCAATAACAGAATGGCAGGAAAAGGATGAGGAGAAACTGAAGCAAGAGCTGTAGAATGTTGAAGGGAAGTGCATTATCACACAAGCAGGAACAAAATGAGAGACTTGTTTATTTCATTGCTTAAAACATTCCATTAAGGACTGCCTTAAATAATTTCAGAGGCCTCACTGATTTCACATGGAGAGGAGGAGCCACACTCTCCTGTGCCACAAGAACTATTTGATAGAAGTGATGTCATGCAGACACAATTCACAAAAGCAGAGCATCACCACACTAGGATATACAAAAAGGCAGGTTGAGCAAACAGATTCCCCATCTTTCAAAGAGAAAAAGAGCCATTATTGTTACAATGTGTTGAACCTGAGACCTTTTGGTGATATCTACAAACCTTCTCAATTACAGATGGGAGCAAAGGTCCGGGGAAGTTAAGCCATTCCTCTAAAGTCACTGAGCAAAGAAATTGTGCATTTGCTATTTTCGAATAAGTCGTTTGCTTTCAGATGGATTTTAAAGATGGATATAACATACTTTTTGTTTCTATGGAATTTTCACACAATATAGTCACTCTTTAAGTGTATCCACTATTATTTAACCGGTTATTTTTCTGGTGTAATGCTATGACATTTTTTTCTTTGAATATTCACCTACTGCAACGAAAGGCTCAGCCAGATTTGAAAACCAGATTCAGGAACATGGCACAATGGTGCATTCACAAGTAAGTCACACTTAAAAATATTAAATATTCATGCCAAATCAAAAAAAATCACCCACCAGTGCCAAAGACACTGTATTTCATCATAAAGACGACCAACAAATTAAGAGTATTTGCCAAAATGCCTCTTTTCTCTCACTGTTAAATCATTCTTACTCCCAAGATGCACTTGATTCCTAATATTTAGCATTCACAGCACAACCAAAATTAATTACATTCACAATGGTCACATTCTGTCTTCAAAACTCTCTAGAATCTTGAATGCCTAAAATGAGGTAGGTAAAGGTTTAAGGGTTTTGTTGATTGAGACTAATTTCCTTTAGATCTTGATCATCTGTTTTTTAAATAGAATTCCAAAATACTTAGCAAAAGATTGAAAATGAGCATTTTGCGTAAAAATGGAAAAATATACTTTCAAAAGGTTATTATGAAAATTGTTTTACCTCATTTCAATTTAAAAATAGGATAAAAGCATCAGATTACAAAACCACTCTGTATCTTAATGCCCACAAGCTATCCAACATCACACAACATTTAGAAACCCTTGCTCTAGTTCTGGCTTGGGAGTGTGTAGATGCAGAGGTCCGGGTAACTCATGCAGGGGTCCTTAACCTTTGATCCTAAAATTCAAGTCTCCCAAGTTCAAGCCTGATTTCTGGAGTTTGTTATAGGAGGCGCTCTCTGAGATCTTGATTCCCATCTCCGCAGACAGGTCAAGCTTCACGCAGAAGCTAGAGGCGTAGGCCCACTTGGGTAAAGCAGGCTGCAGTGAACAAAGCTGGAAACAGGATGTAGCCACAGGTGTCGAGCCGCTGTTCTGGGCAGGTTTAGACTGTGAGGGGCAGGCCGGGTTACAGCAACCAAGCTGAGCCTCAAGAACCGTCAGGTTGTGGGAGGCAGGCTGGGCACTAGGCCAGCGAAGGGCCCCGGAGTAGGTCGACGAGAGATTTCTGAAAAAGCCGGTAGGCCACTGCGGGTCTTAGTCTTTTTACGCGGAGGTATGGGCGAGGCACCCAAGAACTTGCTCAAGGAGCCCGATTTCCTCAAGCCTCGAGCCAGGTCTTGGAGCATCAGGTCGTCGGCCAGGACGCCCAGAAATGCGCTGGTGGTGGAACTGAGGATGGTGGCGGCCACTTGCACCGGCCGCCGGGTCGCAAGAGTGCCCCCACTAACTCCGGCGGCATCTGGCTCGCTAGAGCCTCGAAGGCCCGGGTCGCCGAGGAGGCGGCGCAACGCGTACGAGGCGCCGGGCGGCAGGTACTGGTAGGCGCGCCGCCCGCTATGGTCACGCACATGCACCTGCGCACCCAGGCGCACCACCAGCAGCACTGCAGCATCCTCGTGGCCGTGCAGAGCGGCCAGGTGCAGTGGCGTGTAGCCGCCGTGGGAGCGCGCGTTCACGTCGACAGGCGCGCCCCCGCGCCGCGCGACCTCCACCAGCTGCAGCGCCATCTCCCGGTCTCCGCTCTTGGCGGCCCAATGCAGGGCCGTGAAGCCAGATATGAAGTCGCGCTTGGCCGCCAGGCCGCGGTCGCGCAGCAGCAGCCCGTGCAGCTGGTGGGTCCAGCAGCCCGCGGCCGCCCGCACTAGCCACTCATGCTCTGTCGGCTCCAGAGGCACGGCAGACGGCGGCGGCGCGGCAGGCACTTCCTCGGTGTCTGGGCTCAGCAGGCGCGGGCCGGCGCGCGACAGGCGCCTCAGGTGCGGCGAGCGGCCCGGGCCCACGCTCAGGCCCAGGCCCAGGCCAGGCTCTTCCACCGAGAGCCGCCGCAGCAGCAGCGGGGAGCTTCGCGGGCTCGGCTCCTCCGACAGCTGCCGGCGCAGGCCCTGCTCCTCCGCCCGGATTCGGAGCGCAGAAGGGCCTGGAACGCAGCGCACCGGCAGCATGCAGGGCTTCGGCGGCGGCGCGTGCCGAGGGAGTGGCAGCGCTTCCTTCGTCGCCCCATGCCCAGGTTCCTGGTCTGGTGACTCCACTTGGGACAAGGCCTCCTCCGACGGTGACCTAGACGGCGGGGCCACGTCTGCAGAAAGTCCCTCAGAGGGCTGGGCTAGCTCAAAGTCTGGAATCTGGGGGTCGGAGGGCGCCCATGACTGCTGGGTCGGGCCTAACTCCCTGGTCGGCTGAGTGGGCTCAGAGGCCGGAGCCCCGGGGGTGTCCCGTGGCTCTAAGGGCTGCGCCTGGTCCTCAAGTGGTTCCAGCGACTGCGGCTCCGCGGCCAGGGATGGAGCCCCCGAGCCAGGGCTTTCCTCCTGTGAGACGGAAGTGATTTTCGACGGCGGGGCTGGTGCCGCGGGGGTGCCATGGACGCACGAGGTGAGGGGCTCCGGCCCCTCCCGGGGCCGCGGCTTCTTCCTCAGCACCACGAACTTGACGCCGTCGAACTCCCTCACCACCGCCACGTCGTTGACAAATTGCTTGAAGCGGTCCCTGCGGGCGGCGCGGCCGCGCGGGTCGCCGGCATCCAGCAGCGGCTTGAAGCGGTTCACCAGATCCGAGTTGCGCACCTTGCCGCCGTGTTCCTGCAGGAAGCCCAGCACGGCCGCCTGACTCACGCCCGCGGCCGCGGCCGCGGCCGCGGCGGCTAGCGCCATGGTCAGTCCCGCCCCGCCGGGGAGCGGAGACCGCCCCCCTGCCGCCCGCCCTCGGTGCCCGGCTACCGGGGCAGGGGGGACTAGCCGCAGCTGGGGTTCCGGGAGCCACGTCCTCCTCCGCCGGGCTCACCTGTTTTCACCGAGGCGGGACGGGCGCGTCTGTGAAGCTGGACCTCGGTCACGCCCGCGCCGCGGGGCCCGGGTGTCTCCTGAAAAAAGGTGCGGGGGGCCGCGGCGCGCGCCCACCGCCTCCGCCCCGCCAGGCCCCCAGTCTTCGGGGTAGGTTTCTGCCTTTGTATTCTGTCCAATGGGCGCCAGGCTCCATCCCCCGTGCTCGGTGCTCGCCTTACAGGTGACTGTTGCCACCGGGGCCGCAGAGGGAGTGGGGGAGCGGAAATTATCCACCACACCCCTCCCAACCCGGGAATTAAAGGCGCAGTGCCATTGTTCAGCCGGCTCCCCGGTTGCTAGGTGGGTGTATTTCCCAGGGATGCCGCGGTCGATCGGAGAGGCAAAGATTTTTATTTCCTAAAGGAATAGTTAACCACCACAAAATATCAGGAGATTACTTAAAAGCAATAGGTTATTTAAAGACCGTCCATATCTTTCCAATTGTCGACTGCGTTTCACAGAGGAAAACAAACGGATTCTTGCAGTCATTGTGCGTGGCCAGAGGTTTAGAAAAGACGTTTTAAAAAGCAATTGCTTCATGATAAGATAGTACATTTTCACATGGAATTTTGAGAATAAAACCACAAAAGACACAACGAAGAAGAAATATCACTTGAAATCACCACTAACGTTTTGAAATACTATTCTCCACCATACATATGTGGATATACATGTTTACACTTTAAAACAAGGAAACAAAATTGTAATCGAACTGTATTTTAAAAATTTAATACACAAATATGTGTTGGGCCCTTAGTTTGTGCCAGTACTTTTTCAGGCTGTAATACATCAGTTAGCAAGACGGATAAAGCCCCCTAACCAGTAGAGCTCATATGGCTGGGGGTGGGGGGGGACAGAAGTAATGGTGCATCTGAAAATTGTGTAATATGCTAGATGAATACTCTGGGGAAAATAAAGCAGAGTAAAACAGAGGAGAAGCAGATTGCCATTCAATGTTCAGGGTAGGACTCTTTTGGAGAACCCAATTATACAAAGACTTCAAGAGATCAGTTAGTTATGCAGCTAGGTAGGAGAAGCTTTTCTGCTAAGTAAACCACCAGGGCAAAAAAAAAAAAAAAAAAAAGGGATCAAGTTAATTTACAAACATCGTACTAAAGTAGATAGTCAGAGGTACCATTCTGTAGTAGTTAGCAAGAATAAGACAGGAGTCAAAATGCCACACTTGAATCATAGCTCTACCTTGGAACTTGCTTAACCTCTCTGTGCCTCAGGTTTCTTATCTGTAAACTGGGGATGATAATAATAATGCTTACTTATCTCATCATGTTGTTGTGAAGATTAAGTGAGAAAATAAACACAAAACACTTAAAACAATACTTGCCCCATGGTGAACATTCAAATTATTATTAATTGTATAGCAACTATTATACTATTATCACTGACTAAAACAAAAATGAGAACAGTAAAATGTGAAAGGCCACCTTTTACCCAACCCCATTTCCCAGGGCAATTTCCATCTTCAGTCTTTTTTCCAGAACGCATAGGATTTAATCTTTTTTTCCTCTCGTTTTATATTGTGAGCATTTTCTTCAATGACAATATTCTTAAAAACACATGATTTTTGAGCCTGTGTGGCCCAATCGGTTAAGCGTCCTGACTTTGGCTAGGTCATGGTCTCACAGTTCGTCGATGTGATCCCCGAGTCCAGCTCTACACTGACAGCTCGGAGCCTGGAGCCTGCTTCGGATTCTGTGTCTCCCTCTCCCTACCCCTCCCCCACTTGTGCTTTTTCTCTCTCTCTAATATAAGTAAATATTTTTAAAAACATAAAAATTTATGATTTTTAAATTTAAAAATTTGTAAATAGTTTTTCTTTTAAAGATTTCTTTATTTTTGAGAGAGAGAGCGTGCAAGGAGGGACGAGGCACAGAATGAGGGGACAGAAAATCCAAAGCGGGCTCTGAGCTGACAGCAGACTGCCGTATCGGGAGCTCAAACTCATGAACAGTGAGATCATGACCTGAGCCAAAGTTGGACACTCAACTAACTGAGCCACCCAGATGCCCCTTTGATAAAATGTTTAATGTTTATTTTTGAGAGAGAGAGAGCAAGCAGGAGAGGGGCAGAGACAGAGCAGGATAGAAGATCTGAAGCGGGATCTGCGCTAACAAATAGCAAGGCCAATGTTGGGCTCAAACTCACAAACTGTGAGATCATGACCTGAGCTGAAGTTGGATGCTTAACTGACTGAGCCACCCAGGCGCCCCTAAAAATATATTTTTGTTATAGTATCCAATAAGTGTAGTAGTATTACACTTTGTCTTCTTATAGTTAGTAATCTATATTATTTCCAATTTTTAATTCTTATGAATGGTGGTGCTCATATATAAAACTTTGTGCACATTTCTGATTAATTCCTTAGGATAGAATCCTACAAGTAGAATTAGTAGGTCAAAGGGAATTATTTTCAAAACTCTTGAAACTTATTGCTAAGCTGTTTTTCAGAAAAGTTAACAGCCCCATAAACATACCTTGCCTTTCCCTCAATGGCACTAAGTAACATCTTTTAATTTGTCATTTTGGAAGGTGAAAAATTGTATCTCTAGGTCCTATGTATGTATGTATGTTTATTTATTTTTGAGAGAGAGAGAGAGAGAGAGAAAAACAGAACATGAGCGGGGGAGGGGCAGAGAGAGAGGGAGACACAGAATCTGAAGCAGGATCCAGGCTCTAAGCTGTCAGCACAGAGCCCGATGCAGGGCCCTGAACTCCCATACTGTGTGAGTTCATGACCTGAGCCGAAGTTGGACGATTAACCAACTGAGCCACCCAGGCGCCCCTAGTTCCTATTTATTTTATTACTACATATTTTATTACATTACACTTTACCCATCTTATTTATTGGCTATTTGAATTTGTTCTTTTGTGAATTATCTTTTCCCCTTTCCCCCATTTACATTTTCTTGTTGATATGTAGTTATTAACCTTTTATTGTATGTGTTGTCAGTATTTTCCCAGTTTGTCATTTTCCTTTTGATTTTGTTTGTTGATGACAACTATTTTTTAATTATAATATCCTTTTAGCTTAAGAATGTTGGTGCCAAATCAGGAGGTACATCTCCCATTTCAAGGATAACTTTTAGGGGCATCTGGGTGGCTCAGTGGGTGGGGCATCAGACTCTTGATTTCAGCTCAGGTCATGATTCCCAGGGTCCCAGGGAACCCACCTAAGATTCTCTCCCTTCCTCTCCCTGTCTCTGCCCACCCACCCCCTCTAAAATAAAAAAATAAAATAAAGGAGAATTTTTAGGGTCAATTCTGTAATATTAAGCAGTCTACATCAGAATGATAACAATGCCTTTTTATGAAGTCCTTGCGTTTTAAACATTCAATGAGAACAGTAATCAGCTATCATTTGTCTAAATAGTTAGCTTTAAACTCAGCTTTTCTTTAAAGTCAGCTGAAACCCCACCCCTGTAAAGTGTTCTGCAACTGCCCCAGGTACAGGCATCCTACTTATTTCTGTCATTTAGTTCAGCAAACATCTACTGACTATCTTTGGGTGCAAAGCAGTGAGCCAAATACTCAGGGGAGAAGGCACTACCTACTTTTGGAGAGCTCACTGCCTAGTGGAATAGAGGAAAACACAATTATGCTAATGAAATCATTGCTTAGTGGGCCTCCCAGCAGGCAGATTCTAAAAGGCATCAGAGGAGGTCTTCAAGAGAGGCAGGCTATATGAACAAGGTAGGCGAGGGCTTACAAGTTGGGTGGCGAAGGCTGAATTCAGGGTAAACAGTCTAGTGTGTTTTCCATTTAGGGTGTGTGTCAGAGATACGGAAGATAATGTTGGGGAAGTAATGTGGGATTATGGATAAAGGTCCTTAAATTCTAGTTTGGACTTTATCCTGTTTGCAGTAGAATGTCGTGGAATGCTTTCTTTCTTTCTTTCTTTCTTTCTTTCTTTCTTTCTTTCTTTCTTTCAAAGTCGCTTTGATTCTTTTTATTTATTTATTTTTGTTCCCTGAAAACAGTGGGTTTATTTATTTTTTATTATTTTTTAATGCTTTAATTTTATTTAATTCCAGTTAGTTAATGTAAAGTGTTATATTGGCTTCAGGTATACAATATGGTGATTCAGTACTTCCGTACATCACCCTGTGCTCATGACAAGTGCACTATTTCACTGTCATCTATTTCAGCCATCCCCCGACCTGCCTTCCCTGTGGTAACCATCAGTTTGTTTTCTGTAAGCTTCAGTTATTTTCTGATTATAAAATTAAAAATGTGTTTTCCCAATTCTCGGTAATCTCCAAAATATAAAAAGAATGGATCACATGTTAGAGAATCATTTTTAATTTTTGTTCGATTATTCTGCAAAGTTGTTTATCTACGTCCATAGGTATAAACAGAGCCAAATATATATACAGATGGAATTAGACTGTGTGTTGTTTCATAACCTATGCTCCTTTACAGCCTGCTATAACCAATGCCAGTATGGCGAATGGATGGAAGATTGGCGCTGCTGGGGTGGTGTCAGGTCCCTGGGAGAGATGGTAAGGGACAATGAGCTGGGTCGGGGGTGGGCAGAAAGACAGAGACGGATGCCAAAGCTATTTCAGAAGCAGAATTGGCATTCTACTGCCTGTTTTCATTTTTAGTCATATTCCCGTTGTTGTGATTTTCATTTCCATAGCTACTTTTTCATATCTTCGTGGCTTTTTCATAGCAGATTGCTGGGTGCCTTGGAGAAATCATTCTATGATCTCATAGGAAGTAAAGCCTCAGTCAACTTGGAATTTTGTTACTGGCCCCTCTCTCCAAGAGGAGGAGGGAGAAAAACCCCTGTTAAAGATCATTAGTGATTTATATAGTTTGAACTCATTCTGATCATGATCACTAAGAATAGACAAGGGATTAAATACTGATTGAAAAGGAATTGCTGGTACAAGCAAAGTTTATTGACAGCGCCTAACAGGCTTCAGGCCCTGAGCTATGCAAAGCAATGTGCCCAAGGTCACAGTTGATTAGTGGCTGAGCCCAGTACTAATTTGTACTCATTTATCATTTAAAATTAGATCACTATTTACTTAAAAACAGTGTTCTGAATATTTAACAAGTAAAGGGGAAAACTCCTCAAATAAAAATCTAGCTTAAACCTTTATACTTGTGCATCTAAACATACTTAGCTTTAATATTTTACATGATTGCTTTACGATTTGAGCAAACATTAGGTCGAGGATGCCAATGACATCCAGTTCCCTAGGCTGCTTTTAAATTTTGGTGCCCTGCTGCCAGTGAGGCCACTGAATCAATTCTTCCAGTGATCCAGCAGTTTGCTCATAAATGTTAGGAAAAATCAAATATAAAATGTACATTTATAGCAAGGGTAAAATTTTATAATGTGTCTTGAATATGGAAGAAAGCAATGAAAATTTGTTTTCCGTATCATTTTTCTCATTTCTCATCTCTCTCTAACATTTGTGTTTATCTCAGTATCTTAAATTTCAAGGTCGGGGTAGAAGGCCCTGCATATTTTTTAAAGCCACATTTTCAAACAAATGTAAAATTTTAAATTCTCCACGATCTGCGTTGTATCATGTTATGTTACATTGTATTGCCTATCCCAACACACAGCAGCCTTTGAACTCTATGCCTGGGCCCCACAGAGACCCATAGTGGATGTTTCATGCGTGTGACTGTCTGGTCGCGGTCATGGGACAAGAATAGGCCCCTTCCATTAGGCTTCATCCACCACAGTCTGGCTCCTGTGCTTCCTGGTGTCTCACCAGAGCGTCATCGTCATTAAGAAGAGTGTCGGGGGCCTGTGGGAGCTCCAAGGACATGAGGGGGATGGGCTCCCCAGAGTGGCTGTAAAGGAACTTTGCCCAGATAGCAAGCTTTTGCAGTCATGACTTCCGGAACAAATCATGTTTTGTTCTTGCTTACCAGCCCAGGGGAAGCAAGAAGGGCCTCTTTCTCATCACGCCTGTGACTTCTGAAGCGTGCTCTTCTTTGAGGTCAGGGGACTTGATTTCTAAATCTTAATGACAAGTGCCAGATCCCATGCTATAAACTGAGGTTTAGTATCTGGGATTCATTTTCCGAGATGCCTATCAGATTCCGCAGGCTTGCTTGGTTGGTTGGTAGGGCGCCTGTAGGCCTTGTGTGTGGAGACATGGAAAGCTGTCCTGGCTAGGCGAGTCCTGAGCGGATGTGGTCCTTTGCTACCTTCAGTCATCCCTTCTTGGCCTGTTTTATTCTCATAGATGAGTTTTGACTCAAAAAAACTTACCCCCCCCAGAGGGATATTTTGGGGCTCCTTTTGAATTTCAAGTGAGTCAGTGTCTAAATTAGGATAGCTTAGTTTGAGAGGCCTGCCAAGTGCTATCGTAACCATTTCCTTAATTTTTTTTTAATAGTTTTTATTTATTTTTGAGACAGAGAGAGACAGAGCATGAGCAGGTGAGGGGCCGAGAGAGAAGGAGACACAGAATCTGAAGCAAGATCCAGGCTCTGAGCTGCCAGCACAGAACCCGATGAGGGGCTCGAATCCGGGAACCGTGAGATCATGACCTGAGCCGAAGTCGGGCGCTTAACAGACTGAGCCACCCAGGCGCCCCACCATTTCCTTAACTGTCAAGTGGAGTCTTTGCATGGGTCAGGGTGGACAAAACAGCGACCCAGAGGCCAGGTGTCCATTCCGCTGCGGACGCCCTGTTTACACAAGCTTAGAGAACACAGTGCCAAGGGTATGGAAACGTGAGATCCCCCAACAGCATCTGGCTTCAGGGATGGACAGATAGAAATAGTTCAAATATGAAGTGTTGTACTAGTATACTATGTTTAACTTGCCTTCTGTGTAGCAACAGGATTAAAGATAGAAAGAATTCTTAGATATCAACTTATCCAGCTTCCTAAGTCAGTGGTTCTAAGAGCTCGTTAACAGAGAGCTCAAAATAAAGTAATTTGAAGTAAGTTATACGAACACACTGAGATTGAGACCCTCCCTTCCAGAAGGGATGTGCTGGCGGAGGAGTCCAGCCCCAGGTCTATGCAGTTGGGGTGTGGCAGGAAGTGGGGGGCGGGGACAGGCAGCTAAAGGGCTAGTTCCAGGTCTTCATCCAGATCTACCTGCTCGCTGCTTGGAGACTATCAGCTAAGTAAATATCGAACAGTTTTATTAAGAGCCCTCAGAGTTATAATTTGTGTCATTGAACAATGAACCAGAAACAGGAAGATGAACTCTGCCTCTCAGGCTACAATATGGAGGTAGGAGTCAACAACAGTATGGGTTTTACTTACCTGACTGAGCATCGGTGAAATACAAGCCGTGCTAAATGAAAACAAGGATAACATAGGTCCTTTCCTGGATATATACTCCGGAGGCAGCTCAGGCTCCCAAGAGCAAGATGCTGTGTCTTACCAGTTGAGGTAAAACTCTAAATGTTCAGTAAATACTGATAATGATGGAATGGCAACAATCTGTCACATAATAGTGACTTCGCTTTGATTTTTCTGTTTCAGAATGGGGTCAGAGGACACTGTCATCAATAACTATTTCAAAAAAAAATTTTTTTTTTTGAGAGACAGAGAGACAGAGCATGAGCAGAGGGAGGAGCAGACAGAGAAGGAGACACAGAATCAGAAGCAGGCTCCAGGCTCTGAGCTGTCAGCACAGAGCCCCACATGGGGCTTGAATTCATCAACTGTGAGATCACAACCAGAGTGAAAGTCAGATGCTTAACCGACTGAGCCACCCAGGCGCCCCCATCAATAACTATTTAATGGCTATTCAGTATGTTCAACAGCTATTGGTAATGATGAAACAGTAACAATTTGTCACATGACAGTGACTCTCATCTTTTTGAGTGTTCCTTTTCAAAATGGGAGTGGAGGCACTGTCCCCATAGCTGAGTCTCACTTAGGGGTAACCAACTTGGACGCGTTATGGAGGTTACCTTGGTTCGAGAGGCCTCTTGTTGCAGAAGCGAGGAGAGAGGCCAGGAGAGGACTGCTTATTTTGGGCTTTTCTGAATGTAAACTTCTGGTGACCTTCTCAGGTACTGATGGAATGGAGGCGAGCCTAGCAAGGCTAGTGGCACAAGCTATACTAACCCTGCAGGCTTGGTCCCAGATGCAACAGCTGGAGCGAGAGCAAGGGACGAATACACAGAAGTACTTGGTGGCGCTCTGCAAGAATAAAGGTTCCGCTTCGCCATCTGGTCTCTGAAACACAAACCTCTCTCAGACAGAGGCTGAAGGCTGCAGCTCAGCACACTGTTCCTTCCTCTCTCCTTCCTTTCCCGACCTTTCTCTTCTTTAGCAATGGTGACCAAATTTCCTGGGCAAAATAATCCTTTCTTTTTTGGCTGGAAAATTTTGGCAAAATATCACAGTGTTCTACTGTCCTCGGAGCTCAACATACTGGGCCTTAGAAGCTTTTCAGGGAAGAGACAATTAGGCCACAGTCTGCACAGAGCCTTCTGTGGGGCTGTGACAGTGAAGACAAAAACAATCATGTTAATGTTGTTGGACTGGGCTTTTTTGCTGCTGCTTCTTTGGGACAGTTTTTCACTATTCTGTCTAAATTTTTAAAGAGCATCGTTTATGTCCCCATTAAGAGAAATTGTTTACATCTCACAGATAACAAATCCTGTGTCTTATTTGTCGTTTTTCCACTCAGAAGGTGTAGGGCCCCCCCCCCCAAAATAGGTTTGTGTCCCAGAAAAGTGGGACGTCTACGCCCTGTGAAAGGGACCTTATTTGGAAAAAAGATCTTTGCAGGTGTAATTAAGGATCTCCAGATGAGAACATCCTTGATCATCTGTCTGATGCTAAACCCAATGACACGCGTCCTTACAAGAGACAGAAAAGACAGAGAAAAGGAGAAGGCCATGTGAAGACAGAGGCAGAGATGGGAACGATAAGGCACGGTTGGAGCCACCAGAAGCTGGAAGACACAAGGAAGGATTCTCCCCTGGTGACTGGAGGGAGTGTAGCTGGTTGATGCTTTGATATGCAATTTCTGATCTCCAGAACCGTGAGAAAACAAATTTCTGTTGTTTTAAGCTGCCTAGTTTGTGGTCATTTGTCATGATAGCTACAGGAAAACGAATATCAAAGGTTAGGGGGGAAAAATGAGGGTTTTATCCAAATCTTGCTGGACTGGAAGATTCCCTCCTGAAATGGCTTTCCTCATTTCTGTAGGGCTCAGATGACCCAGGGCTGCGAAGTGACCTGGCCCAGGCATGTCTCAGCTAAAACTCATTGTGTGGCTGCATGTTGGAGAGCCCTGGTGTGCAGATCAAATGTTGGAAGCAAAGTTCCCGAATAGGGTGAAGGTACCCAGACCCCAAGGTAGGCTCCTCGTTCTGCGAGGCCCTGGAAGTATTGAGGACGCAGGTCAGGAGACTCTTTTCCTCCACTTGAGAAGGGTGTTTCTTGCTAGTTCATTCAAGGCGCTCCTGATGCCTGCTCCTCCCCCACCCACGGCCGACTCTGACACTCCCAGAGCCCCACCGCCGCCTTACACTGCCCGCATCTGTCCAGAAGCATCTGCAAAGTGGCACTCCAGGTGGTCATCACCAAGTTGACAGCTGATAAACAAGATGAAATATCTTCATACTTCTAGCATGAAAGGATAATAGGCGACCTTTCTGATCCTCTATAAAATTGCCTGGTAGGGAAAGTAGGCATATAAAAAGAGATGTATGGGAGGATGTGCTCGGGGCTAGACCGAGGTCTTTTAGCCCATGGGGGCACCCAGAGGAGGGAGCATATCTTGGGAGAATCTGAAAGTTTTCTTTATCGTTCGTTCTTTCTTTCTTTCTTTCCTTTCTCTCTCTCTCTCTCTCTCTCTCTCTCTCTTTCTTTCTTCCTTTCTTTTTAAAGTTTATATATTTTAAGAGAGACAGAGCGTGTGTGGGGAAGGGACAGAGCTAGAGGGAGAGAGAGAATCCCAAGTAGGCTCCCTGGAGTCAGTATGCAGAGCCCAATGCAGGGCTCGAACTCACAAAACTGTGAGATCATGACCTGAGCTGAAATCAAGAGTCGGATGCTTAACCAACTGAGTCACCTGGGTACCCCTAAAATCTGAAAGCTTCCTGAGAAGACAAGAGCCCAGTTATGACCAGAAACTCTGCAGCCTGAGAAGGGAGAGAAAGGCATTCGCAGCAGAAGCATCTGCAGAAGCAAAGACATACAGACTGCGTGTGGGACAGCAAGAAGCTCAGGGTGACAAGAGAACAGGGAAAACGATGGCAGGGGGCGGTAGGCGAGTACGGGAACAGGTTGGGAGGGTGGTTGGTGCCAGATTATTAAAGGCCTCACACATCCTCGATGACTCAAACTGAACATGTCCAAACTGAACTGGTTATCGTCTTCTTGAGCCCTCCTGCCCCTCCCCCCAGGGGTCTCCAGCTCATAAAAAGGTACCATCACTCACTCAGCTGGCAGAGACCCGGGCATTGGACATGATCCTCCCAAACCCTCTTTGCTACCTCTTGAATCCATCCCGCTCTCTCGACTCCCACCAGCCGGGAAGTCTGCTCTTGTTCCCCTGGCCTGCCCCAGCCCCGCCCCCTCACACCCGAGCCTCCTTGCCCCCATTCTGGCTGGCCTCCATTCCATTCTCTGCTGGCAGCCGGAGCAATCTGTTTAGAGCACAGATCTAATCATGTCACCTGGTGGTCTATGTAGAACTCTATTTTAAATGGCTCACAAGACCCTCTAGAATAGAGCTTCTAATCAAAGCACTACATGCTCAGAGGAGCTCAGCATGGAAAGCAGTTGTGCTCCAACAGAGCCCTTCCCACCCCAGGCTTCCTTTCTAGAAACACACACTCTCTCTCTCTCTCTCTCTCTCTCTCTCTCTCTCTCTCTCTCTCGATCTCTTTTCTTTTAATGTTTATTTATTCCTTTTTGAGAGAGAGAGTGTGAGCAGGGGAGGAACAGAGAGAGAGAGAATCCAAAGCAGGCTGCCAGCACAGAGCCTGATGCAGGGCTTGAACTCACCAACCATTAGATAGTGACCTGAGCCAAAGTCAGACACTTAACCAACTGAGCCATTCAGGTACCCCCCCCCCCCCAACCCCTCTCTCCCATACAGAAACTCTCAGCTGTTCTGGGTTTTGTACTTCTGCTGGTTACCTCTATATCCCCAAATATTATTCTTATACTGAAGTTTCTTGGTGTATCAATCTTGAATATCCTAGTATAGCAGGGATGTGTATATATATATATATATATATATATATATATGCATATAAAGTCTCCTTGACTTCTTTTACCTTTGTCTCTCTTCTCTATCGCCAGACTATTTGTAGTTCCTCCTTAGGCTTATTTTGAATCCTCAAAAAGTATACTTTTTTTTAATTTAAAAAAATTGTTTTTAATATTTTATTTATTTCTAGGAGAGAGAGAGAGAGAGAGAGAGAGCGTGAGCAGGGGAGGGTCAGAGAGAGAGGGAGTCACAGACTGAAACAGGCTCCAGGCTCTGAGCTGGCAGTCAGCACAGAGCCCGACACAGGGCTCGAACCCACGAACCGCGAGATCATGACCTAAGCGAAAGTCCGACGCTTAACCGACTAAGCCACCCAGGCGCCCCATGAATCCTCAAAAAGTATACTTAAACCTTAACTTCTTGTGCCATCAATCTTGAACAGGTTTACTACTAACTTCCTCCTCTATAAGATGACACCATTAGAGCTCCCAACTGTCACCCACCTTCCCTGCCCCAACCATTCTGTGCCTTATGCATTATGCATTTTTATGATGTTTATTTTCCATTTAACCACAGTGAAATCTTCCATAATTTTTCTCCAAGCTGATTTTAAAAAGAAAAAAAAAAGTTCAGTTTTTTACTTTATGATAATCACCAAAAACTGTTCAGCACAGCTCCTATCCAGGCTATGTTTCAGTTTGCTTCATATTTGACTCAGCCTTTCTAGTTTACTTTCTTGGTTTTCTGGAAATGTAATTGTCTTGTCTTTCTTTCTTTCTGATCTGTGAGTTTCCCAAGCCATCAGTTATACTACCTATTCTAATGAATCCCTCTCTCTAACTCCCCCCGCCCCCACCTCTGGTCATGCCCACTGGGCAGCCGCCCCAGCTTGCCCAGCTCTGGGCTCTCATCCTGGGACTTCCTTTAACTGCTCTCCTGGGTTAGATACACTGTCTCTGAGTGTTGTATCTTTCTCTTAGTAACTGCTGAAGCATGCTGTGAAGTAATTCCCTAAGAAAGAATGCTCAGGGGATGATTTCTTTTTTTTACCTTTTTTATTTTTTTGTTATGGGAAACTTCAAACACCTACAAAAGAAGAGAAACTAATGCAATGAACCCTTATATAGCCATCGATCATCTCCAATAATTAGCAACTCTTGGCCAACTCTATTTCACCTATATTTGTAGTCATTTCTCACTACCCCAGATTATGTTCAAGCAAATCAAGTCACAGATATCACATCACCAGTAAATAAATATGTAAGAATATATCTTGGGGGCACCTGGGTAGCTCCGTGGGTTAAGCATATGACTCCAGATTTCCACTCAAGTCATGATTTCACAGTTTGTGGGTTTGAGCCCTGCGTTTGGCTCTGTGCTGGCAGTGGGATTCTCTGAGCCTGCTTGGGATTCTCTCTTTCTGTCTGTCTGTCTCTGTCCCTCCCCAGCTGTATCTCAAAGTAAATAAATAAGCTTAAAAATAAAAAGAATAGGGGCACCCTAGTGGCTCAGTCAGTTACGTGTCCAACTTTGGCTTAGGTGACGATCTCATGGTTCATGTGTTCGAGCCCCACATATGGCTCTGTGCAGACAGCTCAAAGCCTGGAGCCTGCTTCACATTCTGTCTCTCTCTCTGCCCTTCCCCCACTCATGCTCTGTCTCTCTCTGTCTCCCTCTCTCTCTCAAAACAAATAAACATTTTAAAAAAAGAATATATATTGAAAAGGTAGAGGCTCTTTTATAAAACATTATCACTATGCTATTAACACACCTAAAAGATAGCTATAATTTCTTAGTATCATCAAATCACCAGCAGTGTTCAGACTGTCCTGATGTATATAAATTTTTGCTTGTTCGAATTTGATCCAATTACAGTTGTATGGTGTGCCTCTTGAGTGTCTTTGAATCTATAGTTCCCCCATCTCTTTTTTCCCCTATAGTTTATTTGTTGAAAATAATTGTTTTTCGGTTTTGTTTTTCTTGTAAAATTTCCCACAATCTGGATTTTGCTGATTGCATTCCTGTTGTGACATTTGACACAGTCTTTGATCTCCTGTACTTCCTGTGAATTAGTCATTACATCTAGGGTCTTGATCAGATTCAAGTTTGATTATTTTGCGGGCACTTTCTTCTTTTTTTTTTTAAATATTTTTTTATTTATTTCTAGGAGAGAGAGAGACAACGTGAGCAGGGGAGGGTCAGAGAGAGAGGGAGTCACAGACTCTGAAACAGGCTCCAGGCTCTGAGCTGGCAGTCAGCACAGAGCCCGATGCGGGGCTCGAACCCACGAACTGCGAGATCATGACCTAAGCGAAAGTCGGATGCTTAACCGACTAAGCCACCCAGGCGCCCCATTGCGGGCACTTTCTTAGGTGGTATTGTTCATTCCCCGAGGGATACACAAAATGTCTGCGTGTCTCTCTGTTCATGAAGTCAGCGGCTGCTGGTGACCCTCGCCTACATGCATTGATTTCCCGCAGATCACAACATGGTGGTATCCTGTCACTCCTTCACTTAGTAGCTGGAAGACTTCTGAGAGACATGTCCCCTCATTTACTATCCAGTTACCCTGAGGTTCCTATGGAAAAGGCCAGATAAATTCCCTTCATTTGCCATTTTTCAAAATAATGAGTCCCTAGCATCTCCCAAAGGTAGCCTGTGAACTTTTGAAGTTTTAGTCATAGACCTAAGCGTGTTTGATGTGTTCTGATTCATTACAGTTATGATCCTTATGGATGTTCACACCATCTCTTCTTTTGCCAGTGCAATCTTTGTTCAGTTGGCTCCTGAGACTCTTGCCTTTTTTCTTCCTTGGTACCTGAAATGATAGATGTTCCAGTTTCATCTTATTTATTTCCTGTCCTAGACATGTAATAAACCATTTCTCATTGCTACCGGGTTGGTCATATTTCCAAACCTTTTTAGTAGATAGAGCTAGAAATGAATTTTTATTTTTTAATTAATTAATTATTTTTTGGAGAGAAAGTAGGGAAGGGGCAGAGGAAGAAAGAGTCTTAAGCAGGCTCCGTGCTCAGTGTGGAGCCAACACAACGCTTGATCCCACGATCCTGGGATCATGACCTGCTCTGCAATCAAGAGTCAGATGCTCAACTGACTGAGCCATCCAGGAGCCCCTAGAAATGCATTTTTAGAAAGAGAAAATACATTATGAATTCACACCAAAACGTCTAAGTCATATTGAAGACTAAGGATTTTTACTTAACTTCATGGATCTTATATCTCTTTTTTTCCACACTCAATATGAAGTAAGTTTTGTACGTTCTGAAATGTCTGGGCATGTCTTTATTCTCCCTTATGCTGAATTGACAGGTTGGTTTGGTAGAGAATTCAGGGGTGTAAATAGTTTTCCATGTGAGGTGCCTGGGTGGCTCAGTAGGTTGAGCGTTCAGCTCTTGATTTTGGCTCAGGTTATGATCTCACAGTTTGTGAGATGAGCCCCACGCCTCTCTCTCCCTCTCTCTCTCCTCTCCCTCCCACCCCTGCTCACTCACATAAACATTAAAAAAAAAAAAGAAGAAAGAAAATAGTTTTCCGTGAGAACTCTGAAGACATGCTCCATTTTCTTCCAAGCAACCAATGTTGCTGTTGAGAAGTCCAGTGCCGCTCTGACATTTTCTTGTATAGGGCCTTATTTTATTTTTTTCTTTTAAGGGAACTTTTTGGATCTTTTCTTTATCCTTACAGTTCTGACATACCACTATGACGTGTCTAGTTGTGGATTATTTATTTAATATTTTTTATTTTTTAAAGTTTATTTATTCTGAGAGAGAAAGAGAGAGAGAGAGACAGCAAGAGAGAATCCCAACCTGTAGAGCCTGATGGGGGGCTGGAACTCGTGAACCTCGAGATCACGACCTGAGCTATGAACTCGGACGCTTAACCAACAGGAGCCACCCAGGTGCCCCTAGATGTGTCTAAGGTACATCTAGATAAAGTTAGCCTAGATAATGCTACTTGAAAAAAAAAACTTTAATGTTTATTTATTTTTGAGAGAGTGAAAGCGGCAGAGTACGAGTGGGGAGGGACAGAGAGAGAGGGAGACACAGAAAACAGGCTCCAGGCCCTGAACTGTCAGCCCAGAGCCTGACACAGGTTTGAAATCACAAACCACAAGATCATGACCTGAGCCAAAGTCGGATGCTTAACCGACTGAGCCACCCAGGTGCCCCGTGGTGTGGGCCCTTTAAAATGAACCCTGAACCACCTTGCTTGGGAAGGGGGATGAGGCAAATGTTCAATATGCAGGTGGCCAGTTAACCTCTGGCTTTTAGCTCCTCTTCTGCTGCCTGCTGTCTGTGGCGTCCCTGGTCTCTGAGTCCAGCTGCTGGGAGGGAGTATGGACAGGTGGATGTAATCCCCTGTGAGGAGTCTGGACTTCACCTTCTCTGTTTCATCTCTAAACCTTCCTCCTTCCTCTTGCTGCCTTATAGAAATGTATTGAAATCCTTTATCTGCAATCTTGCCCATATCTCCTCCTCTTCTGTACTGGAGCAGAAAGAAATATATTTTATGAATTTTCGTTATAGTTATTGTAATGAGCTCTTGGAAAACGTGGACATGAATATGAACTGGGAGGCTCAGCCTCGTCCCTCAGCACTCTTCCCTGACCTCTGGCTCTTCTCGGTTCCTGCAATGGGTCTTGCTTGCTCTGAATTCTGTTCCTTCACCCCAGAATATTTCTCCTCCCCACCTCCGCCCCGCACAGACTTTGTGCCTGGTCACTCCTGCTCATCTTCCAATCTGTATCCCTTCCAGTCTGGTCCTCTGCTCCTCCACTAGCTCGGGCCCCCCTCACATTCTCGGCGTTCCCCTCTGTCACGCATCTCCATCTGCTCTCATAACCTGTCCGGTGCCTATCTCCAGACCCTGAGCCCCTTGAAGGCGGGACCTCATCTGCCTCATGCAGTTTGATGCTCCTGCTTCAAAGACATTCTCTGGCGGCAGCCAGGAGTTCATGTGTGGCCGGCGTGGCTTCGAAGAAGCTATCAGGTGGCAGTGTGGGTGATGAGCTAGAGAGAGCCACGTCAGGGAGACCGATTGGCAAGATGGAAAAGCCCTGGACTAGGGCAGAGGCAGGAGGGATGAAGAGGTGAGCCTGGCCCTGGAGCTGTTTCTGAGGACACAGGATTTGGTGACTCTTCAGAAAGAGATGAAAGACAGTGAGTGTTCCAAAATGACTCCCGAGTCTCTGCCTTGAGAGAAGAGGAAAACAGCACTGCTGTTTCCTGAGACAGGAAAGATTAAAGAAGGGGAAAGTGCAAGTTGAGTTTGGACAAATTGAGTGTTTACATTAAGAGGTGTTTGTGGGCCATGCGGGAAGTAGCTGCAAATGAGGCCCTGGAGCTCAAGAGAGGCATCGGGGCTGGAACAATGGCAGACACGAGCTTCTAGAAAGTGGATGATTTGAGGATGTGGGCGGATCCATCTAGAAGAAGGCGTGGAAGAGCGGGCAGGAGCAGGGAGAACCCTGGGGAACACTAGTCCTGAAGGGGCAGGTGGAGGGGAAGAGGAAGGAGTGGACAGAGAGCCAGGAGGAGAGTCAGGAAAGCCAAAGGAGGAAAGAGGGTCAAAATGTAAGGACATCGGGAATTGGCTAAGCTGCGGCATGGCCATCTCCTTGGAAACATGAAGAAAGAAGAACTGTACATACTGACGAGGAGTGTAGTGCGTGCGTGGTGTTTGCGAAATAAACCCAGAGATTTTATTCAACCGATATTTATTGAGGGCCTACTGATTGTCCAGGCCCAGGGATTCATTAGTGAGCAAAACAGCCCCAAATCCCTGTCCTCGTGGGGTTCACAATACAGCAGGGAAGACAAATGACAAATAAGAAAAATGAAATACACACAGTATATTAGAAGCAAGTACAAGCATAGCAAGTGTAACTGGTAAGCACTAAGGGGAAAGAATAAAGTAGAGAAGAGGAATAAGAAATCAGGTGCTGGGGTAGAGCCTGTACAGTGGGATGTACAGGTTTTCATGTTTTGTTTTTTTTTTAGTGTTTATTTATTTATTTTAAGGGGGGAGGGGCAGAGAGAGAGAGAATCTCAAGCAGACTTCATACTGTCAGCAAAGAGCCTACTGCGGGGCTCAAACTTATGAAACCAGGAGATCATGACCTGAGCCGAAACCAAAAGTCAGATGCTTAAAGAACTGAGCCACCTAGGCACCCTGTTGTGTTGTTTTTCTTAAAAATACAAACTCTAAATGTAAATGAACTTGACTTTTGTTTATGCGTGGACAAATATCTGGAAAGACATGCATGGGAGTGGAGAAGGAGGCTGGGACATGGGCCTCCCACTCTTTCCTATTTCTAAACTTTGGATATATTTGGCCCTTTTGCTCAATGAGTATGCATACATTAACAGAGAAAGTAGCAGGAGCCTAGTGCGGTGTGGGCAAAGTAGGCCCAGAACTGAAAAGAAGCCACTGGGTTTGGCCAATAAGAGGTCATTGGTGGCCTCAACAAGAACAGTCTCCTTGGATTTGTGGAGACGCGGGACAGACTGACAGAAGACACAAGACACCCGAGTGAGTTGAAAAGTAGACTGCTCTTTCAAGAGATTGGATGGGAAAGGGAAGGAGAGAGACAAGAAGGGGCTGTGAGGAGGTAGAGGGTGAAGACAAGGCTGTTTAGATGGAGGCAGCCGCCCTGATGAGGCGGTGGAAGGAGGAGGGGAGGGAGACATTTAGAACTCTGGGAAAAGAAAGGAACGACCACCATGATAACAGGGAACTCCCGGAGGAAGAGCTGGGCACTACATCCGGGAGCTAATAGGGAAGGTGGTCCAGGCAGTACTGCTGGACATCAGTGTTGGACTGGGTGAGTTGTGGAGAGCACGGCTCGGGGTAAGAGCTCTGGAAGCTGGTCCCTGCCTAACAGCTTCACTTACAACACAGCCTGTTTGCCTCTCTGCCTTGCCTGTCTGGATTTCTGCCTGGATTTCTCTGGCTCTACTATGAGGGATACTAGACTTATCCCTGTGGCTCCAGCACACAGTAGGCCCTTACTTAATGTTTGCTGACTGAGTGAATGGATTTTCTTTGTAAGAAAGAGGTCAAGGCATACTGGCTGAGTGTGGAGGGGATGGAGGTGGGGCGGGGCTAGGGGTGCGGGGGAGCAGTGACTAATATTTGGAGCAGTGGCATGGGGAATGGTCCAGGACGGTGGCTGGGAGCAGGCTTAGAATTTCTAAGCAGCTCTGGGAGGTCTGCATGGAAACATCAGGATATAGTGCTGTCAAGCAGCATGGCTTGTGATACTTTTTTCCCCTGTCAGGCAACTCCAGGCAGAGCATTAGCATGCCGAGAAAGCAGATGGGTTTTTTGTAATGTGAGTTGACCTGCTGTCATTCTCTCAGCAGAGGCCTGGAAGAGTTCATGTCACTCCCCAAGGCCCTGGCTTCATTCCTAGAGAATGTTTCTGCCTTGGGTGGGCTGATCCTTTGTGTTTGTAGCTGCTGTGACCAGAGCAAATTAGTGTGTAAACCTCAGCCCAAATGTCATCCCCAGGGAAGCCTTCTCCCTCCCACGCTCTCCTCCTCGCATCCTCCTTCGGATTCCCGGCAGGGGTACTGTGAGTCCCTCCAGGAAGCTGTAAGACCCCTAGGAACCCCGGACTGGAGTGGAATCAGCCAGCACAGAGCACACACTGGGAAGACGGGTGACAGGTTGGGACATCGGGTATTCACCAGCAGCCTTTCAGCAGGATCGCCAAGTCACAGGGAGAAGGCACAGTGGTGTTAGCTGGGACCTAGGGCTCTGGACACCAACAGAAAACCAAACAGAGGCTGGCTAGAAGAGTGAGTCAGACATGGGGAACAGGAGGGAGGGTGGTGGTGATAGACCAGAGCAGGTTGCTGGCACCAGGTGGCTCAGGATTTGGGCTTAATAATGCTGCTGCTTGTGCCTGTTTATTTGAGTCCCAACACGTTTTGCAGATTCTTATTTTTTTAATATTTACTTATTTTTGAAAGAGAGAGAGAGAGGGACAGAGCATGAGCAGAAGAGGGGCAGGGAGAGGAAAACACAGAATCCGAAGCAGGCTCCAAGCTCCGAGCTGTCAGCACAGAGCCCGACGTGGGGTTCGGATTCATGAACTGTGAGATCATGTCCTGAGCCAAAGTCTGATGCTTGACCGACTGAGCCTGCCCCTGTTCAGGGAAGAGTCTTTTTTTAAAATGTTTATTTATTTTTGAGAGACAGAGCACAAGCAGGGGAGGGGCAGAGAGGGAGGGAGACACAGAATCTGAAGCAGGCTCCAGGATCCAAGCTGTCAGCACAGAGCCCGATGCAGGGCCCAAACCCACATACCGAGATCATGACCTGAGCTGAAGTTGCACGCTTAACCAACTGAGCCGCCCAGGCGCCCCGAGGCATATTCTCAAAGTGGTGGTCAAGTTCAGCTGTGCACAGTTATAGTCAATATTGTTTGCCTTCTCTCACTGAACTGTGAACTCTCGCAGGCAGTAACCATGCCTTATCCTCATGTCCCTGGGACACGGTAAGTGCTCAGTAAATCTTTGTTTCTCGAATGACTGAATGACCTCTGTTTAGTCAGTGTCAAACTGTCTACAATCATCCTAGCATGGGCCAGCCAGATCCTGAAAAATCAGCCAGTATTTCCCCTCCATTCCAGGAGGGGCTTTACAGATGAGAACAAATTCTAAAGGGCCCGTATCTGCAAGTTATCAGAAAAATGCACTCTTTTATGTCAGACGAACTGTGTCTGACCTGGAATCAGAAGGACAGACTATTTTATTGATTTTTTTTGTTTTTAAAAGTTTATTTATTTATTTTGAGAGACAAAGCAAGGGAAGGGCAGAGAGAGAAAGAATCCAAAGCAGGATCCGCACTGTTAGCATGGAGCCTGGCGCGGAGCTTGAACTTGCAAACCATGAGATTATGACCTGAGCTGATCCCATCCATCAAGGGTGGGATGCTTAACCAACTAATTCACCCAGGCCCTTCTATTTTATTTTTTCAGTGAAGTGTAGTTGACGCACAATGTTACATTAGTTTCAGGTGTACAACATAGCAATTGGATAACTCTTAATGTTACATATGCTCACCACAAGTGTTACTATCCTGTCTGCATACAGTGCTTACAGTACCATTGACTGTATTCCCTGTGCTGCCCCTTTCATCCCCTTGACTTATCCATTCCGTACCTAGGAGCCTGTACCTCCCACCCTCTTTACCTATGTTTCATCCCTCACCCCTGCCCCTCTGGCAACCAGTTTAGGATAAACTAACTCTTGTGACTTCAGGCACTTACCCAATAGCCATTCCCCTCTTCTTTCTAACAGGACTCCGCTTTTGTTCAGACAGCAATGCTTCTAGCCCTAAGGGACAAATCATTATTTGTTTGTCACGTGGGAAATTATCTTGATGCGATGCTGCTTCTAAGTATTCCATCCAGCAAGCTGTTCAGAGGTCATAAACAGAGGTCATGAACTTATAGACCGGTTTAAGATGGTCGAAACACTCAGTTTGAGGATTCAGTTTAAGGCTTGCAGTGGAAGCAAGGGAGAAGAGTTGGAGTGGGGACCCCCGTAGGGTGAGGTGTGGACACGGTGGGGGAAGCACACTGCCTGAGTCCTGTGTCCCATGGTGTTCACGTTCTCCACCCACCGCTCCCTCCCTCCCATTATCCTTCCCCACTGACAGTGTGGTCGTGAGAGCCAGAGTGGAGATTGAACAAATTGGCTCAGCCAGCAGAAATTTCCTGGAGCCAACAGATGCTCTATCAAAGAAACATGGGGCCAGTAAGTACTCCTAGCTACGATCATAGCACGTGGGCAGCTAGGGAAGAGTACACAAGGGGCCAGAACAGGATCATAATGAGGGCCACCAAAGGGGGTGGGGGTCATCCGCAGCTGAGGATGACAGCTGTCAATCTGGAGTTAGCATGATCCTAACCTTATAACTTGGTTTTTCCATCCTTTTCTGTGTGCAAGTAACATTCTTGTGTTCTTGTATCTTTTTAATCTATGTTCAACACCCATATGTTCCATTTATTCTGTGTCTAGCACTTCTTGCAAGTTACCAACTACTGTCTATACTTAACACATCTTATGAATTTTGTCTTTTTTTTTTTTTTTTGGCCTTCTACAGCAGATTTAAATATTCTCAATAATTCGGCCAACACATATTATTATAGTCTGAGCCAACCAAAACTCCTGAGTGATCATGTGACTCACTTCTGGTCACTGAGACCCCAGGGAGGAATCTTTATGGGGCATCTGGGAAAGATTTTCTTCCGTGGCCAAAGGCAAAAGCGACGTACAAAAGAAATCCTTTGTCGTCTTTCCTCCCTCCATTCATTCAGCAATGAAACAGTGGCTGGCACATAATAGACACCCAACAAACGGTTGTTTGAATGAGTGAATGAATGGTGCTCATACCCAGTCTTAATATCTGTGACTCTGAAATCATGCTTTGTCTTCTGATCAAGCTTCACTCCAGAATCCTGGGTTGGGAAGGTGAGAGCAGGAGAGTGAAAATAAATCTTGTGATGAGCATTTATAAAAATAATATATTAACTGCAGCTTACATTTATTGACAGTTTATCATGTCAGAAGTGGTTCTAAGTACATCACATCTAATCCTCACAGTAAAGGTGGAAATGATTATTAGCCTCGTTTTGCACATGAGGAGACTGAGGCACAGAATGTAAATCAAGTTACCCGAGGTCACTCAGCTGGCAAGTGGGGTCCCTGCCAAGTTGAATTGGACAACTCAAGCTCAGAGTGCACACATACTTAGACACAATTTCAACTGTGTAAGTTTCCTGTTGCTGCTGTGAAGTGACAACAGTGTGGCTTTGAACAATGCAGGTTTGTTGTCCTACAGGTCTGGAGGTCAGCAGTCCAACACCGGCTTCCTGGGCTAAAACCAAAGTGTTGGCAAGGCTGCCTGTGGTCCTTTGGCAGGCATTGGGGTTGAGCCCTCTCTCTGCCTTTTCCACTCCTAGAAACTGTCTGGTCTCTGCTTCCCTTGTTACATCTTCTCCTCTGACACTTCCTCTTGCGAGGCTCTTATGATTCCATTGGGCCTATCTGGATAATCCAAGAGAATTTCTCTGTCTCAGGATCCTTAATGTAATCACATTTGCAAGATCCCTTTTGCCATGTAAGGAAACATATCCCACAGGTTCTGGGATTAGGACAGGGATATCGTTAGGAGGTCATTATTCTGATTACTCCACCATCCCCCGCCCAGGCAGTCTAATATCTTGTACCCACGCAGGTCCTGGGCCAATGGGCCCCAAGTCCTATAGCGGAAGTTCTGTCACACCTCAAGGACTGGAGGAGCATCCCCTCAAACCTTTGCCTGCTTTCCCAAGAGCTTCTGTCTTGTCCAAGCAGGGGAGGAATACTTAGTAAAGCAGTACTAGGAACCAAACAGGTGAGTTATGGGGCCTTCGCCTCTTGTTTATCATTTTATCTAGATTGGGTTCTTTACCTTAACCAGGTTCTTAGTTCTATTTTCATTCCTTAGGTAGCTGGCCTCATCTTCTATCTGTGTGTTCTTTATTGCTAATTTGTTTTTATTTCTTTCAATGTTTATTTATTTATTTATTTTAGAGAGTGGGGAGGGGCAGAGGAAGAGGAAGACAGAGAATCCCAAGCAGGCTCTGCACTGTCAGCACAGAGCTGGACGCAGGGCTCGATCCATGAGATCATGACCGGAGCTGATATCATGAATCAGATGCTTAACCGACTGAGCCACCCAGGCGTCCCTATTTCTGTTCCAAATTCAAGTTAGAGTACTTTCTCTCAGGTCCCTTGAATTCATTCCTCCAAACTCCCTGGCCAACCCCTCGGTTCCAGGTGAAGCCTTCCCTCTCAGCTATTTTGACTCAGACTCACTGGTTTCTCTGGATTCCTTCCAGCAGCAGCCTTTTCCAGACCCATTTTGTCTGTCTGAATAAATTCCCCCCAGAGATGTGGTTTTTCAGGATTATATTTAGCTGCAGAGGAATCCTTCATTGAAGTGAAGGCCCACTATATACAGCAGATGGAATGGAGCTGTCTGCAGGGTGGGGGGCTGCCCCTCCAGCTGTACCCCTTCTTCTCCCCGCTATTCTGCATTGGCCCTCTGGGCCTGGGTTGAAAACCCTCACCCCGCATACTGATTTGCTTCTCCCCAGGTAACTGTCTCCTTTCCCGATGGCTTGCTTCCTGTAGTGCCTTGGCCAGCATGAAGCAGTTATTCTCTCTCCATTTCCCTCACGCTCTTTGAAGGTCACATTTTCCCAAATAAACACAAGCTTTTAAATTCTCATGTGTGTCTGACATGTCCCCAGGTGGGGCTTCCTCTCACCTGCGTGTATCCTACCTGTTCTGCCTTCCGGGATGGAGGCCATGATGAGGTGGGCTGGCCTCTCCACATTGTGAGCATCTGAGGTCCTTCCCTTACACAGACCACACCCCTCTGGTTACTGGGCAGTTGACATATTTTCCCCCAGAGAATTCTCTTTGGTCACCACTACCTTGGAGGAGCAGAAGTGCTTCCCCTCAGGAGACCCAATGTCCCCGTAGGGAAATGGGGGTGGGGCGGGCCAGCAGGGTGTTCTTCTGACAAGTCACATAGAGTCCATTGGAAAGTTGGTGTCAAGCCCTGTCCTCAGGCTTCGAGTGGGCTGTCCTCTTCAGCGGGCAGCTCTGGACCACAGGGGTTGCTTCAGGAGTCCCTACAGGCTGAGGGACCGGGGACTGATGGGTGCCTCTGTGGCTCATGTACTGAGGGCGTCCTGGACCTCCTGGACCTCCTGAAACACACAAAGCTTAAATTTCCAGGCCGCCCACATACGTGGGTTCCTTCTAATTCCTTCTAAATAAATAATCACTTCCATACCTAATCTTGTGCTTATAATTGTGGATTCTTTCTTTCAAAGAAAGTCTTCCAAATTCTATAAGCTTCAGGCCCTATAAAACCCAGATGTAGGGGTGCCTGGGTGGCTCAGTCGGTTAAGTGTCTGACTCTTGGTTTGGCTCAGATCATGATCTCATAGTTGGTGAGTTTGAGCCCCATAGCAGGCTCTGTGCTGGCAGTGTGCAGCCTGTTTGGGATCCTCTCTCTCTCTCAAAATAAATAAACTTATAATAATAATAAAAAAAACCTGGATGTGTCCCGTGAACCTTGGTCTTGGGGTTCTCCCAGGGGAGCCAGGGACCCAGGCTCTAGGAGAACCACTTTTGTGAAAAATAGGCAGAGATTCTCATCTCCAGGGCTTTCCAAGGCATTTGTAGTAATGTCATGGACACTGTTCTGGTGCAAGGCAGGGAGGCCTAAGTTTTGAAGTGCTTCTTGTCCCACCCCCAGCGTGTGGTTCCCGCTGTGGACCTCTGAGGTTGGGGACAACTGGAAGCCCATGAGGCTAGGGCAGGGCTTTCTGCCTGTTTCTCCCCTCGTGCCACATGGGGCTCCGGTTGCTGCAAACTCTGGCCAGTCTTTCTGGAAGAAGTCAACATGGTTCCTTCTCTCCAGGATGGACTTTTCCAATAGGCCAGGATGCCTGGTCTGGATTTCAACACGGCAGGACTACTGCTTGACTTTAATTTCTAAATCCAGCTTTTCAGAGTCATGTCTTGCACAAGGGGAGAGGTTGCCTGCCTGGTTGGGACATCCCGGGACTTGGGAGCTCAGTGCTCAGTGCCTAGCCTGGTAGGCTTCTTGGATCTGCTCTTGGTTTTGCGTTGCTTTGCAGCTATTTATACAAGTCAGATGTGAAAACCAGTGATAGCAAGCACTGTTTTAAAAATATGTAGGGGCACTTCTGGATATAGGTAGTGGATTAAAACTTTGCCGCAGTGTTTGTCTTTCCCAGTTCCTAACAAAAGAAAGATAAATTACAGTGGAAATTTACTATCAACAACCAGTACAATAAACTACACATCTGGAATCCAATGAAAGATACAGAAAATTTTGTAATGACATGGAGTGGTATGGCGTCTCTTGCTCCTTCGCCTGTCCTGAACCTCCGGAAATGGACAAAATCCTGAATGTTCTCCCTAGTACTCCTGAATCTGAAACGAAACAGATGTGAGTCATGCCCTTACATTCTTCCTCTTCTGAATGAACCATATTAAAAAGTGTGCTGGGGAGAAATAGGGGAAGCAGGGGGCATGACCCATGGAGCTGACTCAGTTGATGGAAATAAAACATCTAGAATAATACTCCAACTGGAGAAATTGATGTAAAGCCTGGGTTACCCCCTTTCCTTGTAAAAGGTATATAGTATTCTCCTTTCCATCCCCAATCAGGTGACCTGAGCCTTGTGCAGGAAGTTAATCAGAACCTAAGGACAGGAGGGGTGCCTGGATGGCTCAATCAGTCGAACATCCAACTTCAGCTCAGGTCATGATCTCATGCTTTGTGGGTTTGAGCCCTGCGCAAGGTTCTGTGCTGATAGCTGGAGCCTGGAGCCTGCTTCAGATTCTGTGTCTCCCTCTCACTCTGCCCCTCCCCCTCTTGTGGTCTGGCTGTCTCTCTCTCTCTCAAAAGTAAATAATAAACATTAAAAATTAAAAAAAAAAAAAAAAGAACCTCAGGACAGGAGCACACACCAGTATTCCAACAAAGATTGCACTCTGCTTTGGTTGAGTTCTCTTTGCCTTCCTTCCCTTCTGACTACCAAAAAGTGTATAAAATCCAAACACCCTGACTCTCACTTAGCTCAAAGGGAAAAACAGACTGGTCTCAAACAGGGGGGAGATAGTCAATGGGCCTCTCTCTCCTGCTATCATGTTCCAGCAGCATAAAGTGAGTCTGGACAGAGCCATCAAATCAAGATGTGAAGAAATGGATGCAAACACATGTAGCAAATAATAGGTAGAAAACAGGATGCAAAATACAAAGACTCCTCCACCCCCACCCCAAGGAAATTCCTTTCAGTTGCTTCACATAGAAAAAAACTTAGTAAGAACACAAATTTAATAATCGAAGGTTTGGAGCACCTGGGTGGCTCAGTCAGTTAACCATCCACCTCTTGGTTTCGGCTTAAGGCATGATCTTGTGATTTGTGGGATCGAGCCCCATGTTGAGGTCTATGCTGACAGCATACAGCCTGCTTAGGATTCTCTCTCTGCCCCTCCTTGGCTCATTTGCTCATGCACTCTCTCCCTTTCTCTCTGTCTCTCAAAATAAATAAACTTAAAAAATAATGATCAGGGACACCTGGGTGGTTCAGTTGGTTAAGCGTCTGATTTCCGCTCAGGTCACTATCTCGCAGTTTGTGGGTTTGAGCCCCTTGCCGGGCTCTGTGCTGACAGCTCGGAACCTGGAGCCTGCTTCAGATTCTGTGTGTGTCTCTCTCTCTCTGAGCTCCCCTGCTCACACTCTCTCTGTCTCTCTCTCTCAAAAAATAAATAGACATTAAACAAATTAAAAAATAATTATCAAAGGCTCAAAGATGGGATAATAAAATGAGAATCAATGGCAAGGAAAAAAATTGAGGACAAAAACAACATCATTACAGAACAAAGAAAAAAATTAGAACTAACAGGAAAGGCAATTAACCATACTGAAACTCATATGGCTGAATTGGTACAGCTAAACAAAGTAAGGAGAGTTAAGAAAGTAGAAGGAATAGAAATGGAATGCATACAAAGATGATCCAATATAAGGATGAACTGATATCCCTGAAGAAGAAAAACCAAAAATAGAGCCAAAAGAGAATGTCTAATGCAGCAGAAACAATAACTGCAGATTGAAAGACACATTATGTTCCAGAAAAGCTTGATTCAGAATGTTTAATACTAAGACATGTTCTAGTTAAATTATTGAACTAAAAAAAATGATGAAAAGTGATTTCTTTAGGTACATTAGCAGAAAAAAGAGGTCACCTCTAAGGGGGAATGTTCAGATTTGTCTCAGATTTCTTCCAGAGCAAAAAAGAGCAAAACCTACCATATTCTATGGGAAAGAAGGTGAGACCCAAGAATATTATACCCAGCCAAGATATGGTTCCAGTGTAAAGGCAACAGACAGACCTTCTTAAACATCCAAAACCCTTCTTGAAAACACAGCTCAAGGATGAAACTCAGTGCATGAAGAGATGAATTGAAACAGAGAACTTGCAAATGGAAAAGCTTTGATAAAAGACTTGGAGTTCGTTTAAATCTAGAATATATACCAAGTAACTATCCAATTGTGTTTTTACAGAACAGAATATGTTTGTCATCAACCTGGAGAATGTAGCAAGAATAATAGAAGTAACAAAAATCAGGAGGCAGGGTCAAGAGAGATGGAAAAATGGAAAGAATCCTGAGAGCTAAGATGCTCCCATGCGCATGCACACACTTGAAATGTATCAATTTTAAAAGTTTATTTATTTATTTAGAGAGAGAGCAAGCGAGTACACGAGCGGTGGGGGGGGGGGGGGGGGNGGGGGGGGGGGGGGGGGGGGGGGGTCAGAAAGAGAGGGAGAGAAAATCCTGACCAGGCTCTGCACTGTTAGTACAGGCTAAAACTCATGAAACAGATCATGACCTGAGCTGAAATCAAAAGTCCGTCGCTCAACTGACTGAGCCACCTGGGTGCCCCTGAAATGTATCATTAAAAAAAAATGACTGAATATCTTAATGGTTTTCACCATTTATGTTTACCCTCAGAGGTACCTTTTAACAAGTAATGTCTCTTGTGGTCAAGAAGCATCATTTGAAGGTCAACTCTTCCTTCAGTTTCACTTGGAATTCTTTTAAATTCAAGTAAAATCAAATGTAATACTTTTAATTAAATAGCATCTATATTAAAGTCCAATTCTTATAAAGTATCTCTGTGATCTTTCCTCCGATCTTTATGCTCAGAGAGCTTTCTGAAATGATATAATGTCATGGTCATTTCTGTGGTTGATTCTGAAAGGTCGTATACAGCTGATTATCTTCTTGCTCGTTACTTTTTTATATTTTTTTATTAAAAATTTTAAAAACGTTTTATTTATTTCTGAGAGAGAGAGAGAGAAAGAGAGAGAGCGTGAGCAGGGGAGGGTCAGAGAGAGAGGGAGACACAGAATCTGAAACAGGATCCAGGCTCTGAGCTAGCTGTCAGCACAGAGCCCGACGCGGGGCCCGAACCCACGAACTGTGAGACCATGACCTGAGCCAAAGTCAGATGCTTAACTGACTGAGCCACCCAGGTGCCCCTACTTTTTTATATTTTAATTTTCTGATACATCTACAAATAAAAATTTTAAATATTAAAAACAAAAAATTTTCGGTCACTTTACTGGAACAGAATAAATAGTTCAAAAGCAGATTTGGCAGAGAAGGTTGCGATTTCCTAGGTGCCTACTCTCTTAACATTGTATAGAATTTTTAGCATATATATGATGGCCAGAATGAAGACCCCATTTCCCAACTTTGGCTACCATGTGGCAGCTTGTGAATCGTTTAAGAGTATTTGATCATTTTCTCTTTATCACCTTCATTCCTTCCTGCTGCCAGGAATGCAGATATCACTATATGGGACCATGAGGTCAAGACCTTTCAAACCAAAGCAACACACAAGGTGTGTACATAATGTCACATCACCTAGACTGCCTCTGTGGATAACATGGGAAAGAAAGAAACTTTTATTTTGTGGAAGCAATGGAACCTAATCCTAGCTGATCCACAGACCTGCACATACGCATACAGAAATCTAGCCTGTGATGCTATTTGTATTGTACGGCATTGGGGAGAAATGAAACAATTGGCTTACTACACGAATAAACAAATCACTGATGGACCTAAATGTGACAAAAATTTAAAAAACGCTTTATAAGAAAATACAAAGGGAATATCTTTATGAATTTGAGAGAGGGAAGGGTTTTTTAAAAGGAGGTTTTCTGGTGGGGCGCCTGGGTGGCTTAGTCGGTTAAGTGTCCGACTTTCGCTTAGGTCATGATCTCGCGGTTCGTGGGTTCAAGCCCCTCGTCGGGCTCTGTGATGACTGCCAGCTCAGAGCCTGGAGCCTCTTTCAGAGTCTGTCACTCCCTCTCTCTCTGACCCTCCCTTGCTCTCGCTGTCTCTCTCTCTCTCTCCCCTAGAAATAAATCAAACATTAAAAAAAATTTAAAAGGAGGTTTTATGGGGAAAACCATAAAGGAAATAATAGGTAAATTTTACAACACCAACATTTTAAACTTTTGTATGACAAAAGCAACCATAAACAAATGTAAAAGACAAGGAGCAGTGAGTTCTGTCATGTTCAAGTTCAGTGTGGTGCTGGATATATCTGTAGGGTGGGGGCAGAGGGGGAGTCAACTAAATTTGAAGTGAGCTGCGTGTTCCTTTTACCTCTGAGGTAGTGATAATGCATATCAAAACTGACAATACTTATCAAAAGATCTAAGAACTTCTACAGAAATCTTTTTTTCCCCCTATATGGAACTCAGCATTCATATACACAGTTATTTAACTGTCAGACCATGGTGTGTGTGTGTGCGTGTGTGTGTGTGTGTGTGTGTATAACATCTATGAACTTCTCCTGTGTGTATGAAGAACACATGGAAATGTTGCCATAAGAAATAACACTTTGCCTCATGTAAGAAATGACTGTTGCATTCATCTTGCTTCCCCACAGTTAACTCTTATTCCTTCAGTAGTTTTGACCAGTAGTAACATTGGAGGGGAAGGGAAGGGAGAGGAAGGGGAGGAGGAGAAGAGTTAAGAGGAAGCAGATGAAGAAGGGGAAGGACAAGAACACAGAGACGAAGAAGAAGAAGAGGAAGAAAGAAAAAGAAATTCAGGATTTGGGGAGTAGTATAAATTCTCCTAGTCAAGCGAACATATCCCAAGAGAAGAAAGTCAGCTGTAATCTGGGTTGTTCCTTCTCATGGCCATCAGCTGGGACTACTAGATGTAGACATTTTGAAACATGCCCAACTAGGGGGAAAAAGATCATTTTAAAGATAATTTAGGGCAGATCTCTGAGAGTTGTGATGCAGAAAATGGCATTTGGGACAGATTTCTTGCCACTTATGGGGAAAGAAAGGGAAACAGCAGTTTTGGTTGAGGATGATCAATTTAACATTGGTCTCTATCTCTGTCTGTCTACCTGCTCTGACATTAAGGCTTTTATAGTCTAGAGAGGTACATTTCATCAAGCATTTTATTTCAAGTATAATTTATTTATTTATTTTTATTATGTATTTTTGAGAGAGAGAGAGAGTGACAGAGTGTGAGTGGGAGAGGGGCAGAGAGAGAGGGAGACACAGAATCTGAAGCAGGCTGCAGTGTCTGAGCTGTCAGCACAGAGCTGGATGTGGGGTTTGAACTCACGAACCATGAGATCATTACCTGAGTTGAAGTTGGATGCTTGACCGAGTGAGCCATCCAGGTGCCTCTCAAGTATAGTTTATAGCCCTTGACTTATTTTGTCTCATTTAATCTGGTGACAGAAGTATCCTAATTCTTATTTTTAGGATGATGAAAAAGAGGGACAGTTAATTACATAAGGTTAAAAAGTTAGCTAGGGACTCCAACCCAGGTGGTTTGTCATTTGTTCACCTCACTTTGCCACCACCCTGCCTATTTCTTGTAGATAACTACTATATAGCACATGAAACACCATGATAGAGAGGAACAAAGTAACAACACATTGAGTTGGAAAGGACTCAGTTCACTCTGGTGACAAGCTACAATTTGTCTGGTCTGAGAGAAGAGAGGAGAAAGGCATTGCAGAGAGAGAAAGTCACCTACCTCCCTGCAAGTGGAAGGGGCAGGAAGGGGGCTCCTCTTAATGTTTATTTGTTTGTTTGTTTATTTATTTTTGTATATTTTTGAGAGAGACAGAGACAGAGTCCGAGCAGGGGAGGGGCAGAGAGAGATGGAAACACAGAATCCGAAGCAGTTTCCAGGCTCCCAGCTGTCAGCACAGAGACTGTTGCGGGGCTCAAACTCACGAACCATGAGATCATGACTTGAGCCCAAGTGGGGACACTTAACCGACTGAGCCACCCAGGTGGCCCCGTTTATTATTTTTTTTGAGAGAGAGAGACAGAGTGCAAGCAGGGGAGAAGCAGAGAGAGGGGGAGACACAGAACTCGAAGCAGGCTCCAGTCTCTGAGCTGTCAGCATGAAGCCCATTTCGGGGCTCAAACTCCCGGACCATGAGATTATGACCTGAGCCAAAGTTGGTTGCTCAACCCACTGAGCCACCCAGGTGCCCCAGGAAGGGGACTCCTCTTAGAACCAGGTTTCCAAGTCCAGATATGGTCTTTGGGCACTCAGTTCCTGAGTAGGAGGGACAGGCCAAGTCGTTTCTTAGGAAAATATTGGAGGTGATGAGGGGGAGGTATGAAGGGTGGAATGACTCAAGGTGAGGCCAGTGGAGGCAAACTTTGCCATATTCCCAAAGGGACAGCAGAGAGGCAGAAGAAGGGGAAAGAAAAGGAGCGTTTTAGATGAATTGGAGCTAAATTTTGTATGGCTAGTCAGTGAAAAGAACAAGAGCCGGCTGAAGCCAACACTCGGGCAGAAGTGTTATTTTTTTTAGATTTGTGCATGTTCTGAATAGTGAGTTCAGCGGAGAGTATGCTCCTGCATTGGAATCCGAGATCCTCTCTGCACAGAGCCCAGATTCCACTATAACATTGCCCCAAGCCCCTGGGGCAAGCAGGGTGATGACAACTTGCACTCTGGTGCCTTGACCGTCGAGGTGAAAAGAGCATCCTGCGCACTGGTTGTGCAAGGAGTCAACTCGCAGCCCAAGTCTGGGTCCCCTCCAAGTAAGGCCGCCTGGGCAGACTGGCGGGTCCCGCCCCAGGTCCCGCCCTGGCTCAGACCAGAGCATCAGGTGGGGCCCAGGGCACCGGCTGAGGCGGTCTTTCCAGGCCTCGACGGGCGGCAAGGAGTTTGTCGACACTCTGGCAGGGGGTCCCAGTGCATTTGCAGGCTCCGATGGGGTGGAGGCGGTTTGGTCGGCGACACCCTCTAGGGCGCACGCAGTCCTCACCGTGGAACTGGTTTCCTAGCCACAACCACTCCGGCTCGGCCCCAGCCTCCCAGAGACACGCGCACCGGCCCCCGGGGCCCTAGGCACTGCCCTCCCGGACCCCCAACTCGCGGACTACAAGTCCCAGCAGCCCTCGCAGCTGCACCTCCCACCTAGCCGCGGAGACCCCCGGCCGTCCAAGCGGGGCTCGGGCTGCGCTCGTGGCGGGGCCGGGCGGGGAGGCCGGTCCCGCGGGCGGGGGCGAGGGCGGCTCCGCGACTTCTCCCGCCGCCGCCGCCAAGGGGAGTTTCCAGGAAGTGGCCATATTGGATCCATTCAGCCGCAGCCGCCCGGGCGGAGCGCGTCCCGCAGTCGGCTGGTCCCCGTCGCGGCCCGGGTGCTCGCCCCGGCCCGCCCGCCCGGTGCGGAGCTAGCCATGGCGGCCACTGACCTGGAACGCTTCTCGGTGAGGGCTCTGCTGGGCCGCGGCGCGCGCGGGAGGCGCGGGGCGCGGGGAGGGGGCCGCCCTGCAGCTGGCCGGGGGCGCCAGGCGGGCTGTCAGCTCCGCGCGGCCGGGCCTCGACGCCGGGCCGGCTCGGGGACACCGGAGCGAGCACTTCGCGGCGTTTAGCGCGGGGTCCGGGGGAGTCGAGAGGGGGCGTCCACCTTGGGCGCACGAGAGGCAGAGCCCCTTCGCAGGGAGGAACAAATAAATACCTGCCTGGTTCGGGCCAGGTGCAAGGACAGGCTGGGAGCCCCAGGGGCCGGAGGCCGGGGGCGAGGGGCCGGAGGATTCCGCCCCGCCCCGCAATCTCCCGCCCCACCCCCCGCCCCGCAATCTCCCGGGGTGTTTCTGCCCGGATGGGGGGTGGATTCCTAGCCGCGCAGGTGCTGTTGGATGGGTACAGCCTGCGAGGATGAAGCCCTATAGGATCCGAAGGAGTCTTTCAAATGAGCTCAGGGTAGTTGCCGACTTGGATCCTGAAGACCTTGGGCCTGCTTTGCCTTCCCCCTCCACCCCTCTTCCATCTCCACTCCCCACCTAAGCGCTCAGATCCAGGGTGCGAGTCCAGGCAGTTCCCGCCTCAGTGGTCCGGTCTGAGGCAGCCATTCCCCCAGGAGCCAGCGATTCTCGATTCAGCCTAGTGGATGTTTGTTTGGGCCCCAGTCGGTATGCCTTCTGCAGGGCCGCCGGCTCCGGTGGTCCGTGCAGGGATCTCGGTAGGGTGAGCCTACCCATAGCCAACTTCTCAGAGCTGTTTATAATTCACCTGGGAGAGGGGAGCCTTTTGGGGGTTGTGTCTGCCTGTCCTCGGGTGTCTGAGGCTGGATCTGGGTGTGTCTGAGAGGCTGGGCTGTGACAGTGAAGGAAGCTGTGTCCTCCCGCCAGCATGAGAGGCCCTGGTCGGCGGGAAGGTGGGGGGAGGGCCCAGGGCTGTTGGCGGGGGAGGGGGAAATGTTGAATATGTGACCTATAAGGAATTGGTTCTGGGGCTAAATAAGGGAGTCAGAACTTATGTAATTAATGCTATAAATACTGTCATCTGAATTTGTGTATGTAAATTTTCCCTTTCATCTGAAAATACATTTGTTGGTCTACTTTGGAAATATGCATAACTGAAGCAGGAGCTCTTGGTTTCATAATTTCTAGACTGAGGTGTTTTATTCCCATTGAGGAAGGGGCTGTGTGTCCGTCAAGTAAGTTTAAATACAGGAGGAGCAGAATCAGAGGTTTCCCTCACCCCTCACCCCTGTAATGTACATTGGAATTTATGTACCCAAGGAGGGCAGTCCCTGAATCCTGAGAGACCTGCTGATGAGCTGGAGGCCAAGCGATCTGGCAGCGTTTGTGCATGTGTGTCTGTGTACATTTTCCGTGTCCAGCTGACCAGAAAGTTATGTCTGAGTCTTGTCTGTGGTCAGAGGTTACCCTAACAGTTGGTCTTGCTGGTGGGTGCGGTATGTAGAGTGACTAGAATCAGACTGTCTGATATGAATCTTAGGTTACTACTTATTAGCCATGTGACCCTGAGAAAATCATTTAACCCGTCAGTGTTCTCATCTGTATAATTGGATGAAAATATTACCTTCCTCCTCGGGTTATTGGGCAGACTCAGTGAGATAATCCAGGTGAGGTACACAGAGCAGTGTCTGGCATGTGGTAAGGACACAATAAGTGACACATGATACCTAATGTCCATGTGGAGGTAGAAACTGGTCCTCTGTATAGGAAGGCAGCAGAAAATGAGTTTGCTCCATTCCATGGTCCCCTCCCTGGGGCTCCTGCCACTGCACACCCAGAAATTGTCCTCTCTGAGTTGGGAGAGTTGATCGCACTTCCAGGAGGTGGAGTGGAAAAGCCCTTGCTCTCACATTCCCATGTTGGCATTTCTGAGAGGATTTCGGGTATTATCTCCATGGTGGGCCAAGGCACAGAGATGGCACTGACTCAGGTATGGAGCCTTGGTGACTGTAAGGTTAAGCTGGCTGGGTGGACGCTTTCCACACCCTCCATGCTCTGAGCCCCACACCCTCAGCCTCCTGGGAGGACTTGCATAGGGTTGAATTTGGGTGGAGACCTTGGGTGGGGTTTGGCCTGAATTTCAGAGTCTGGCCTCCATTCTCCTCTTCTGGCTTGTCATCCTGGGAAAATCATTTCTTTCTCTATCTTGCTATAAAATGGACCCAACCATACTAACATTCTTCAAAGAGTTTGTGGAAGGTTAATTGCAGTCTATGGCATGTTTAGAGATCTGCTTAGGTGTCTCTCCAGCCTCAGGGTTGATTTTGGTGTTAAGCATTGGCCATGAGACTATGATTTGATTGAGCTTTGGCAGGTCTACACTGCCCCCCAGACCCCACCCCAGGCTGGCTTGGTGGTCAGCCCAGCCCTGGAGGACCTGGGAACTGTCCCGTTCTGGAGCTTAGATGTGCATACAGAGTTTGTACTTCAAGGTCACTATGTGTTGGGTTCCTATTGCCCACATAGCATGATATAAACAGAATCAGATGCAATTTACATCTTGGCTAGGCCCTGTTCAACCCTAGATCAGTCATGGGGTTAGAGTTGACATCTCCTGGGTGGGTATGTCTGGGACAGCCCTCTGGGGAGTTTCTGTTGCCTCTTTCCCTCCTTGAGCAGCCAGACTCCTGTCTCCTCTTGCTCTGCTCCTTCTCCTTCCTAGGTCCCAGTCTCCTTAATGGGTTCCAGACTTTCTTGCACCCCAGGCCATCTCCTGTGTTCCTTCTGTCAGAATCTTATGAGGCAGGGCTCAAACTCCAGGGCAAGGGAGGCTTTAGAGCCAGGCAAAAGTGAGCTATGAGGGGGAGAGGGAAGAAGCGTGAGCATGGCAGCCTCGCGCCTGGCATTCCTCCCAGCCAGTCACCTCCAACCCCCCCCCCACCATCTCCGCTTTATCCCCAGCACCATCTGTCACTTCCGTTGTCACCCCTGTAATCTTGACACTTCTCCAAGAAGCAGGCTATCCAGGGAGTGCCTACTCCTTCCCTGAATCAAAAGCTGGTGGGAAGGGGTGTGGGAGGCAACCCTCTCATGCAATTGGGCTCTGTCATGGAATGATATCTCCCTGTCCTATAAAAATGGCCAGGAACCTTCTTGCTGAGCCATTCTGAGAGAGAAATGAGAGTGCAGCAAGGGACGTCTGTGAAGCTCTCCGTGCCTGGTGGTGTTGAGAGGTCATCAGTGAACACCACCTGCAAGGCTGCAGCTCTGCCCCACCACCCTCATGGGCAGCAGGCCTTACTGTGGGCGCCAACTCTAGGAACGTCTGCCTGGGAATTTGTTTGGAATGGGTCAGAGCAGGGAGGCTGTGGGAAGGCACTGGTGATACAAGGGAGCACATGATAAGGGACTGACTAAGGTCGGAACAGAGAAGGTGGTAAGAAGGAGCCTAATTGTAGTGCCAGCAAGATGAGAGAATGGATGGAGGCGAGGAATCCAGGGCCTGACTTTTGTGAAAAGCTTTGGGTGGTGTAGAGGTCTCTGGAGGTTTTGTGCCCATCAGGTTGTTGATACCAGCAGCCTGCAGTTGGGTGAGGATGCAGTCTCTAGTCATTGGCAAGTTTGGGCCTGAGACCCAATCCCAGCACCTAAGTAACCCTTGAGATGACAGAGAAGGTGAAGCCCTCTGAGTTGGGGGCCCTAAGATGGGCTAGGTGCAGGTGTGTACTGGGGGCATTAACTACCACGAATGTCTCTTTGGCTCGGGTCCAGCTACTGGAAGAGAGCAGCTGCAGGATGACAGAGCAAAGGGCCTGAGGGCTGGCTGGCCTCTGTGTGTGTCCCCAGCTTTCCTGCCCCCGTGCTGCCAGTATGGGTCTTAGAATCCCCAGGCATGGCCCCCAAGGCACAAGCTTTGCCAGACAACCAGATGTGGAGCTGTGCAGGCAGGAGGGAGACACATGCGCATGGGGAAGTGTTATTTTCTAAGGGCCACTTGCCATCATGATAGAGCTGGAGTGTTCTTTGCTGGGGCCATCAGTATCCTCAGGGCTTGTAGGAGGAACCATGGCTGGGAAGAGGTGGTGGAGGACAGGGCAAGGGACATCTTGGCTGTAACTTTGCTTTTTTTTAAATGTCAGATTTATTTATTTATTTTTAATATTTATTTATTTGAGAGAGTGAGAGAGCATGAGCAGAGGAGGAACGGAGAGAGAGGGAGAGAGAGAATCCCAAGCAGGCTCCACGCTGTCAGCATGGAGCCTGAAGTGGGACTCCATCTCATGAACCATGAGATCATGACCTGAGCCAAAATCAGGAGTCAGACTCTTAACCCACTGAGCCACCCAGGCACACCCCTGTAGCTTTTACTTTAATTGCCCTGGGTGGTCTTGAGATAAGACCTCTGAACACATGGCTTCTAGGCAGTTCTTGGCCCCTATCCTGGATGACACACTAAAGGGATAGAAACAGGGGACGATGGGGCACCTGGGTGGCTCAGTCAGTTAAGCATCTGACTTCAGCTTAGGTCCTGATCACGCAGTTTGTGGCTTCGAGTCCTGCATCGGGCTCTGTGCTGACAGCTAGCTCAGAGCCTGGAGCCTGCTTCAGATTCAGTATCTCCCTCTCTGTCTGACCCTCCCCTGCTCACGCTGTCTCTCTCTCTCTCTCTTTCTTTCTCAGAAATAAATAAAAACATTAAAAAAATTGAAACGGGACAAGGGAATTAGGATCTATTTCAGATCCCAGTTGCAAGCTATTCTTTGAGGGGCCTCCTGGGCCTGGGCCAGCTGGGGCCTGGGATTCAGGAGGACTATTGTGCATGGACCCAAGACCACTTTCCAGACCTGGTTGTGGGGCCAGGGTGCAAGCCTGATACTTTGCCTGGTGCTGGTGTGAGTGAAGCAAGCAACAGAGAATTATAGCACGGCAGTTCTGAGCATCCACTGGCCATTGTTGGTGCCCTTGGCATTTTTCCGCCCCTTCCCAGCACCAGCATCCATCCTGGGATTGGAGAAGGGGAGGGTCGCCTTTGCTGCCCACATTCCCCCTTCTAAGGGTGGGGGTCTCATTCACTGGGGAACATGGCTGTTTCCTTCCAGTGATGTGCAGATCAATTATGCTTTGCAGTGGGGGCTGTCGCTGAAGTCCCTGAGCCAAGTGGGAAAGTATGAACACATGGGTTTCCAGTACCTTCTGAGGCCCGGGCTGCCTCTCCTATCTGCTCCATGGTGGGATGGACCAGTCTTTCTCAGACAGCACAACAAAGCCAGACAGCACAACAAAGTCTTAGGCAGGTGTTGTGTCCTAGGCTTGCGGTGAGCCGCTTAGGCCCAGAAATTGGTAACTTCTCTTGGCCTCTTGGAAATCTGATTTTGTCATGAGAAGTGTGAAACAAATTATCCCATATTGCTAAGCAGTGGCCCTGACTTTCTCTGTGCACAAAGGGGGAGGAAAGTGCCTGTTAGTGAGACAGGGAGGCAGAGAGAATGGAGTATAGGGGTGGCCTTAGACTCCTGGGGTCAGCTTTGCATCCAAAGTCCCTTCCCTTCCCAGGATGCAGGAGTGGATGACTCCTTTTGAGATGGGGATGGCCTTTTGAGAGTGATGGTGGCCTCCTCCTGTTGGGGCCTAGCTGCCATGGTGCTTTATTGCCACCGTGCTGGTTGATCTCTGCTCATGTCTTCTCCCAGGTTTTTTTTTTTTTTTTTTTTTAATGTTTATTTATTTTGAGAGAGAGAGGGTGTATGTGTGCGTATGAATCAGGAGGAGGGGCAAAGAGAGGGAAGGAGAGAAGAAGGGAGGGAGGGAAGGAGGGAAAGAGAGAGACAGAGAGAGAGAGAATCCTAAGCAATCTCCATGCTCAGCACAGAGCCAGATGTGGGGCTTGATCCCATAACCCTGGGATCATGACCTGAGCTGAAATCAAGTCAGTCGCTCAGCCGACTGACTGAGCCACCCAGGCATCTCTTCTCCCCAGGTTTTGTTTGTTGCTTTAGGAAAGAGACACTTTTGTTCCTAGGTGTTCTCTTGATTGTGGATAGGTGTATCTTGGCTCTGCCCTTCCCTTCTGGCCCAGGGTAGCAACATTCCCACCCCCTGCCCTCCTGCACGCATCCCTTTGGTTATTTCCCGTAACCTTTGACCTAGGGTTAGAGGCTTGCTGTGGAATCCTGGGATGTGAGCCTAAGCCTTTCCTGGGAAAATTCCTAGGATTCCTCTCAGACTCAAGGACAGTTGTGCTATGACCACGGGTTCTGGCCAGCGGCCTCTGCTCTGGCTATTTAAGGCCCAGGCTGCTTAGAGTAACTAGAGCCGCAGATAGGATAGTCCGTGCCAGGAACATGGGTGGAGAAGGCTCCCAGTGGCGAAATGACTCGTGGGTCCATTGCTCAATGATTAATAGGGCTTCCCTAGGGCTGGAGTTCTCTTGGGAAGTGGGCTTCCTGTTTGCCTGGCAGGGTGCTCAGGCCATTGGGTTCTAGGCCTGGGAGCCTGGGGGAGAAAAGGAGGCACCAGAGAACTCTGGTGGAAACCTGGGGTGGGGAGCTGTTCTTTGTCCAGGATTCAGGAGTCAGGTACACTTCCGGTAGGGTATCCTTTCTGTTCCCATCCCAAAGACCAACCTAGTTTGAGAGGTTTGATCTCAGGGTTCTTTATCTACCCACAGCTTCTTTGGCTCTGTTGGTTCACACATTCAGCAGATTTCCAATTTCTTCTGGATAAAATCCTGTTTTCGTGTGAGTAAGCCATCAGACGTGGTTTCTCCTCAAAACCCACCTCTCATCGTGGTGAAAGAAGTATCTTCTTTTGGCTGGCAATTAGGGCTGCTCCAGAAAGCTCAGAGCGAGCGCTTCCTGGTCAGGAAGATGACGTCCTAGTTATCCACTGGGCTGTCTAACAAAATGCCATTCTCTACTTTGTTCTGGACGGTCAGGCATGGAGGAACATGGCCGGCCTGAGCACTTATTATTTTGGTTGTTGTCTTTGATGTGCCAAAGAAATGATGACACAGAAGCCTGGGGCCTGGCTCAGGAGCCAAAAGCTTGTTAGTGATTAGAGAGGAGATAATGGCCCTATGGCGTTTCCCATTGTGTATGTAGAGCTCAGAGTGGCCAGCTCTGTTCTGGAGCTTTAAGGACAGTCAGAGCCCTGTGAGACAGCATGCCAGGGAGGTGAGTTGTCCAGCCAAAGGCCCCTCCTGCAAGCTCTCTGCTGCAGGTCTCCATGCCCCAAGAGTGGAGACATGAGCGTGCCTTCCAGCTCACTCTCCCAGCACATGCGGCGTTGTAAACCGTCAGGCCATGGACCAAGTACACCCCCAGACAGGTTGCGTCGGGCCCCCATGGTGTGCTCAGTTTGTATTGGTTGCCAACCTTTATAAATTAGGGGTTGCAAGTAAAAATCTAGCTTTGTGGATTCTCTGGAAAAATTGTCAAGATTTGGCATCATGGGGCCTGTGTTCCCACAGCTGGCCAGAGTCACAGAACCACGGCTGTCGTGGACTGAGCTCAGGCTCTGCAGTTCCCTGGCGTTCCTGACCTGTCCCCGAGGGACCCCACGCTCAGCCAAGTCAGCAGGTCCTTCAGCCAGCAGGCTGCAGAGTGATGTCGCGAGAAGCGTGGGCTTCGCAGTCACGCTGTCTCTGTTCAGATCCTGGCTTCAGCCTCCTGAGCAGTGTGGTCATGGGCAAATTACTTCATCTCTTGGAGCCTCCATTGTCTCATCTGTCTGATGGAGGTGATATCACAGCCTACCTCACAGGGCTGATGTCTGGCCCAGATGACACTCAGAGTCAGACGTGGTAAGCTCTTGACAACTGTTAGGACCGTTGTTGTCGTTATTACTATACCTTTTTCTCTCGACTCATTTACATTACATGCCTGGCCTCTGTAGCCCTTTGAATTTAAACTGTGTTAGGTTGAGCCTCCGATGTCTGGGATCTGGTGTCCTCATTTTTTCCTTGGCAGGCAGCCCAGTCAGTGCCTGGCACACAGGGCACACGGGACTGGCGCGTGTGTGCCGGGTGACTGAATGAGGGAGTCGGGGGGCCTTGTAAGAATAGGGGAGGCAGTGTAGCACGGTGGTTTAGGGCAAGGGCTTGGCCACTCTCAAATCCCGGCTCTGCTCCGACTCGTTCTCTAGTGTCTGTGTACCTCAGTTTCTTTACCTGTAAAATGGGGATTGTAGTGGTGTCTGCCGCACAGGATGGGGAAGGACTGTGTGGGAGACCATAAACCACTTGGCTTAGTTCGCACAGGGTGGTCCTCATTTGTTCCTTTGGTTGTAAGCACTGAGACGTTTTACTCTCTACACTTTTTCCTTCCCTTCCTTACTCTCCTCACTTTCTCTCTGTTCCTCTGCACTCAGAGTCTCACTTTGGAAACCCTAGCAGTCAGAATGTCCGCAGTTGCAAGTACCGGATAGGCCCACTCAACTAGCTGAAGCAGTAAATGGGAGATACAGCCGGGGGTAAAAGGAAAAGCCCAGAGGTAGAACAGGCACTGGCTTTCTCTCTTCTGTGATTTTCTTGGCGCTGCCATCCTCTGAGTGGGCGATAGTGTTATGCCAGTCCCCCTAGTGGTCACAAGATGGTCGTAGAGATTCGCTCTGGGTCGCTCGTGTGTACCTGAGCCAGCCATGGGATTGCGCTGATGATGGCTCAGGACTATTTGGACCTAGCTTTAGAGTTGGAGCTGAGGTCTTACCTGCAATGTGCAGGGCATTTGTAGGGCCACGAGGCAGACACTGAGAGGTCTGAAATTTCTTTCTGATTTGTATTAACTGAGACTTGATGGTGCTGCTTTGGGGGCTGCCTGCTCCTTCTAGGCTGGGTCTGCAGAGACACCTGGTTCAGACACTTTGTAGTGAGCAGTGCACGTTGGATCACATGTTGTTGATGCCAAATAGAGGATCAGAGAGGTTGGCATTAGTGAGAGTCACACCTCAGCAGAGTCAAGAAGTCAGGTCTGTCTCCGGAAACGAAGGAACAGCAATCTGCTCTCCTCAGGACCAGAGGCCACTCTTCTGTGTGTATGCATGTGGGTGTGCACGCACGCCCTCGAGATCAGCAGTCCCGTGGTCCCTGAGGCTCCTGAGCAGGCATTGATTGCCTCAGCCCTGTGGTCCCTGGAGTGATGGGGTGCAGCCCGGACAGCAGTCTGGGGACAAGCACCTCCCTGTACTCCACATACTTCTCCAGAGAGAGCGGAGTTGCGTGGGTGAAGGCAGCCAGGGCCAGCTGAGCAAGGATAGGTGGACTTCTGCAAAAGTCCCCACCCCAGTGTTGCTCTGAGCCTTTGGAGCTTTGAACTGTGAGGAAGTGGGGGAAACTCAGGACTAGGATGTCCTCTGTCTCCGTGCAAGAACTCTGTGGCCGAGTGTGCACACACGTGTGGTTCCCAGACACGGCGGACGGGATGGGTTTTGGCGGCACGCTACAGGATGTTGGATTGCATCCGGATTGTGTCACCCTTGGAAGAAGAGGATGAATAAACACATAGTCTCTCTGCAAGCACAGCACGCCTTAAATTTTGGAGATTTTCTGTCTCGCCTGCAAAGAAAAATGCTCTAGACTCACTCTTCTGTCCTCCATTTGATCCTGAAGCTGCCACGAGCAGGTGGAGCCGAGACTAAATAATGAAGCTCTGTGTGAGGTGGGCAGATGCCCCTGATGCCACAGCAGTTGAAGACAGTGTTCAGTAGTTTATAAATGGCAGCATTGTCTAGCATGTCGGGCATAGTGGTGGGAGTGTGGGGCGCGAGGAAAGCCTGACCTCCCCCAGCCTGCAGCCATCCTTGGGGAGCTTGTGGAAGAATCGGAAAACCGGGAAGTGTAAAGAAAGGAAAACTTATATTGCATTGAAATGGGGCCACAGCCAAGTGAGGGGTCTGGAATGTAGGTATACGGAGCCAGGATGGAGAGGGTGCTAGGGAAAAGGGAGCCTGAGCTCTGGAACCTGGAGAAGGGGACCCTGTTGGAAGAACAAATTCAGAGGTAACCTGGCCAAGGTTGGGAGGAAGGCCTCAGACCATGCTGGGCCTAGGATGTTGGACCTGACCCAGCATATCTATACCCTATTAACTGTTTCTGATGAGGGCACCAGTGAGAGGAAGCCACCTTTGGGGCATCTTTGTTGGGTTATGTTTGCAGCCCTGGAGGCAACCTGGGCTTGAGTGGGGAGGTTGTGACACGATCCCCTTGACACAGGGGATATGGAGAAAGGGTCAGCTGTAAAAGCAGAGGCTCTGTGGAGAGAAGGTTATCAGAGAGAAGGTTTAGAGGGAACCCTGACTTGTTTGAGGAAACAGTACCACTGCTCAGAGGGTCCCTGTGGAGTCTAGGCTACCAAAGCACACACCTGGCTGTCATCGATACAAGGCTACAGTGACTGAGCAGGGATGGGGGTTGAGTGGGAGAGCATCATTAGTCAAGGAGAGAGGGTGGAGCTTATGTGGCAGGGGGCTCTGGTGGGGAGGAAAGAATGTTGGAGGGGTTCAGGCTGAGTCAACAGGCTGCAGCTACGAAGAAGTCAGAATGCGCTCAGGTGCCGGCGAGATCCCTCTGCAGGGGGGCAGGCACCCGGGGCACCCACTGTTTGGTCTCCACATTGGCGTGAGGGCTGCCACTGTCCTACCGATCAGTAGCTCCTGGGGCTGCCTCCATCTGGGCTTGTTTCCGCCCCTCTGGAGCTGTGGGCAGGACGGCAGGATGGTCCGCACACCCACTGCCCTTGTCTGTCCTTGCTCTTTCTGGTGGGCAGTCAGGGCAGAGGGGCTCAAGAATAGAGGAGACGTGTTTCTGCCCAACTTGGAGCTGTTTGCAGCCTGCTCTTAAGAGGGCCAAACCCAGGAAAGCTGAGCCTGGGAACCTTCCTTTGGAGGACAGCATTTTATCCCCATTCCCAGGGAAGCCGAGAAATCATCTGCACCAACTGGCGTCTGACCTTGACCCTCTGCCTCGGGTCCTGCTGGTTGCTTTTTATAGCTGCGGGCCAGCTCCAGGGGCCCTGGCTCATGCGGGACCTGCTGCCTGCCCCTCTCCTGAGGCCAGGCCTCCATACTCTCACCCAGGATCCTTTGTCTAAACAACCAGGGCTGGAGTGGGTGTGGGAGGGTGGTATAAGCCAAAGCCTGGGAGACCCTAAAAACCACTTAGGGATGAGGCCTCAGTCACGACGCCTCAGACACTAGCCTTGAGACCCAGTGGTGGGTGTGAGGGAGCATCAGCCCCTTTAGCGGGGCCCATTTGTACACTCCATGCTTGGGTACATGGGGAACAAGGGGCGCACATGGAGAGCTGTGAGCCTGGCTCAATGAGGGAGGGCCCTCTGATGGAAATCAGGTGTGAGGGGGTCGGACCAGACCCGCTTCAGTAGAAGTATCTGTGTGGTCTGAGAGGGGGCCACAGGAACACACCCACCATCCAACTTTGGCCTCTTAGAAATCTTTATTTAAGATGCGGGGACCATCTGGGGCCTCTTCCTGGGCAGGAGGCCAGGTGAACCCTCAGGGGTAGCAACCAGGATAGATGGTTCCCTGGGCCACCTGTGCCAGGGATGCCCTAGGCCCAGGCATCACTTGCCAGCCCAGGTAGAGAAGAGCCGTGGGAGAAAGCCCTTTTCTGGGACGGAATCAGGGGCCCTTAGGCACATTGGGGTTCCTATGTGGAAACTTGTCCTGGAGTTGAAGCTCTGGGAGACTCACACTATGTCCTGAGATTTGCTAAGAATCAGACAAGAGCAGGGGGTGGTGCGTGTCCCTGGGGTTTAGCCTCTCTTCACGTGGTCCCTCTTCCCCGGGGGGCTCACTGCCTTGTCCTTTTTCTCTCTTGGCAGAATGCAGAGCCAGAGCCCCGGAGCCTGTCCCTTGGTGGCCATGTGGGTTTCGACAGTCTCCCGGACCAGCTCGTCAGCAAGTCAGTCACACAGGGCTTCAGCTTTAACATCCTCTGTGTGGGTATGTGTCATATTCTGGCCAGGGGGTGGCCCCAGACAGGGGGTGGACAGGAGCCTTCCAAGGGATGGAGTGAGCTCTGTGCCCTGTCTGCTTGTGGAACTACAAGGGACGTCCTAGGCAGATAGACACTTTGAGGGTCATGGTGAGGATTTGATTGGTGTCTCTGCCAGGGTCAAGGACAAATCTTGGGGGCCCGACTCCGGTTGCCTCAAAGAGTGAACAAGATCAGGCGTGTGAAAGTGCTTTGTAAACTGAGCGTATTTATCACAGAGGTTTAGATTTGTGTGTTTATTTTAAAAACATTCACTCTGTGTTTCTACTGTGTGTCAAGAACACTATGGTAAACGAGACTGTCCAATTACAATATCACGCAAGAGCTCCAGCACGCATCTGAACAAATACAGCCCCAAACAGGGAGGCTCTGAGGGGTTACGTGAGCCTCAAGGTCAAGGGTACAAAGAGCTCTGCCACACCCTCCACAGGTGCCTAAGCCCTGGCATCTGCTGGTCTGTGGGTGCCCCTCAGGAAGCAGCCTGTCCTGAACCGGATAAAACTAGGTGGAGCAGGAGGCCCCTGATGGCTTCAGACCCTGGCCATGCTGGGCTTATGACCAGCCTAGGCCCAGGAAGGGTGGTGTGCAGAGCAGGTGATGGGTCCCATTGAGGACAGTAGAGGCTAATGTCCAGTGGATCTCACAGCTGCCTGGCTCTGCCTCTTCCCCACACCCTGAGGAAACATTTCTCACATCCCACGTAGCCATGGCTTATGTCCAAGTCAGCCTTTTGGCTTTTTCTTCCACAAGAAGAAAAAGAAGAGGTGGCTCCTGGGGACGGGAACAGCGAGGGATGGAGTTGGAGGCCTGCCCCTCTCTCCCTCTCTTCTGCATGGAGCCTGAGGGTGCCTGAGCCCCACCCATCCTAGCCAGCATCCAGGAACAGCCCCGTTTCTAACCTTTGACATCTCCTCTCCTCTACTCCTTACTCCCCAGGGGAGACTGGCATCGGCAAGTCCACACTGATGAACACGCTCTTCAACACGACCTTTGAGACCGAGGAAGCCAGTCACCACGAGGAATGTGTGCGCCTGCGGCCCCAGACCTACGACCTCCAAGAGAGCAACGTGCACCTCAAGCTGACCATTGTGGATGCTGTGGGCTTTGGGGATCAGATCAATAAGGATGAGAGGCAAGAGGCGGGAAGGGCGGCTCTGCCTACCCTCATCTCCCTCTCTGCTTCCCCCACGGTGGTCTTGGTTCTAACTCTCTGCTCAAGCACTCTTCCCTTCAAGCTGCCCCCATACGAATCGGCAAGCCCCACACTCCATGGGGGCCGGAGGAGGGCCTCTTGGGGAACACCTGAGGTCCTGAGGACCCCTTTGGAGGTTAGGAGATAGGGTCAGCCACCTGTACTTAGCTAGACAGGCAACCCCAGTCAGAAGCTGCTTGTCCCCACAGAGAGCAGGCTGGGGGCAGCCCCATGCCCTGTGGCTCAGTGCCTGCCTCCGGAGTGATGGAGCTGTCTCTAGTTACAGGCCCATAGTTGACTACATCGACGCGCAGTTTGAAAACTACCTGCAGGAGGAGCTGAAGATCCGCCGCTCACTCTTCGACTACCAAGACACGAGGGTCCACGTCTGCCTCTACTTTATCACACCCACAGGGCACTCCCTCAAGTCCCTGGATCTGGTGACCATGAAGAAACTAGACAGCAAGGTACCACCCCCCATACTTGTTCCCTGGTCTTCATCATCCTCTGCTGGGCTGGGGGCTGCAGTGGGACTGCCCGCTGTGGTCCTCAGGGGCTCTGCTGCTTAGGGGCCTGCAGATAGCCCCTGGGCTTGGTCCCTTCTCTTTTCTCTTGCATTGGTTCCTGCTGCTCCAGTGGGTCCTCATCACCCTGGGCTCTCTCTGGAGAGCTCTGTCTCCTCAGTCTGGTCCTGAGCCCCTTCTAGCTGAATTATTTCTTATTTTAAGGTCAAAGTTGGATTTGCCCAGAGAACTCATTTTAGGGCTGGGTGGTGTTTTGAGGGAACCAGGGCTGTAAGAAGCACCATAGTCAATTGTTACCACCCATTAGAAAGGCTCCAGGTGGCTGGGTTCAGGCTGGGACTGCCCGTCGGAGCAGCTCCATCTCTCTGGCCTCCTGCCTTTCTGCCCAGGGATGTGGCCTGCGCAGGGCTGTCCACAGTCAAGGAGAACTAACCTGTGGCCCCTCACCCCTCATCCTGGCAGGTGAACATTATTCCCATCATTGCCAAGGCTGACACCATCTCTAAGAGTGAGCTCCACAAGTTCAAGATCAAGATCATGGGCGAGCTGGTCAGCAATGGGGTTCAGATCTACCAGTTTCCCACTGATGACGAGGCTGTTGCGGAGATTAATGCGGTCATGAATGTGAGCATTGGGCACGGGCCTCGGGGCCAGAAGGGGCTTGGAGCCGGCACATCTGTGACACAGCCCCAGAGACTCTGGCTCTCAGGATTCCAGCCTTAGCTTCTTCACGAAAGACGGGTGGGCATCTAGAAGCCAGCTAGTCCTATATCCTACGGGCTGGAGATGGGAGGAATTGGGTATTGGGCTGGTGCTGGGCCTTTCCCAAGCTTAAGTTTCACAAGGTAAGGATGCAGGGCAGGAACTGAAACCTGTAAGAGTAAGCAGGCAAGATGCCAGAGCTTGGGGACCTGGAGGAAAGCCAGGCTCGCAGGTCCTGTGAGGGGGCCTCCAATGGCCCCTGGGGAGCCCAAGGGCTGAAAGAAGCCCTCAAATGTGAGGCAGATGGGAGTGCAAGTTCAGCCCACTCTCCTATTTGGAAGTTCTAGGATACTTCTCCAAAAGAGAGCCGGGAAGTAAGCATCTAGCCAGGCCTTGTTCAGGTCTGGTAAACCCCTCCCTGGGGCCAGGACTTTGAGGGAGGGTCTGTCCATTAGTCTGTCCGCCCAGTGGACACCCATACTTGGGCTCCTTTCCAGGCACACTTGCCCTTCGCCGTGGTCGGCAGCACCGAGGAGGTGAAGGTGGGGAACAAGCTGGTCCGAGCACGGCAGTACCCGTGGGGAGTGGTGCAGGGTAAGTGACTCGGGGAAGCACATCTGCAGGTGGGGGTCCTAAACTCAGTCCCCTGGCCTGTGTTCCCTGTGACCATCCAGTGCCTGTGCTGCCTCCGGAGCCTGCCTGTAGCACTTTGACTGTTGCCCTGTGCCCTTTCCTCCCTGTGCCCATCTGTGTGCTTGCCTAATGCCCCACGGGCCTGTGCTTTCAGTGGAGAATGAGAACCACTGTGACTTTGTGAAGCTCCGGGAGATGTTGATCAGGGTGAACATGGAGGACCTCCGAGAACAGACCCACAGTCGGCACTACGAGCTGTACCGGCGCTGCAAGCTGGAGGAGATGGGCTTCCAGGACGGCGATGGTGACAGCCAGCCCTTCAGGTGACATCCCGCGTGGGGCGTGAGCTCGTCTCCACAGTCACAGGCAGGCCTGCCATGCCGACAGCTGCACCTGGGTGTGGTGGGGGTGTCTCGTGAGCCAGGGAGAGGGGCGTGGGGACCCCGGCACCCCCACACCCCTCCCGTGCCTGCGTGATGCCCCTTCTCTGGCTCTGCCCCATCCCATCCCGCGCAATCCCACCCTTGGCCTCTTCCCTGTGGGTCTCCACAGCCTGCAGGAGACTTACGAGGCCAAGCGCAAGGAGTTCCTGAGTGAGCTGCAGAGGAAGGAGGAAGAGATGAGGCAGATGTTCGTCAACAAAGTAAAGGAGACAGAGCTGGAGCTGAAGGAGAAGGAGAGGGAGGTGTGTGCGGGTGCGGGTCGGGGTGAGGCCGGGTGAGGGAGGGCGGGGCCTGGCCCGGCTCACAGGAAGCCCCGCTCCTCCTTTTCTGCTCCCAGCTGCACGAGAAGTTTGAGCACCTCAAGCGGGTCCACCAGGAGGAGAAGCGCAAGGTGGAGGAGAAGCGCAGGGAGCTGGAGGAGGAGACTAGCGCCTTCAACCGCAGGAGGGCCGCGGTGGAGGCCCTGCAGTCCCAGGCCTTGCACGCCACCTCGCAGCAGCCTCTGAGGAAGGACAAGGACAAGAAGAAGTAGGTGGTGGGCCTCCTGCCCACGCTGGCTCTTGGTCCCTCCTGGGCGCCTGCTCTGTCCTACTCCTGGCTCCTTGAGTCTCCTTTGGTTCTCACCCATGCTCTGCCTGGTCACCATTTGGCTCTCGGTCCCACCTGCTTTCCCCACCTCATTCTTGCCCTCCTTTCTTTTCCTCTCACTGGTGAGCTTGACATCTCAGGATACTGGGTATTTGTGCATGCTCTGTCTTGCCCAAGTAACCCCTTGTTACCCCTCCTCCCCACCTTTCCCTTTTCCTCTCTCTCTTTCTCTCCATCTCCCCCTCCCCCGCTCTGTGTCAGGCTCTCTCTCTGTTCCTCTCTCCCCCCCCCCCCCCCCCCCCCGGAGCCTCCTCAGAGCTGGGATGGTGAAGATGAGGCCAAATAGGCAGGGCGTATAGAGGTCTCAGGGAGGGTCTTTCAAGCCCGGAGAGGGGCCGGACTGTGGATGTCTGCATTTCCAGATTCCAAAAGTTCCTGTGGGTTTTGCTCAGGCAGGTGTGGTGCATCCTTCTCAGTCTCTGATCCAGTGGATGCAGGATCCACATCGGTTGGCAGGTGGATGCTTGAGCCCAGACAGCACTGGCCCCCTGGGCACTCTGCTCACTGCCTGGTGGAAGGAAGGACAGCAGCTCCCTGAAGGGGCTCTGGGAGTCCTGCTCCAGAGAGGAGCTGCCCTTCAAGTAGAAGTTAGAGTTGGAGCAGGGAGGACCAGGGAGAGTAAGGAGGCTTTTCCCAGCCTCCAAGAGTGCAGTGAACCTCTTGGCCAGGTGGGGGCAACTCTGAGTCATGTTTCTTCTGCTTTTTTCAAAGCCTCATTTCACATTCTCAGCTAGAGTCCAGATGCCCTGGTTCCTAGGGGTCTCCCACCTCCACCCACCCCATTCAGTGTCCCGTACCTCATCACAGTGTGCGATCTCATCCATCCCTGCCTCTCCCTGCCCCTGGCCTGTGTCAGGTACCATCTTTCTCTTGTCAGCCGAGGAACTAAGCAGGTGATTCCATTTTTGCCCTCATTCTCAGGTTCCTTGGACTCCCATGTGTTCTTGGAATGTTTGGGAATGTGTGTGCTCAGGCCCTTTCTTTCCTTGGTGGCCTGGAGGCTTGTGGTTAAGGCCGTGCAGCGCATGGCCAGCCATGGCTCTGGGACGCTGTTTGTGGCATCGGCACTCTCCCCTCCCCCAGTACTGCATTCCCCACACCCACGCACACACTGTCTTACTCTCACTCCAGCCCGTCACATGCATAGACTCAGGCACATGTCCTCCAGCACATGCAGCCCCCAGGGCACATAAGCACAGAGACATCTAAGGGAAGAAAAAAAAAACACTTCATGAGCTGCTCCATGGGGGAGATGAGGGGGACAAAGCCAGGCATTTAGAAATGAATGCTAGTTCTTATTCCTAAGGCCTGTCCTCTGCTTTGGGACAGACTCCCCCCTCCTTTCTATAGTCTCCCTCATCCTGCTTCCCAGTGGCCCCACCCCATCTGCTGGCACTGTTGTCAGAGATGAGCCCCTGCCTGTCCCCAGGGAGGACCCTAGCCTCACATTCCCCTCAGTCATACGAATTTGCTCTCTGCTTTATGTTTGCTTCCAGCCCCAGCCCCGTGTCCAGCTCTTGGCTTGGTGAGCCTTGGGGCTCTGTGAACTGGACTCTATGTGAGTTTCAAGGTAGTGGCTAGGAATCTGGTTTCTCCTGGAAGGGCTGTGTGGGTCTACATCCCAGCTGTTGGCATCTAAAGAGACTGTGCCCTGCTCCCTGCCAGCTTGGCCCAGGCTATCTTGTTTCAGAAAAGGCAGACAGAGTCTCCTAGGAGATAAGCTATGGGAAGACCACCCAGACCCTGAAGACAAGGTCGTGTGGCGAGGTCATGGCCAGGAGGTGGGGTGCCAGCTGGCTGCAAGGGCACCAGCACAGCTCTCGGGGTGTGAATTCATCCATGGTGTCGGGTCCCCCTACTCTTCCAGGGTGGCCTGGGTCTGGGAAACAGGTCTTTGCCGCTTGCTGGACATGCCAGAAAGCTTCAGTCAGTTTGGCCTCTGGGAGAGACATCTCCTCCCGTGCTGGCCTTTTGAGGCCAGGAGTGGGGTCAGTAAGGTGGCCAGGAGCGCCCCTTCCTCCCATCCTGGTCTGGGGAATGGGGGGTGCGAGGAGTGTTTTCAGGGGGTGGGGTGGTTTTTCATGACCACCGAGTTGAATTGCTTTTATTGGTTATATGTAGTCTTCAGATTTTAATCCATTTTTGCAAAATTACTTCCCAATCAGATCTTAACCCTCTACCTGGGATGCCACAAACTGAAGCAAATTCTCTGCTTTGTTCGCCACAAATGCCAAACTGACTGCCCTTTCCCAGCATCCAACTTGCTGTCTTTTGTTTCTGTTTGATTCGGTTGTCTGTGTATCTTTTAATGTGTCTGTTTTTGTTTTGTTTGTTTTATTTTTATTTTTCAGTTAACGCACGCACAGACTTACATGTCAAGAGCGGACTTTAGACTTTCATGTGTTAAGTTGCTTGAGTTACACCTTGTGACCCTTCTCCCATAACAATGGTGTGAGGACGGACTGGGAGCCGGTACAGACTCCAGTGTTTACAGCCTTGCTTTGTCCCCATCCCCACCCCCAGGCTGCCCTAGGCCTGGTGGGCCACCCCTCTCTATGCAAACACGTCAAAGCCATGAATGCTGGAACCCAAAACTGACAAGGTTTATTTTTTTCAGAGCCAGTGGCTGGTCTTCCATTTACAGTGTCACTATTCCTTGACGGAGCAGTCATGTGCCGCTCTAGCGAAGGCCCTGGCCGGTGATGCTCGGCCTAATTGTTCAGCGTCGAGATGGCAACTCACGCGGTGCCCTAGGTGTGGCCTCGTGGTCCGGTATACGTGCTGCAAAACCCGCCCAATCCCCCCTCAGTTTAATTTTCTAACCTAGAGCTTAATTTCAATAATAGCTTTTAAGATACTTCTAAATTTTTATTTTGGCACAAGCGTAAAGACAAATAATATCCTCTCCCGTTATTTTCATAAGTAACCCAGATTCCCTGAGTTTTTAAAAACTAAAAACATCTCTAAACCTTTCTTATGTACAAAGTATCCCTATAATATTTAGGGAGAGGTGGGTAATAAACGTCCTGTGATGACAGTGTTTGGAATTTCTTTACGGATGAAAGTGGGGCACGAGCGAGACCACATCCAGCGTTTTCAATGTGGATGTAAATGGAACAGCAGCCCAAAGCCGTTGTCTGTGTGCTCTGCAGGTGCCACCCGTACACAGGGACCGCTCCACGTGTGTGTTAAGTGTTTGACTCCAACTAAGACCCCCCCCCCGCCCCAAACCAATCCTGCACATTCCAAATGCAAAGAGTACTCCGCCGGGAAAGTCGTTGTTTTCTGTTTTCCTGGCCGAGTCGCAAGGCAAAGACATGAAGGTGTCTGATGTGTGTGGACTATTTAAGAAAACACTACCAGCCAAGGAGCTTTCCCGCCTCCACTGCATTCTTCAGGGGATCCTTGTAAGGAAGTACTAGCGGCATCGATTCTCCTACGTTCCCCTTGGTCTGCGAGCCACTGGGAGTATCAGGACTGAGAATATGGCGTGATGAAATAGGAGATAAAAATTGAGTAGATGAAGGGATTTCATTTAATGTTGATGGAGCACTGTGCTGGGCACAGGCTACTCAGAGTGACATGCAGCCCTACCCTCAAAGAGCTCCCAGTCCAGTGCACTCCCTAGTCGGAAGCCGTGGGAGGCCGCGCTAATTTATTGTTGGATTGGTCGTTTGTTTTTCATGTCCTCCGTCCTCCTTCCCATCGCTGTTTCCCCCTTTCTGCCTTGGCCTGCTTTACTGATTTCCGGGACCAAGTCCTGGCTTCATCCTGCCCTTCTGAGATGGGGCTCCATTTGGAGTGGGGAGGAGGGGGTGAGCCGTGTGTGTGTCCTCAGAGGCACGGCAGGAAAAAGGCAGCCTTGTCCTCCCTCCTCACCAGGAGCAGAGAAGGTCTCACGGATGCCCAGAGTGAAACTGCTCTGAGTGTCATGCCATGACCAAGGGCGGATCCAGATTGTCAGGGGCTTCAGTGTGGGCATTCAAGAGGCAAGTCAGCGTATACGTAAGGCACATGTGGACTGTGAATGGCTTGATGATACGTCTAAGAGTGTATTCATTTGGGCTGAGGCATGGCGTTTAAGATCGCCTCAGTCAGATAATGTATTTCTGAAGATGAGGCTCAGTGACCCAGAGGATTCTCTGGTTATCTAAGAAACACACACTCCTGGTTCACAGACCAATTTGGGGACAGATTCTGCCACCCATTCACCATAGCTGAGGGCTGCACCTGGGGCGTACTGGCAGGTCGGAACTGTGGCTGGTTACCTTCCCGTGGGTGCAGGGCTTACTGGCATCTCTCAGGAGACCTGTCACTCTTACACTTTCTGGGGTCTGAGCTGCTTCCACAGGCCCCATCGGCTTTAGTGAGCCTCGCTGCCCTTCTCCCCATGCTGTTTGTGTTTGGAAGTCTATTATAATACTTCAGCTGAGACCAAATTAATCCTTGGTGCACAAAATGAGCTTAAAACGTGCCATTATTTAACAAGCTACCCCCGCCAGGGGGCGACCCCTGTCTGCAGGATCTGATTTGCCTTTTCTTTTCAGAATCATCTTTTGGCATTATTAGGGCTGTCAGCGGGGTCATGCCAGCATTTACCATCATGTCACTCATGAGCTACGTTGGTTTTGGGTAGAATCACGTAATTTATTGCCCAGACTGAGACTTTTCAGAGTGAAAGCAGGTCCTGTTAATAATTATGCCAGATCAGCAGGAGTGAGCTGGAACGGGCTCCGGCGGACTGGGATGTATGTTCACCCCGGTCATGGCTAGCCCGAATCGAGGTGGTTTCTAATTGTGCAGACTGACCGCATATATGTTTCTGTGTGTCTGTGTTTGGGTGCTTGTTAAATGGGGCTCATATTACTGGATAAGAGTCCCAAGGGAAGTGTGGCTTGCTCGTCTGTTATGTTAACAAGCTTTTCTAAAACTGCTTCACTTGTTAATTCATTTATTCCTTCATACATTGACTGTTTTTGTTCCTTTCCATTCACTTTGTACTTTTTTTTCCCATTAAATTTTGCATTTATTTTGAGTTTTTGTGGTGTCTTTTTTGGGCAGCAGCTTTTCTGATTTAACACGTTTCCTGGCCTGTTAGTCTGCTATGACTGTGGTAAAATACAGCTTGTCTTTCCTGTGAACATTGTGGGGTTGATCACCTTCTATAGCAGTTCTGTTTTAATAGTGACTCCTGCTGTGGGCATATGTGAAAAGCTCTGGAATGGGTGTGGGATGGAGGAGAAGTCATAGTTAGGAAAGAGCCTATGGTCCATGAATCATGAGTGCGTGATTGGGTGCAGGACATGAGAGAACGCAAGTGCTGCCTTTTAAGAGTTTACATCCTTGTGGAAGAGGCTTGACATGGGACAACTAACATCTGAGTTCTTATGGTGTGTCAGGCATTGTTCTCAGTTACATTACGTGCATTAATTCCTCTAATCTTTATAACAATCTCAAGATCAGGTACTATTTCACCCCATTTTATAGGTAAGGCACAGAGAGGTAATTACCCAAGGTCACCCAGCTAGTAACTGGTAGAATTGGGATTTGATTATTGGTGGTCTGTACCCTTAATTCCTGAGCTATATCTGCTCCTTGGCAACCCGGTGGGATGATGGAATTATAGTGAAATGTAGCCAAAATTAAAGTGTGCAGCTCGACGGTGTGGGTTGGTGGACCTGAGATGGTTTTGTGGAGGTGGGATGCCCTGGTAGGTGAATATTTGGCTGAGGAAGGGCAGACTGGTGGTTGAGGGAAGCGATGACAAGCTTGTGGATCCATTTGCCGAAGAGCTTTCTCTATTGGGCACTAGGTTAATTACTGGGAAGACCAAAATGAGGGGGGACTAGGGTCATGAAGCTGATAGCCCACCAGGGAGACTTGTATGCAGACACCCCTAATGAACGTGCAGCTCAGGTCTCCCTGTGGGGAGGCAGGTAGCAGGGAAGCAAAGCCTTCACTGAGCTTTGAAGGACGAAGACTCTGCAGGAGACCAGAGGAAACAAAGGCCACGTTGGTAGATGGAACAGCATTGTACAACTCAGCTCACCCATCTAGGGGAAGGAATGTTTGGACAAGTATTGAAAAGGCCCAAGATGCTCCCCTACCCTGTTCTTAGCCCATCTGCCTGAGTTTTCTCACCTCTCCATTTTCTGCAGCTACAGTCCTTCACCAGTCCCTCCCCTTCTGTAGACAGGGACAAAAACAAGACAAATTGTGTCCATACTTCTCCCACCACGATGCCCAATCTCTGATCTGAGGTGGGATAGGAGTTGCTTTAAAAAAAGAGAGAGAGAGAGAGAGAGAGAGAGAGAGAGAGAGGAAGATGGACCTAGAATCCCAGGGCGAGACTCAACAGCCTAAAGACTTGTCTCAGACTCCCGAGTGGTTCTTTGGCAGTGCAGAAGTTTGCTTTCACAAAGACAATACAGTCACTAAAAGACAGAGCAACAGGCTGCCCCTTTTCTCAGGACAGGGCTCACAGATGTACCTTCTCCTTTCTCTGAGAGGTTAGCTTTGAGGATCCAGCTTATACGCAGAGCTACCTAGTTAAGAGGTGGAGACATCCCTGCAGTTCAGAATGAGCCTGTTCTCCACCGCTGCAGTCCCCACTCCCAGCACCAGGAAGGAGGCAGGGGGCAGCTGTGGCCCCAGGGGAGTTGCCGTGAGCAGCACATTGTGTCTCCACCTCAGCCTCGGTGCTGGACTACAGACAGCCGTGGCCGGGCCCCAGGAAGTGATATTCCAAGTATATGGGACTATGGAGTCTAAATGCTGGATATCCAGTACATTTAAAAATAAGATTCTGATGAGGTTGAAAGGAATTAAGGTTTATTTTTACAGAAGCTCCAACAAGCCAGTTTGTGTGGAGAACAGGTAGAGATTCACACAGACACTATTAGTGGTCTCTGACCACTCTGCCTCTAGTAGCAGGTTGTATTCCTCACGGCTTAGCCTATTTACAAAAAACTGTTCACAGTGGCAAGACTTTACAAATGACTGCTAAATGTGTGGTTCAGTCATTCATGTCCCCGACACTGCTTACACAGCTTCGTGGGGGCAGCTCCGCCTGCTGGCCTCACCTGCCCAGACAATGGCTCCATAGTGTCCTGCTGTCCGAGAGACAGCTGACTTCTCCCTCACAGCCGTGCGAGTCATCTCCTTCTAGCGGTAAGGTGGTGGGACCAAGCTCAGCCTCAGAACCTGCTCATCTCCACCTAAACCTCTCAGAACTGTTTCCCTCTCAGGGGTCAGCCGCCAAGATCATTCTTGAACATAAAACTCCTCTAAGGTAGTAACCTACTTTGCTTAACAGTAACAAAGGAAAACATGTTTGAAGCTTGATCCAGTTACCGTACATTAAACAAAGTGTATTTTATGATCCAGTTCTTATGAACAGAAGACATACGTCATGGCCACGTCAGGGGATATACATTTGGAGAGACAGTCCCATTTTTGCAGTGATGGGCAGGGTCACTGGCACTTGGAGTGCTACACATGTGCTTGGTAGAAGTCTGGGAAGCTGGTAGACCCTGGCCAGCTCTGGTAGGTGGAGCAGCACGAACGATCTGGTCAGGCAGAACCAGCCTGGCGCTTTGGTCCTGAGCAAGTCCCACTGCTGGCCTGACTCCATTTTCCTTAGGGGCCCACACCAGTCAGTGCTAGAGAGGGAAGGAAAACCAAGCTGCAGTATGAACATCCATTCATTTACGCTGCTCTCAGACCCATGGGAGAGGAGCGAGCAGGGTCTTGACCTGTCAGATCCTAGGAGGGCCCCCGACCTGCCTTTTTTCTCCTTATTGCCTTCTAAAGAGTCGGGAGCTTTTTCTCAGTTGCTTTTCAGTGCCTTCTTCCTTTCTTGTTACAGGTTCCATAAAGCCTCGAATTTAGAGGAGTCCCAGCAACAAGGGGTTGCCATGATGCTCTAAAGGGTACTAGGGTAGGGGCACAGAGGCTGGGAGGTGAAACAAAGTTGTCTGAGCCGGTGGAGGACTACAGACTTCCCAGGTGCTGCTTTACAAGTTCCTTGCAGTGGCTCAACTGCTCGATACTGACCTGTAATTAAAACAGAGTGGTCATCCTTGAAGCAGCACCATTTTACATTCCAAATAAAATGCTGAGTACTTAAATGTTAGCATAGAGTAATTTCAGGAAGGTCCAACCATTTGACTTAAGAGCGTTAACCCCACCATCTCAGGGACATCTACCTTCAACCCCAGTAAAACTGTCATTAGTCTAACTATGCATTTCCATCTTACCCTGTCCATCCTCAGGTGTTCTGACCCTTCAATGCCTGACTCATGGGACTCCAGTACCCCGTACCATATAGTCACATAAAAGGGAGGGGTCTGAAATTTACACGCTGCAATATTAAGCTCAGGGGTGCTTCCTCCTGAGCAGGACACATCCCCTGGACCTCACCCCAGCCTCTTAACAAGGGCTACCTTGAGATAAAGCTCTTGTCATGGTCAAGAAACCCACCCAGTTGGTCCAGTGAAGGAAACAGGTACCCTGTACTCATCCAGAGGGTATGCCAAGTGTGCAAAGCCTAGCCCTTAGGTAGACTCTTCACAGAGTCATTGTGGCCGTAACATCTTTCTGGAGCCCACAAGGGCCATGAAGGGTGATGTGTGCCATTTTGGGGGCAGAGTACATCAGCTAAAGGGGCAAAACTGAGAGTCTGGTCCAGGGCAAAGTTGATGTCTACCTGTGCTTTCTTTAGCAGATCAGATATAGGAGTACACCAGTCGGGCATGAGCCTCTCCAACTCTAAGGTGATGATGACCAAGGCCAGTGTGGAGCCCTTGAACTGCAGCAGCTGGTGGCCCGCCATACAGTGCTGCAGCTGCCTGGTCAGGGACGCGACGTGGAGGGAAGGATTCCTCTGAGGCAGCAGCTCCACCAAGTGGGGCCAGCCCAGGACCACCAGGGCGTGGAACTAGAGACCGTGGTTTTTAATGTTAGAACAGAAAACCCCATACCTTTCATATATCAATGACCAAAAGTGCAAACAAGTTTAATTTCCATCAGGGAGCATCCAGTGTTGCCCAGCCCCTTTCACTCATTCCCATCCATGGCCCCACACGGGACTTGAAGCTTAATACTCATTCTGTGGCCAAGCTGAACTTCAGCCTTGGAGAGAAAAGACAATCTGTTTCACGGCATGGTCATTAAGAGCTTAAAGTACCTAGATGACAATGTTTCAGTTCTGAAAAACAGAAGCATACTATTCAAGATTAAGATAGCAGAAAAGTTACTTGTATCTGTTTGACACCGAAGACACTGCAACTTGGCAACAGTGGCCAGTTTTCAGAATGAAACAGCCCTTAGTGATTTAATCTTCATGCTTCCTAACCGACCAAAACCCCATACATTTCCACATTGCATAATTTTGCCTTACTAACAGAATCATTCCTTAAGGATGATCATCATTCCCTAACTAAAAAAATACCAACTAATACGATATTTTTTAAGTGCCAGATCAATATGGTCTAAAGCCTCAACAAGGATCGTGTGTAGGTGAATAAAGACAGCTAAGTGAATGTGTGTAAAGTGTAGCACAAGCAGAGAGCTTTTTATGTACAGTATTCATAGAATGGAAAGTTAAATATTTTTGCAGTGTGTATTTCAAGAGAAACTCACCACAACAGTGCCGTCAAAAAATCTTTATAAAGTTAATCTACTGTCTTTTAGAAGTGGGAGTCTGGTGGAACTGTGTTGGATTTAAGATATCCATTTTCCCTCTTACATGTGTCATGAGCCCTGTGGGTCACCTCCCTGTGGTTCGTGTGAGGACATGTGCACGCCTGTGCTTTGCCATCCTACGTTGTGAACAGCTGTTCCGAAGGCGCACACATGAGTCTAGGGCAGACTCTGCAAACTCCTCGTACTTACTATGGTCAAGAAGTCAAGCGGCATCGCAATATAGAGGTCCCAGTGCAGTCTGTCCAAAATAGCCAGCTCTATCCTCCGCAGCTCGCCCGGGGTATAGCCAGAGCCATAGTGCTTTATGAAGTCTTTTACGCGTGGAATTAACTGTAAAAAGAAAATAAAGAGGCCAAAGCCCTGTATCATGTCATGGTAACTTCTTTTCTTATCCATGGGAACTGGGCATCCGTGACCCTAGGAGAGTTGTCTTCTAGTGACGTGCCACAGAAAATGCTTCTGACAGAAAAACCACATCGGATTTTGGCCATGTGTCAAGCCCCAGGTAGTTATGACAACGTGTAGTGATTGTCACATGGTCCCGCCCTGCAAACAAGGTTTTGTTTAATTGCAGTGTTATGTTCATTTCAGGTGTACAATATGGTGTTTCAATGCAAACAGGCCTCGATCCACAAACGCGCTCCAGCTCATGCCCAAAGGTGCTTTGGAGGGTGGGGCTGTGCCGTGTCCCCCCCATTCAGCCGCAAGGACTCACCCACGGTTTTTATTCTTATCATTCCTGTTCCCGAGCCCCACCGTGATCACTTGTCATAGAGAGCAAAGGTAGGTCTTTGAGCTTCCTGGTATGCACCAGGCAGGCTCACTCACAAAACCTCTCATGGTTTTGGCAACACCGTAGCTACAAACACGTTTCCTTCAACCTTGATTTCAGGAGGTTCGGTTCTGAAAAAACAAGGACTTTTTCCCAGAGAGACTTGTAAGGCTTGTCTGTGAGTACACATTCAAGGACCAGGTAATTCACAGACTAGTTTACTTTTGTAGGTAAACCAAGTATTATAACCTCCACAAACACTTCTTTTAAGGGTCTTTTACTTGATTTTCAGTTGGAAAAAAAGCAACTTTGGAGGGGGGCACACATTATATTCTAATGAACAGGGATTAAAAGCATTTTTAGTGAAGGTTTAGAACTGGACACACAAGCGATTTTTTCTTATCCCTTGCACCCTGAACTCAGCCAAGGGGGCCCCTGTGGAAATGACAGCCTTCACTATCCCTAAAGGGGGAGAGGTTGTGGAGAGGGAAGGAGGGAGGTCCGGGAAGGGTATTGGGAGAAAATCTTGTGAACAGAAACTACAGTGAAACTGCCAAGTTTAACCAAGCCTGAAGCACTTGTGGGGGCATCGTCTCTACCTGTGGCACATGGCCCTCCTGCCTCTCTCAAGAGAAGGGTCCCAGAGTCCCTGAGGACCAGCTTCAGCGACACAGACAAGTCCTTAAGTCTCAACAGGTTTCTAGGTGTGGACATTAGGCCACATGGTTTGGGAGGCCTTTTTCCTAGCTCAATAACAAATGGTTCTGTTCAGTGGGAGGTGGGATCAAACATCAATCAATAAAGATAGATTGATCAGGTCAGGCCTCTAGGTTTGCTGGACCAGGAAAATTCAGCTGTTTTAAGTGCCCATTTTGGGGTCCTGGGGTCCAAGAAGGCTAAAGGTGGCACAGCAGAGATCCTGGGAACTTAATGAGTTTTCCACAAAGCCCACCATTCCTAAGGCCACAGACCTTCCGAGAAGTCTGAGTGCTCCAGTGTAACACTCCTATCCCTCAAAAGCTGCCCGAAGTGGACTCCCGGGGATGCCTACCTCCTCTTCTTCGTTAAATTTGGCAGCAAGTCTCAAGGAAGTAATCATGACACAATGGAGTAATCTCTCTCTTATCTGCAGTATGGAACAAACACATTTGACCAGAATATGAACGCCAGGAACAAATGGTCAAGCACCAGTGGGTTTCTTTGGGAAATTTAAGTATTTTTCCCCTTTTTTTCAAAAAGAGATGTATTTTATTCCTCCACAGGTTACTGCTATGCTTTCCATTTGGCCGGTGACTATGCCCCTGATTTCAGAACCACCAATGACTTGTCAGTGATCCTTTGCTAGGGGGATGAAAGATGGTGGGAAGTACAGCACTTTCAGGGAATGCATCATGGCCACAGGCTGCAATGGTCAGATCCAGACAAACACACCCCACCTCATCACACAGTAGGTCCTTTCCCAGCTAAGACCCCTCAGAGGGACAGCCACAAAACATTGAGCCAGATAGGCAGGGTCATGGGATGTAACCCTCAGTTTATGAGCCTCTGAGCATCTGGGACAGCGCACCTCTCAGACAGCAATCGGGAGCAGAGGTCAGTTTCCTCTCCCACCCTCTGTTACCATCCCCAGAGGTCCCCTACCTTTACTGAAACCAGTAGGCGGCTGAAGGTAGTGAGAGCCAGGTTAAAAGTAGTTTGGGAGAAGTTAAAAATGTTCTGAAGCCCCAGGAGGGAGAAGTTAAAAATGTTCTGAAGCCCCAGGAGCGAAGACACGACTTCCTGGACCCTGTGGCAGATCTCAGCCTGTTGGAAAGAGGGGATAGGGGAGGGCAGGGAAGGTCGTTGGTGGGCAGTGTCGGTCCGCCTGGGTGGGCACAAACCTCCTGAAGGTCACGAGAGGGGATGTGAGAAGCCCCTGCACCTTAAACCGCGATGGGACTAAGTGCCTGTTGCTCAGTGGCTCACGGATTGAGATGGTCCTCGCGCCCGTGTTGGTCCCAGGAGGTTTTCCAACTCAGGCCCTCTTTCGAAGCACCTACCAGAGAGGCGCACTCTCTGCGAGAGGGGCTCCGCGACTGCCGCCTCGTGCCTCGTGCATGGCACGCACCTGGTGAAGGTCCCCGCCTCCAGGGTGCTGCTCACCTGGGTGCGGGCGCAGGTGGAACCCGGCCGCGTCCCGTGCGCGCGCGCGGGGAAGTGGGTGAACGTGGTCCCGGGAGGCCCCGGCTGTGGGGCCCGCTACCTGGGGTTGGCCGCCACGCCAGAGGCGCGCCTCGCGGCCCAGAGCCAGCTGCAGGTGGGCGACCAGCCGGCGCTCATCCAAAGGGCCTCTCCAGTCGCACGGCACCCGCGGGGTTGAGGCCTGGAGGGGTGGCCGCGGGAGCTGCGGACCTGGCGCGGCGCCGAGAGAGGGACAGGCAGCTCGGGGTCCTCCCGGTGACGGCCCGGAGAGCCACGGGTTCCACCAAGGTTGCGGGAGAGGAACGCCGAGGGCCGCTTCGCCCAAACGCGGCTCTGATCTCACCCCTGGAGCCGAGGGTTGGGAGGGGAGCCGCCCGCCGGAGGCCATGGCGAGCGCCGACTCCTGGGTCTGAGTCCAGGCATAGCCGGCCTTTTATAAGCCGGCGCGGGGGCTTGCAGCTGGGGCCCCGCGGGGGCTGGGCGGGCTGGGCGGGCCCACCACCAGCCCGGGCGTGCAGCAGCTCCTGGCACGCCCAGCCCGCTGGGCTGTCACACTCGCTCCCACCGCGTGCAGGTGTGTGAGGGATCCTCTCTCCTCTCACTCCCCCCTTCCCCGCCCCCCCCAACTCCGGCTGAGCGCTTCTTTCCCCACCCGAAACCTCAGGACCGGAGTCCCGAACCCAGGATGGGGCAGCTGGTGAGCATGCTGGCCCTGGAGAAGTGCACCGGACCGCAGACCCTGCGTCTTATCTCACAGGAGGGCTTTGGAGCACACAAGACGACGTTGAGAAGCGTCCAGAGCGCTCCTCAGTCAGACAAGCTTGAGATGGAATTCTGACTCTGTGTGATCTCGTATATGGGACTTGGGCTTTCAGTCCTGTTTACTTGTCTAGTAAAAAAGGGCAAAATCTGCCTCACAGAGTAGTTCCCTCATGCATACATTTTTCCGATCAGCAGTTATTCAGTGAAGGCCTACAATGTGTTAGGACATAACAGTGACTAACAGCAGACATGGAATTTACATTCTGGCCAAGAAAGAGATAATAAACATGAACAGAATATACAGAAGTCCCAGCGATTTCACTTTTAAGTATATGCTCAACAGAAATTCATACATGTGCACTAAAAAGACACATAATGTTTACGGTCAGCAGTATTTGTAATAGCTTCAAATGTCCATCAGCAATTGAATGCAATAAACACATTTTTGTATGTTCACACTACGGAATACTACACCACTTGAAAAAGAATGGACTAACGCTACACCCATCAGGAAAAAAAATGTCACAAACATAATACTGAATGTCGAGGGACAGAGACAAAAGACGTCATACTGTATAATTCCATTAATGTAAAGTATAAGAACAAGAAAAACGAAATCTGTAACGTTGAGAGTTAATATAGTGGTTATTGTTAGAGGGCAGTGGATAGTGACTGGGAAGGAACACAAGGAATTTCCAGGGAGCGGGTAATGTTCTGTTTCTTGATTTAAATGCTGATTACACAGATGTGTTGGCCCTGTGAAAACTGATCAAGCCATGCATTTTTGATTTGTGCACTTTTCTTTATGTGAGATATATTTTTTATTAAAGTTTACATTACAATAATTTACATTAAAATATATGGGAATGTCAGAAGGAGAAGAAAGAAAAAGGAATAGGAGAAATATTTGAAGTGATGATGACTTAAACTTTCCTTAGGTAATATGAGACACCAAACCACGGAAGCAGGAATCTCAAAGAAGAGCAGGCAGGATAAATGCCCCCCAAGTATAGGCATATCATTTGAAAGAAGCTGGGGGGAGAGTGGGGAGATACTTACTATAAAAGAGCAAAGATGTAAGAATTACATTGCAGTTCTCTTCAGAGCTTGGCAAGCAAGAAGTGGACCGAAATATTTAAAGTGTTGAGAGAAGAATGCTACAAACTTCGAATTGTGTGTCTAATGAAATTATCTTTCAGATGAAGAAATAAAGATCTTTTATATAGAAGATCCTAAGGAATCCACTAAAAAATTATTAGAAGTGAAAAGTTCGTGAAAATTCAGAGTACAAGGTCAGTGTACTAGAAAGAAAATCAATTTTTTATACACTATCAATGAACAATCTAAAAATAAAATTAAGAAAATAATTCCAGGGACACCTGGATGGCTCAGTCAGTTAAGATTCCAACTCTTGATTTTGGCTCAGGACATGATCTTATAGTTGGTTGGATAAAGCCCCGCAATGGGCTCTAGTCTAACAGCATGGAGCCTGCTTGAGATTCTCCCTCTTTCTCTACCCCTCCCCTGCTCACACTCTCTGTCTCTCTCAAAATAAATAAACTTAAAAAAAAAAAAAAGAAAATCCATTTTCAATAGCATAAAAAAGAATATACATTGAAAACTATAAAATATCACTGAAAGAAATTAAAGAAGACCTAACTAAATGGAAAGGCATTCCATGTTCATAGATTAAAAGACTTGCATCATTAAAATGGCAATACTGCCCAAATAATTAATCGGTAGATTGAGTGTAATCCCTGTTAAGTTTCCAGGTGCCTTTTTGCAGAAATTTACAAGGTGTTTCTAAAGTGTCTATGGAAATGGAAGGGATTCAGAATAGCCAAAACAATCCTGATAAAGCAGAACGAAGATGGAGGGAGGTCTCATACTACATGACTTCAAAACCTACTACAAACCTATAGCAATCAAGGTGTATCAGCACTTAGCCATATAGATCAATGGAATTGAATGGAGAGTCTGGAAATCAACTGTCACATTCATGATGAATTGATTTTTGGCAAGGGTGCTACAAGTAAGTAGTTCAGTGGAGGGAAGAATAGTTTTTTCAGCAAATGGTGATAGGACAGCTGGATATTCATATGCAAACAATGAGGCTGTATCCCTGTATCATACCATATACAAAAATAATTCAAAATACAGCATAGATCTAAATGTATGAGCTAAAACTATAAAATTCTTAGAAGAGTAAGTCTGCATGACCTTGGGTTAGGAAATGGTTTGTTAGATATGTCACACAAGTACAATGAAAGAAACAGCAAAATAAAAAATATATAAATTGCATTTGATCTCAATTAAAAACTTTAGAGCAACCCACAGAGAAAAAATTATGCATATTGTGTATCCCAAAAGGGACTTCTCTTTACGATGTAGAAGGAATTCTTCCAACCTTATAATGAAAAGAAAAATAAAATGGGCAAAGGGTTTGCATGGATGTTTCTGCAAAGAAGACATTGAATGGTCAATAAGCAGGTGAAAAGAGGTGCATCATTAGTTATCGAGGAATTGTAAATCAAAACCGCAATAGGGTCCTATTTTACACCAGTAGTATGGCTATTAAAACACACACACACACACACACACACACACACACACACACACACACAAAACAAAACAAGAAAGTAGCAAGTGCTGGTGAGGATGTGGTGGAATTGTAAACCTCATACATTGCTGGTGAGAATGTAAAATTGCTGGTGGTGTGGCCACTGTAGAGAACTGTTCAGTAGTTCCTCAAAATGTTAAGCGGTACAGTTACTGAATGACTCAGCAATTCCACTTGTAGGCATATTAGATATAAGAGAAATGAATCATGTTCACACAGAAACTTGTAGCGGCAATATTCGTAATGTCCAAAACGTAGAAATATCCCAAATGTCCATCAACTGACACATGTATAAAAATGTGGTATATCCACACAATGGAATATTACTCAGCTTTAAAAGTAAAGAATTACTGATATATGCCATAACAGGGCTGAAGCTTGAAAACATTAAGTGATAGAAGTCATTCACAAAAGGGCACATATTAAATAATTCAATTTATATGAAATGTCCCAAATAGGCAAATCTATAGAGACAGAAAGTAGATTGGTGATTGCCTAGGGCTGGGATGTTGGCAAGGTTGGAAGTCTCTTTTTGGGGTGATGAAAATGTTTAAAATTGATTATGGTTATGGTCTGTGTATATAATAGAAACCATTTAAGTTCACGATTTAAATTGGTGACTTGTATGATATGTGATTTTATCTCAAGAAAGCTATGTATATGTATTTACATAATACATATTATATATACAGTATATCAGATGGTGATAAGTACTACAGAGAAATATGAAATAGGGAGAAGAGATAAGAAGATGGGTGTGAAAGCGGAAGTTTTAAGTAGAACGATCATGGTAGGGGTCATTGAGAAGGTGATATGTGAACAAAGACATTCTGAAATTGGTGATGAAGTCACGAGGATATTTAGGGGGAGAGCTTTCGAGGGCTTAGGCTTGGATATGAGCTTTGTCACTGCCCATACGTTTGACCTTGGACAGGTTACTTAATGGCTCTGTGCCTGAGTTTCTTTATCTGTAAAATAGTTGTTCCTATTTTCTATTAAAATGACTAATAGTACCTATTTCAAAAGGTTTTCCTATAGATTAAATTAATAATAAAAAAGAAAGTAAAGCACTTAGAATAGTACACTGGCACTAAGTAAAATGCCTTATAGATGTTTTTATTATCTCTTACTGCAAGTGCAAAAGCTCTTTCGTTCTAAGATGGAACCATGCCCGGAATGTCCACTGAACCAAGGAGGCCAAGTGTGGCTAGTGCAGAATAATGAACAAGAGGGAAGATTGTAGGAAATGGGGAGAGGGCCTGTGACTTTCAGTTTGTGAGACAGGAAATCATTGGCAGGTATTGAATAGAGAAAAGACATTATCTGATTCATGTTTAAACACCATCTTTCTGGCTCCTGTACTGAAAATATACTAAAAGAGGACAAGGATGCACTCAAGGAAACCACTTTTGAGCTGTTGTAGTAATACAGATGACAGGTGATGATGGTAATGAGAAGGGGTTAGATTATGGTTTTGCTTTGAAGACAGTAACACAAGCTCTACCGAAAGATTGGATGTTGGATATGAGAGAAAGAGACTGGTTTGACCTGAGCAATTGTCAGGATTCAGTTTAGATTTATTATACGGAGGCAAGTCTGAGAGGGCACCTTTTTTTTTTTTTTTTTTTTTAACCTTTAGCTAAGGGTTTGGGGTGGGGATGGGCAGTAGTAGCGTGTGTGTGGGCAGGGGCGGGAATCAATCTTTCAATTCTGGAGAATGATGATCTTGAAAAGCCTATCGCATATCCAAGTGCAGTAGTTGGTGTTCAGAGCAGAGTTTCGGACTGGAAAGAAGATAGATCAAGATAGATCATTCGTTCTTTCACAAATAGTTATTGAAAACCTACTCTGTGCCAGATCCTATTTTAAGTCCTATTCTAGGCTCTGGAGACATTTGTGAAAATACCTACAAAGCCACTCCTGTCCTCATCTGTAAGAGAGACAGGTGATAAACAAGTCAGCAATCATGAGTGCGAAGTCTTTAGCTCTCCAGATGGACACAGTGTACAACTGCTTTTTTTTTCTTCTTAGGTTGTTTTTAATATTGGGAATATTGCAAAAGCCAGAAAGGTAGTCGGGGGATTTAGGAGCTCCTCCTCCTCCTTACTGGTAGCAGTCAGGTACCCCCTTCCCTATGCGGGCCAGAATTCCAGCGCAACCAAATGGTAGCATTGCGCAGGCGCAGACTGATTCCGGCGTCCTAGGAGACGGACTCGGAAAGCCTCTGCGCAGGCGTAATTCAGGAGGCCGAGGGAGCTTGAGGCCCGGGGATGGGGCGGGGCGATCCCACAGTGCGCTTGCGCACAGCCTGTCCTCGCTCGAGGAGCCGCAGTCTCGAGAGCGCCAAGGCGGTATTTCGGTAATCTCTGACAGACCTCTCCCGCGAACCCGGCGCCGTTGGACTGCGCCCAGGGCGGGGACGTCGGCCGGGCACAGGAGGCAGACACGATGCCGGTGAGGAGACTCGCTCGGCCGCTGGGATTCCTCATCCCAGCGGCCTGGCTCGGGGGCGCGGCTGTTGCCATGGAGGCGCGGAACAGGCAGGCGGCTGGGGTGGGGCGGGGCAGGGTCCGGCTCCGCGGGCCCGAGCGGTTGGGGAGCCAGGCGGTGGGCTCCGGGCCCGAGAGGCTGTTGCCGGTCCTGGGAGGGGCCCCGGGCAGGCCCTGCAGCCTTCGCGTGCGCTGCATCCCGCAGGGCCTGCGCTGCTTGACATAAAGGCACAGCGCCTGAGGATGCGCTCTCGCTCCCAGCCCTGCAAAACTGAGTAGGGCGCCTGGGAGCGGCCGCGGGGGGTCGGCTTTGGATGCTCCACACCTGGTGGGCTCTGGACGCCTAGGAGCCCAGCTCAGGAAGGGAGCGAAACGAGAGCTGCCTGCTCTTACTCCAGCCCTTGACTCGAGCTGTCAACCCTGTCGTCGTGCTTTAGCTTACAGTCCAGAATGTAACCGTAGGTGTCTTTGTGTGTGAGGCCGAGGGTGGGTTGTGGTATGTTTGTCTTGTAGGATTTCACAGAAGGTTATCGTACATTAAATAGGGGGCGTCCTAAGTCCAATATAGGGTCGGGGAGAACACATACAGCTTTGGTTGCTTTTCTTCTGGTTTCGAGGCCTCGGACAATTACTTAATATTTCTGGGTTTTAATTACGACATAATTAAACTTTTCCTCATGGGGTTTTAGCAGGATGAAATGAGGTGATGCACAACGGAATTGAAGGACAGTGCTTGACATTTAGCATTAAATGCTCATTATTTGTTCCGTGGTGTTGCTTTCAAGTTACTTATCAGTTCATTCAGTAAATACTGGGTATCAATCACATGTTAGGCACTGGAGGTAAAATATTGAGCAAAACCCGCCAGGTTCTTGAGCTTGGGAAGATAGAAGCTTGCCTTAATGGGCAGAGGTGAAAATCATGTTGGTAGAGACAAGACGCTTAACAATAATGAAGCGTCTTCATTATTAATGGGTGGCATATAATAGAAAGTAGCTTCTGGTGAATTGTCCAGTGTTCCCATGTAGAAACGCTGGCCTAAAGATGTCAGATCACCTTTTTTTCTTTAAAAAAATTTTTAAAAACGTTTGTTTATTTTTGAGAAAGAAAGAGGAAAAGAGCAGGAGCCGGGGAGAAGCAGAGAGAGAGGGAGACACAGAATCCAAAGCAGGCTCCAGGCTCCGAGCTGTCAGCTCCGAGCAGGTCGCAGGGCTCAAACCCAGGAACCACGATATCATGACCTGAGTCAAAGTCGAAAACTTAACTGACTGAGCCACCCAAATCATCTTTTTTTTTTTCCCCCCAAGAGAATCTAGAAATTGTTCCTTTTGTGAAATTTCTCCATTTTTGAATTTTAGCAACTAATTAAAAAATATCTTTAAATGCTGAGCCAAACAAAAAGTATTTGTGGGCTGAATTTAGTCCCTTGAGTCCCAGTTTGCAACCTCTGGTGTAGACAAACAGGACAATCAAACATGAAGCAAAGCAAAGCAGAGTTGAAACTGGTTGTAGAAGAGGGAGAGAGTAGGGTGCTCTCAGGGCCTGTACCAGGATTTGACCTAGTTAGGGAAGTCTTTCCAAGTGAAGTGGCTGTTTTGCTGAGATCGGAGACTAAGTGGAGGTGAGAGTGAGGAATGTTCTAGGCAGAAGGAACAGCACATGGAAACGTTTGTGGTAAGAAGGAGCGTGGTGACAGAAAAGGCTTAAAAAAAACCCAGCGTGTGGCTGTGGTTAAGAAAGCCAAGCAGGGTAACTTGTGAAAAGAGTCTAGACCAGTAGACACGGGCCAGAGCCATGGCTTACAGATCTTACAGGCCACCTTAAGGATTGTAATTTTCATGCTGATGTCGGTGGGAACCATTGCAGAGTTTTCACTAAGGGAGTGACGTGATTAACTTTGTGTTGAAGCTGACTGCCCTGTAGGGAACAGACTGTAGGAGAACCTCACTAGATGCAGGTGTACGGTTTTGGAGCCTTATAATGCAGGGTAGGATACTGGTGACCTAGACTAACGAGGTGAAAGTGGAGAAGGGGAGAAGTATATTGCCTTGATACTGTTCAACTAAACGATTGAACTTTACTTTTTCTAATTGAAGAATAAATGACATAGAATAATTTCACCTCTACCACATGATTTACTATTTGTTTCCTTGTGAAATAATCCCCCCAGTAAGTGTAGTTACCACCCATTGCTGTATAGAGTTACATTTTTTTTCCTTAGGAGACATGTCAAGATACAGTCTTTTAGCAACTTTCAAATGTGTATTTTCAAATATGTATTATTGACTATTGTCACCATGCCATATATTATTTATGCATGACTCATGTATTTTATAACTGAAAGTTTGTACCTTTTGATCCCTTTTACCATTTTGTCCACCTCAGTCTGTACCCTGCTCCCCTCTGGCAATTACTATTTTCCGTATCTGTGAGTTTTGTTTTGTTTGTTCATTTGTTTTGATTTGTTTTTCTTAGATTCCATGTATAAGTGAAATCATACAATATTTGTCTATGTTAAGGATTATATTTTAACATAGAGTCTTAATCATAAAAGTTCAAAAATTGGAACTTTACAGGTACAGATGTTCATAAGGTCAGAGGCATACTAAAACATTTCTCTGCCATTGGATTTTCTTTTTTGTGTTTTATTTAATGTTTTCTTCTATAGAGAAGATAGACTACATATAGTCACATGATGAAAAAAATTTTTTACTAATGCATTGTAGAAAATAAAAGTGTCAGGGGAACACGGAACCTACTACTATACTCTTGATTAAAGTTGTTAACCAGGTTCACATGTATTTTCCTACAGGCAGGAAACTCAGAGGAAGTCAGGGACTTTTATGGAGAAAGACAGTCCATAATATACTGGTTCATTTTCTGCTTGAATAGCATTTTTTTACTATAAATGTTAATTAGATTTTCTCTCCCTTCATTTGTATTGTAAAAAAAGATTTGTCTTTTATATTTTTTAATAAGTTTTTTCTTTATATCTGTAAGGTCTTTAGTTGCATTTAACACATACTTGTGGAGTGCTTGATATGTGGAAGGTACTAAGATGCCAAGTAGCCTTTTTAAAATTTTAAATTTAATTTGCTGAAGGTAAAGGTAAATATTCATTTCATTATTTGTGAATATTTTCTCTACTAGATCAATAAATCAGAGAAGCCTGAAAGCTGTGATAATGTGAAGGTGGTGGTTAGGTGCCGGCCCCTCAACGAGAGAGAGAAATCAATGTGCTATAAACAAGCTGTCAGTGTGGATGAGATGAGGGGAACTATTACTGTACATAAGACTGATTCTTCCAATGAACCTCCAAAGACATTTACTTTTGATACTGTGTTTGGACCAGAGAGTAAACAACTCGATGTTTATAACTTAACTGCAAGACCTATTATTGATTCTGTTCTTGAAGGCTACAATGGTGAGTATAGAGTTTACTTTTTTTTGAACAACTTTATTGACATATTAATACCCTATAAATCCACCCCTTGTAATCCTACAGTTTGATGAGTTACAGTAAATACATACCGTTGTGAAACTATCACCACAATCCAGTTTTATGTCCCCCCCAAATTTCCTCATGTGCCTTTGCAGTTTCCCCTCCAGGCAGCCATTCACCTGCTTTTGTCTATAGTTCTGTCCTTCCTTGAAATTTCATACAAATCAAATCATACACTATCTCACCTTTATTATCTGTTTTCTTTCACTTGTATAGTGTTGTATATATCAGTACTTTGTTCCTTTTCAGTGCTGAATTGTATTCCATTTTATGAACGTACCTCCTTATATGATCTTTGACGGAAACCTGGATTGTTCCAGTGTTTTGGCTATTATAAATAGTCCTGCTATGAACGTTGTTTATTAAGTCTTTGTGCAGACAAATTTTAAAATTTCTCTTGGGTGGATACCTTGAAGTGGAATTTCTGGGTCACATGGTTAATGTATATTTGTTTTTGAAGAAATTGCCAAACTGTGTTCCAGAGTAGTGACTATTAATTTTTTTTTCCTCATGAGCATGGTATGAGGGTTCTAGTTTCTTCACAATCTCACCAACATTTAGATTATCAGTCTTTTTAATTATAGCTGTTGTAGAGAATCTGTGGTGGTATCTCATTGTTTTAACTTGTATTTCTCTGTAACTAACAGTGTTGAGCATCTATTCATATACTTATTTTTTAAATGTTTATTTTTGAGGGGGTGGAGCAGAGGGAGAGGGGGAATCCCAAGCAAGCTCCATGCTGTCAGTGCTGGGCTGGATCTCATGAACCGTGGGATCATGACCTGAGTTGAAATCAAGAGTCAGATGCTTAACTGACTGAGTCACCCGGGGAACCCTGTGGGAAGGTTTTTAATGATTATGTAATAATATATGCATATTCAAGTTACCTATTTTCTTGTAGTGAGCTCTGGTAGTTTATCTTTCGTAGAATTTGTTGGCAACAAGTTGTTTATGGCAATCCTCTATTCTTTTTTTAAATGTTTTTTTATTTCTGAGAGAGAGAAATAGCATGAGCAGGGGAGGAGCAGAGAGAGAGGGAGACACAGAATCTGAAAGTCTCCACGCTTTCGGCTAGCTGTCAGCACAGAGCCTGATGTGGGGCTCCAACCCACAAACCGTGAGATCATGACCTGAGCTGATGTCGGACGCTTAACTGACTGAGCCACCCAGGCACCCCACTCTATTATTCTTATGTTAGAATGTGGTGTGATCTTTGTCATAAGTGATATTTGTATATGGTATATGATACATTGTAATTTGTGTCTTCTCTTTTTCCTGTGATTAGTCTGGGGGGAGGTTTAACAATTTTATTGATTTTATCAAAGAACTGGCTTTTGGTTTTATTAATTTTCCTTTATTTTTTTTTACATTTTCTATCTTGTGAATTTCTGCTTTGATCTTTATTTTTTTCTCCTACTTTATTCCTTTTTTCTGCTTCGTTATGGTGGAAGTTAAGGTCATTGTTTTGAGACCTGTGTTCATTTCTAATATAGAGGATTAAATGCTATGAATTACCCCCTAACTACTGCTTTATTAGCTTTGTATATATTTTGACAAACTGTGTTTTCATTTTCATGCAGTGCAAGAACTTTCTTCCTTCCCTTTGATTTCTTCTTTGATCCTTGGGTTATTTAGAAATGTGTTAAGGGGCGCCTGGGTGGCTCAGTCGGTTAAGTGTCTGACTTCGGCTCAGGGCATGATCTCATGGTTCATGGGTTCGAGCCCCATGTTGGTCTCTGTTCTGCCAACTGGGAGCCTGGAGCCTTTGAACTCTGTGTCTCCCTCTCTCTCTCTGTCCTACCCTGTTTGTGCTCTGTCTCTGTCTCTCAAAAATAAATAAATATTAAAAATACTTTAAAAAGTTAAAAAATGTTAATTTCCAGATATTTTGAGATTTTCCAGAGATCTGTTACTGGTGTCTAGTTTGATTCCATTTTAGTCAGAGAACATACTATGTAAAACTTGAATCTTTTGAAATTAGAGACATGTAGTATAACCCTGAATGAAGTTTATTATTAAATGTTCGTATAGTCTTGAAAAGAATGTGTATTTTGCTGCTGTTGGGTGGAGTATTCTATAAATGTTCATTTCATTACATCTGTTTGTTTGATAGTGTCATTCAGATTTTCTATATACATAATTATTTTCTACTTGGTGTGTCAGTTATTGAGAGAGAGGTATCGAATTCTCTTACTTTGTTTTTGTATTTACCTTTTCCTTTGAGTTCTGTCACTTTTTACTTAATGAATTTTGAAACGCTCTGAGTAGGTGCATATATGCTTAGGAACTTTACATTCTTGTGGTGAATTAATCTCTTTTTCATGATGAAATTACTCTTTTTATCCCTGGTAATATTCCTTACTCTGAAACCTACTTTGTCTGATATTGATATAGACCTTCTAATTTTCTTTTGATACTGTGTTAACATAGTATATCTTCTTTCATTCTGCTTTTAACCTATTTGTATTTTTTTATTGAAAGTACATTTCTAGTAGGTAGCTATACTGGAAGTCACTAAGATTACAACATGTTTGCAGATTGCTAGGAGAAGTCAAGGGACTCAGCATATGGTTGTACTTACAGCTTTAGCTTATTAGAGCAAAACAGACACACATACGTGAGAAAGAAGGAAACAAAAGGAAAGGAAAAAAGGAAGAAAGAAAAGAAAGTAAGGAAGAAAGAAAGCAAAAAAACAGCAAAGGGAAAAGGTGTCTGGGTTGATGTATGGAAGAAACCAGGTACAGACTTCCAAGAGTCCTCTCCTAATAGGCACACAAGATGTGCTTAATTGTTCTACCATTGAATGTGACAGTACTTGTGAAGTGTTGCCTGTCAGGAAAGCTCTGTAAGAGACACAGTGCCCAAAGTTTGTATTGGAGCCTACTCATGTGGGCACCCTCAGCCAAGCACTTGCCAAGCTCCCAGGCTCTGAGGAGAAGGAAAGCAGGTGTTTAGCACAAACCACCTTGTTTATACAAACAGGTTAGGCACAGTGAGCTACTCTTACCAGATGAGGTGATGAGAACCCTTCTTAAATCCAAATTCCCCAATTCCCAGAGGCCAACGTTGAAAGCAGGCCTCTCAAAGGATAGCAGTCCCAGATCTGTTGTTAGTCTTTTCTGCCCAGCACGTATAGTTGGTAGTGTTTGTTTTTTTGTTTGTTTTTTTAAACTCAGTCTTCCTAACTCTCCTTCTTCATTGGGGGTATTGAGACCATTTATATCTTTTTGTTTTCTCTTTGTACTCTTTTCATTTGTTAATACATTCCTTTGTATTATTTTTATTATTCCATTCTTCTCTTTTGGCATATAGCAATACGTCTTTGCTTTATTTTAGTGGTTGCATTAAACTTTATAGTATAAATCTTTAATATATCCCACTTTACCTTCAAGTGATATTATGCTACTTTATAGTAAGAAATTTTGTAGCACTGTACTTCCAGTTGTCTCCCAAGTATTGTGCTCTTGTTTACTTCTACATGTTATACACTCCAAACCACCTTATTATTTTTGCCTAAACCATCAGTTATTTTTTTAAAGAGATTTAAATAATAGGAAAAAAATGTATATTTATTTATGTAGTTACTATTTTTGGTACTCTTTATTCCTTTAGGTAGCCCTATATTTCCATCTAGTCATTCTTTCTGCATTGAAAAACTTCCTTAAATATTTCTTAGAGTGCAAGTCTACTGGTGATGAATACTTTCAGATTTTGTAGTCTAAAAAGTATTTATTTTGCCTTTGTTTTTGAAAGAAATTTTCACTGAGTATAGGATTCTAGGTTGATAGTTTCTTCTTTTAATGCTTGAAAAATACTCCTCTCCCTGTCCTCTCTTTTGCATTTTTACCTCCTGGAATTCTGCTTTCCTTCTTATCTTGGTTCTTCTTTACGTAACATGTTTCTCTGGGTGCTTTTAAGATCTTCTCTATCATTGATTTTGAGGAATTTGATTATAATGTGCCTTGTTGTATTTTTCTTTATGTTCCTGTGCTTACTACTCATCAAGCTTTTTGGATCTGTGAATTTGTAGTTTTTGTCAAATTTGGAAAAATTTCAGTCATTGTTTCTAAAAATATTTTTCTTGTCCCCACCCTCTTCTTCAGGGTCTGCAGTGACATGTATATAAGGCTGCTTGAAATTGTCCCATAGCTCAATGATGCTGGTTTTCTTTTTTCTGTTTTTTTTCCCTCTTTGTTATATTTTTTATGGTTTCTGTTGATAAGTCTTCAGGTTTTATTCTGCAGTGTTGAATCTACTGTTAACCTTATCTCTTGCATTTTGCATCTCACACGTTGTAGTTTTCATTTCTAGAAGTTTGATTTGGGTCTTTGTTGTATCTTTGATCCATGTTCTTTCAAATTTCCATCCAAGATTTCCACCTAACTTTTTAACATATAGGATATAGCGTTGACTGATTGATGGATTTCTTCATTATGGGTTGTATCTTTTTTGCAAGCTTGGCAAATTTTGGTTGGATGCCAGGATACTGCGAGTTTTACCTTGACTCTTGAATGTTTTTATTTTTATAAATATTGATGAGCTTTGTTCTGAGTTGTAGTTATTTGAAAATGGTTTGATTGTTTCAGATCTTTTAAGATCTTTAGTTAGGCCTGGAACAGCGCTCAGTCTAAGATTATTTGTCTAAGAGTGAGGCAAGACCTTTTTGTACCTAATGTCCTGTGAATCACGAAGCGTTCCTGTCTGGCTGGTGTAAACAGGTACTGTTTCTGGCCTGTGTAAATGCCAGGGACTCTTCCTTCCAAATGATTTCTCATCCCCCACATTTCGATAGTTTCCTCATGCTCAGCTGAGTACTTAAGGAAGACCTGCAGACACCTGGAATCTGCAGTTTTGTGTGCAGTGTTGTCCTGTCTGCCACTGAGTCCTACAGACTATAGCTGTGTTGGGCTCTCTTGACTCTGGGTCCTTCTGGACTCAGGGAATCTGCTCATCACTTCTTGGGTTCCCCGTCCTGGTCTGTGGCTCTGATTCTCTCACAAGGCAGGAAGCTGGGCAGTCATAGGGCCCACCTTACCTGTTTGTCAGTTTTCAGGGGTCACGGCCTTTTCTTGACCGAGGTCCATTGTCTTGAAAACTGTTGTTTTGTATATTTTGTCTGCTTTTTGTTTCAGTTGGGAGGATGAATCTGGTCCTTCTTACTCTGTCTTTGTTGGAAGCCGAAGTGTCACAAGTTTAATTTTGAAAAAATAGAACTGTGTGTTTTAAAAAAATAAACTTTGTATTTTTTGTAGTCTGTAAATGTCAGGGGACTTTTCACCAGTTTTTCACCTATAATGATGCTGACTGAAAATTGTTGATAGTAACATAGAAAAACATTTGGAAGAAGGACCAAAATCAGGAATGCTGTAACATAGAATGTTACATTATTCAAATGTGGAAAGGTAAATACATAATTTCGACCATTTAAAACTTTAAAAAAATTAATAAACTTTGTTTTTTAAACAATTTTAGTTTAAAGCAAAATTGAAAAAGAGTACAGAGATTTCCCATATATTCTTTGTCCTCAAACGTATACAAAGTCCCCCACTCTCAACATCCTACACTACAGCGGTACATTTGTTACAGTTGATGAACATACACTGACTCGTCATTGTCATTTAAAGTCCATAGTTTATGGGGCGCCTGGGTGGCTTAGTCGGTTAAGCGTCCGACTTTCGCTTAGGTCATGATCTCGCGGTTCGTGGGTTCGAGCCCCGCGTCGGGCTCTGTGCTGACTGCCAGCTCAGAGCCTGGAGCCTGTTTCAGAGTCTGTGTCTCCCTCTCTCTCTGACCCTCCCCTGCTCACGCTGTCTCTCTCTCTCTCTCCTAGAAATAAATTAAAAATTTAAAAAAAAATAAAGTCCATAGTTTACATTAGGGTTCACTCTTGTTGTACATTGTTTGGGCTTTGACAAAAATATAATGACATGTGCCTGCTATTATAATATCATAAATCATAGTTTCATTCTGTGCTCTGCTTGTTTATCCTTCCTTCCCCTACTAAGCCTGGCAAACACTAATCTTTTCACTGTCTCCTTTTAGTTTCACCTTTTCTAAAACGTCATATGGTTAGAGTCATGTAGTATGTAACCTTTCAGTTTGGCTTCTTTCACTTAGTTAATAGGCTCTGAAGTTTTGCCCAGGTCTTTCCATGGCTTGATGGCTTATATCTTTTTTTGTGCTGGTAATAGATAATACTCTGTTGTGTGGATGTACCACATTTTATTTATCTCCTCACCTACCTACTGAGGGACATCTTAGTTGCGTCCCAGTTTTTGCCAGTTAGGATTATGCACGGATATAAACATCCATGTGCAGATTTTTTGTAGGCCTTCTGTTTTTAAGATGTAGTCAGGAAATAGGGAGATTAGGTAAAATTTCAGGTCATTTTTAGTTTTTAAAAAGTAGGGTTTTAAGAGAAGTTCATATGAAGGAAATGCTAGCATTAGGTTTCTTAAGTTGGGTATAAAAAACTAGGAATTTGCAGTCTCTCCTCTGAAAATGAGATGTGACTCTTTTATTCTAAGGCATTTCTGGTCCTCCTTTGTCAGCTCTAAAATTATAGATTAATATCCTTTTTAAATTAGTAATCTTCATATATTTAATGCATTCACAGAAGTTGCATTAGGAATTAATTTTGAATTCAAAACATTTCTGGCCCTTACATACTTCTTAAAAATATGAGTTCTGGAGCCAAATGGACTGTGTTCAGATCTTCTTTCTGCCACTTACTATGACATTGAACAAATAATTCAACCTCTGTAAGCCTTTGATTCCTCGACTAAAGCGTGGGAATAGAAACAGTGCCCAGCTTTTAGGATTGGGGGAAAATTCAGTAAGGATGCATGTAAAGTCCATGCTGAGCTCGTAGCAGATGATCTGTAAATGATAACAGTTGTGTCAGTTATCAAGTGCAGTTTGTAAGTTCATAATATTTTTAGCTTTTTTGAATGCAATAATGCATTCTTTATGGCAGAGTTTGCAATATTCAGTGAGTTAGAAAAAATTAAGACTTTTCTGATGTGTAAAAGATGGCTTCTGTTGTGATTAATTATTACGATCATTGTCACAGAAAGTCTGGAAATGATGATGACATAAGAGGTTAACTGCATAAAGTGGTAGTTGAAAAGCCTTTGTCATTTAGGCTGTGACTTCAAGTGCTGTGTTCTCACACTGAGCTGTCTACTGTGGAAATCGCACACATTCCTAGGGCTTCACTGAGCAAATACATCTCATCCCTCCACTTTCCTGCTTGACATATGCATTTATTTGGGTGTGTCACGGGCACTTAAAGCTCAGTGTGCCCCGAAATGAATTCATGGTCTTTCCATTCAAACTGTCATTTTTTCTAGTGGTGTTTACTATCTCAGTGTACATCATAGCCATACATTCCTTTGTTCAAGCCAGAAATTTGAAAGTTGTCCTGGCTTCCTTGCCTGGTTAGTTACTTCCCAGGTGCTCTTGATTCTGTTACATGTCTGTGAAATCCTTCCACCTTTCTCATTCCCTCCTGTCATCAGCTCCAGCTCTCTGGTTTCTTCACAAATCTCCCTTTGCCTTCTTCCAATTCTGTGTACACGGTGTAGCTGTAGTGATCCTGATTCACTCCTAATTGCAAAATCGTTCTTAGGCTTCACCTTGGTTTTATGCTCCATTTTAATATCCTTAGTATAGTCTTTGTGGCCCTATGTGATTAGTCTCCTGCTGATGCCTTTAGCTCTGTCTACATCCGTCTTCATTTTCCATCACTGTTTCCTTCATTTTAATCTCATTTCATTTCCTCAAAACCTCTCTTTTCTTTCTTGCCTCTCCCTATCCACTGTGTTGCTGTCTCTTACTCCTATTTCACATTGCATCTTCAACCTTAGATTTTCTGGAATGCCTTTCCTGACCCCCCATCTCCCCACATTTCCTCTTGCATCAGTTCTCCTGCCTACACTGTGTCCCTTTACTCTCATCTAGAGTTCTGTTTCTCAGTCCTAGCACTCATCCTCCTATAAATATTTGACCAAAATCTCCTTCCCAAGATTATATACACTGTAAGATGAAGGATTGTGTTTGTCAATGTGTCCCTGGTGCCTAGCACAATACCACACTCTGGTGTGTGGTGAGTAGTTGTTGAATGAATGAATTTAGGTGTTTAGAAAGTTTAAATTGTATCTATAATTACCTATAGTAATTGTATTGTCACCTTTTTTTTTGGCTGCCCTATTCCTTACAGCTTTTACTTAAAAAATACATATTTTTAAAGTAATGAATTTACTTTAGGATTAAGAAGAAAGAAAATACCATTTACTTTTACTCTGCCAGACATCATGCTGGTTTCTTGGAGTAGATTGTTTCATTTGGTTCTTACTATTAATGTCAGGGGTAATTATCCTCGTTTTACCAATGAGGAGACAGTCTCTTGGTAGATTGCTGTGTAAGGTCAGATGGCTACCCACTGGCAGATAGGCGAATTCACACTAAGGTCTCTCCATTCTAGAACCTGTATTCTTTTGTTCCTGCAATTGTACTGCCTTCTCCAACTTAATGTTTACATTAAGTAATTAACGTACACATTATAATAAATTTCTTATGCTTAGCCATGATGTAAGATTTCACATGTAGGGTTTGAAATACTTTTTATTAATAATTAGGAATATATCTTTGACTTTAGGGCTGTAACAGTGCTTGGCTTCTGTGGCTCAGAGTACATATTGTAATTGTTGATGATAAAAGTGAAATTTGTACTTGAGTAAATTTTAAATCCAAGGAAGAAATTGCATCACAGTGTCAAAGGAATTATTTTTAAGAGCTATTTTTCTGTAGCATTAGACTCTAAAAGTGATTGATTCTCTTCATCATTTTCAGGGACTATTTTTGCATATGGACAAACGGGAACAGGCAAAACTTTTACCATGGAAGGCGTTCGAGCTGTTCCTGAACTTAGAGGAATCATTCCAAATTCATTTGCTCACATATTTGGTCATATTGCAAAAGCAGAGGGTGATACAAGGTAAAAGAGAATTCTTTTATTTTCTAATATTCGGAAGTACAAACACAGGAAAGGCATATAGGCACATATCTTATAAACACATATGAAAACAGTTCTTAGAAATATTTTCCTGTTTTTTATGTTTTTTAAAATGATGTTTTATTTATAGATTTTTGGTTCGAGTGTCTTACTTGGAAATATATAATGAAGAAGTTCGTGACCTTTTGGGCAAGGACCAGACACAGAGGTTAGAGGTAAGGATAACTGGAATTGAAGTGCTTTCTAAAGCAGTAGATTGTTTACTAAATTAAAATTCCTTTTGTACAAAAGATACTTTTAATAGTTTACTTATTTTTTGACCTGGTAATATCACAATTCAAAATTTTAAATGTTGTGAAAATTTACGGATTGAAAATTTGTTGCTACTCCATTTTCTCCCCACCCTAAGATAACCACTGTCAGTATTTCTTCATTGTTCCTTTATGTAAATGCAAACACAGTTTTACTTCTGCTCTGTAAGTACCTCTACCCATGCATTGATCTGCACTTTTTTTTTAAAAATAAAAATCCTTATTCAGGTAAGTGTAGAGTCACATGCGTTTTTAAGAAGGAATATGGAAAGATTACCCATTACTTAGAAGTACCTTTCACACCGTTTTCCACAGTGGTCATATTTTACAGAGCTGTAGTACGGTTTCACAGCCATGATATTCACGTTGCTACAATCTACAGATTTTACTCAAGTGCTCCAGTTTTTCTTGTACTCATTTGTACTTTGTATTATTTTATCACATGTTTATGTGATCTATCCACTACCACTGTCAAGGTACTAAGTAGTTGTATCATAAAGATGCCCTCATATTGCCCTTTTATGACCATATCCACTTCTCTCCTGACTACATTCCTCTGTCCCCTTCCCTAACCCCTGACAATCCCTAATCTGCTTTCCAATTCTAAAATTTTATCTTTTCAAAAATGTTATATAAATAGAGCCATGTAATATGTAACTTTTGTGTTTGGCGTTTTTCACTTGGCATAACTCCTCTAAGGTTTATCCAAGTTGTTTCATGTATTGATAGTTTATTACTTTTTATGGCTGAGTAGTAATGTACAATGTATATATGTAAAGTTTAGCCATTCACCTGTTGAAGAACATCTAGGCAGTTTATAGTTTCTGGCTGTTATTAATAAAGCATCGATGAACATTTGTACACAGATTTTTTTAAGTTTATTTATTTTGAGAAAAGAGAATATGTGTGTGAGCATGGGAGAGGCAGAGAGAGAGCGAGAGAGAGAGAATCCTAAACAGGCCCTGAGCCATTAGCCTAGAGCCCAATGTGAAGTTCAGATCCACATACTGCGAGATCATGACCTGAGCCTAAACCAAGAGTTGGATGCTTAACTTCCTAGGCCACCCAGGTGCCCCTTCACACAGATTTTTATGTGAATGTAAGTTTTCATTTTCTGGTATGAATGCTAAGAGTACTTCACAATTTACTTTAAGTCAGAAATTTTTAAAGTGTCAAAAAAGAAGAAAAAGAAGGAGCACTTGGGTGGCTTAGTTGGTTTGAATGTCCGACTCTTGATTTCAGCTCAGGTCGTGATCTCACAGTTTGTGAGATCAAGCCCTGTGTCTGGGTATGTGCTGAGAACATGGAGCCTGTTTGAGAGTCTCTCTCTCCCCCTCTCTTTGCCCCTCCTTTGCTCGCCCTCTCTGTCTCTCTGTTTGTCTCAATAAAAATAAATGAACCTAAAAAGGAAAAAAAGGTCAACAGTAATGTGACTTTAAAAAAAAGGAAAAAGGAAAGAATAGAGGGGAAGGGAGGGAAAGAATAAAGTATTAAAAGTGTCAAAAATAAAGATATTAATTGTAGATGTAATAAAAAAAGTACTAGTAGTTTTAAGTGTTTCTTTTACCTAAAGGAAAAAGTAAAATATCTGATTGAGACCTAGTTTGTGCATGTTGGGATAATAGATTGTCATGAAAGACTATGTTCATGATGAATTTCAGAAAAGGGAAGTGTGAAATTACATGCATAAATATTAGAGAATCACAAAATTTGTGAATAGGTACATAATAAGGTTCTTAAGAGTTTAGCTGGTTCATATTCATTGTTTTTTTTTAGTGGAGATATAATTCAAAGAGGATAATATTCACCCTTTTAAATGATACATTTTAGCAGTTCTTAGGATATTCACAAAATTAAACAACACTCATTACCTAATTGTGGAACGTTTTCCTTACCCCCAAAAGAAATGCCGTACCTCTTAGATGTCACTCCCAATCCCCTCCCCAATTCCCTGTCCCAGGCACCCACTAATCTACTTTCTGTCTCTATAGATTTGCTTGTGCAGGATATATAATATAAAAGAATAATACAATATGTGGTCTTTTGTGACTAGCTTCTTTCATTCAGAATCATTTTTCATGGTTCATCCATGTTGTAGCATGTGTCAGTACTTAATTTTTTTGTCTTTGCTGAATAGCACTCCATTGTATGGATATACTGCATTTTGTTGACCTCTTCATCAGTTGATCATTTGGGTTGTTTCTACTTTTGTCTATGATGAATAATGCTGTTATAAACATATCTACACTTGTACAAGTTTTTGTGTGAATATGTGTTTTAGGTTCTCTTGGCTGTGTACCTTTGAGTACAGTTGCTGGGTCCTGTGGTAACTGTATCTTTAACCATCTGAGGAACTGCCAGACTGTTATCCACAGTGGCTGTACTATTTTACATTCTCACCACCAGTGGGTGAAGCTTCTAATCTGTCCGTATCCTTGTCAGTGCTTGTCTCTTCATTTAGCCATCTTAGTGGGTATAAAGTGGTATCTCCTGTGGGCATGATTTCTATGTCTGTGGTGGCCAGTGATGTTGAACATCTTTTCCCATGCTTATTAGCCATTTGAGTACCTTCTTTGGAGAAATGTCTGTTCATGTCCTTTGCCTGCTTTTAATTGGGTTATTTGTCCTTTGTTATTCGGTTATAATATTTCTTCATATATTCTAGATAGAAGTCCCTTAACAGTATATGATTTATACAACTTCCCCCCCATTTATGGGTCATCTTTTCATTTTCTTGATGGTTTCCTTTGAAACGTATAAATTTTTAATTTTGATCATATTTTGATTTATCCATATTTAGTTTTGTTGCTTGTACTTTTGATATTATATCTAAGAAGCCATTGTTTTATCCAAGGTCATGAAGATGTATGCCTTTGTTTTCTTCTAAGAGTTGTATAGTTGTAGCTCTTATATTTAGGTCTTTGATCCATTTTCAGTTAATTTTTGTATATGGTGTGAGGAAGAGGGCCAACTTCATTACTGTGCATGTGGACAGCCACTTGTTGCGACACTGTTTATTGAAAAGCCTATTTTTATTCCTCATTGCATTTTGTATTGACTGAACCAATGGATTGTGACAGTCTTTGCATATCAGTACAGGAAAGCCTCCTTATTCTTCTTTTTTCTTTTGTCCTTTTTAAAAGCTGCATACTATTCTTTTTCTTTTCTTCTTTTTTCTTTTGTCCTTTTTAAAAGCTGCATACTATTCTTTTTCTTTTCTTTTTTCTTTTGTCCCTTTATTTTTATTTTTTTAAATAAAATTTTTTTAAATTTATTTCTGAGAGAGAGAGGCAGTGTGAGCACAGGAGGGTCAGAGAGAGAGGGAGATACAGCATCTGAAACAGGCTCCAGGCTCTGAGCTGGCTGTCATCGCAGAGCCCAACATGGGGCTCGAACCCATGAGCCGTGAGATCATGACCTGAGCGAAGTCGGACACTTAACCCACTTTAAGTGGTTAACCATCCAGGCACCCCTCTTTTATCCATTTATCTGTTGATAAATGCCCAGTTATAATATAAATGAGAATAAAAGTACTGAAATAATAAAATGATAATATTTCATTATATAAATGCTTAGATGTGACCACACTCAATAACATAATGAAATAGAGGCATACGTAAACGTCATGAATGCAATCGCTACAAATGCACACTGTTATAAGCATGTTATATTGGTGACCTAAACACCTTGATGGGAGGGCCTTGGTGGTTCCATCAGTTAAGTGTCCAACTCTTGATCTCAGCTCCGGTCTTGATATCAGGGTCATGAGTTCAGGTCCTTTGTCAGGCCCTGTGTCGGACTCCCACTGAGTGTGAAGCCTTCTAAAAACAACAACAACAACGGGGCGCCTGGGTGGCTTAGTCAGTTAAGCGTCCGACTTTCGCTTAGGTCATGATCTCGCGGTTTGTGGGTTCGAGCCCCGCGTCGGGCTCTGTGCTGACTGCCAGCTCAGAGCCTGGAGTCTGTTTCAGTCTGTGACTCCCTCTCTCTCTGACCCTCCCCTGCTCACGCTGTCTCTCTCTCTTCTCTCCTAGAAATAAATAAAACATTAAAAAAATTAAAAAAAAAATAAAATAAAAAAATAAAAACAACAACAACAAACAAGAACAAAAATCAACAGGGATGTCTGGGTGGCTCAGTTGGTTAAGTGTCCTTAGTGTCTGACTCTTGTAAGATCAGATCCTGATCTTACAGTTTGTGGGATTGAGCCCCACATTGGGCTCTGCACTGACTGTGGAACCTGTTTGGGATTCCTTTTCTCTCTGTCTCTGTCTCCCAAAATAAAAAAACTTAAAAAAAATTTTTTTAACTCCCCCTCCAAGTAACAAAAACATGTGTCTCTATGTCACATTTTGGTAATTACTACAATATCTCAGAGCTTTTCATTATTATCATATTTGTTATGATAACCTTTGATCAGTGATTTTTGAATTTACTATTATAATTCTTTTGGTGTGCCATGAACCATGCCCACATAAAACAGCAAACTGAATAAATGTTGTATGTGTTCTGACTCCTCCACTGGCCATTCCCCATCTCTTTTCCTCTCCTTCTGGGCTCTCTATTCTCTGACACATACCAGTATTGAAATTAGGCTAAGTTACCGTATAGCAGCCTTTTAAGTGTTCAGGTGAAAGGAAGAGTCACACATCTCTTTAAATCAAAAGCTAGAAATGATTAAGCTTAGTGAGGAAAATCTGTCGAAAGCCAAGATGAGGTGGAGAATCAGGCTTCCTGAGCCGAACAGCAAATTTCGTCTGTAAAAAGAAAGTTCTTGAAGGAAGTCAAAGTGCTACTCTGGTGAACACATGAATAAGAAAGCACACAGCCTTATTGCTGAAGTTTTAGTGGTTTGGATACAAGATCATAGTAGCCATATCATTCTCTTAAACCAAAGCCTAATCTGGGGAAAGCCCTAACTTTCTTTAATTCTTTGAAGGCTGAGAGAGGTCAGGAGGCTGTAGAAGAAGTCTGAAGATAGCAGAGAGAGCAGAAGTTGGTTTGTGAGGTTTAAGGAAGGAAGCCATTTCCATAACATGAAAGTGCTAGCTGAAGTAGCATGTGCTAATAGAGAAGCTATAGCAGGTTATCCAGGAGACTTTGCTAAGATAATTCATGAAGGTGGCTACCATAAACAACAGATTTCAGTGTAGATGACAACTTCTGTTTGAAGAAGAGGCTATCTAGGACTTTCATAGATAGAGAGGTGAAGTCAGTGCCTGGTATCAAAGCTTCGAAAGACACACTGACTCTCTTGTTAGGGGCTAATGCAACTGATACTCTTAAGTTGAAGCCACTGCTCATTTAAAATTCTGAAGACTCCTAGGGCCCTGAAGAATTATGCTAAATATACTCTATCTTTCCTTTATAAACAGAATGACAAGGCCTGGATGACAGCATGTCTGTTTTATAACATGATTTACTGAATATATCTTTTTTAAATGTTTATTTTGCAAGATGGAGAGTATGAGTGGGGGTGGGAGCAGAGGGGGAGAGAGAGAGAGAGAAAGAATATATCCCAAGTAGGCTCCATGCTGTCCATGCAGAGCCTGACATGGGGCTTGATCTCACAAACTTTAAGATCATGACGTGAGCTGAAATCTAGAGTCGGATGCTCAACCAACTGAGCCACCTAGTTGCCCCAGTTTACTGAATATTTTAAGTCCACTGTTGAGACATGCTGAGAAACCTCAGCATCATGACCTCAGCTGAGAGTTGGACTAACTAATGTTCAACCAACTGAGCCACCCAGGCATCCCATGAAATTTTTCTTAATTAAGGTTTATACACACTTTTTTTAGGCATAATGTTATTGCACACTTAATAAATTATAGTATAAATATAATTTTATATATACTAGGAAACCAAAAAATTCATTTGACCTGGTTTGTTTCAGTATTGGCTTTATTGTGGTCTGCAGCCCAACCCGTAGTAGCTGTGAAGTGTGCCTGTGTTTTGTTCACTTGCGGAGGTCACTTCTAGGGCCTAACAAAGTGAGTTTCAGCTTTCTAACGCTGTATTTTAGGTAAACCTGTCCTAAAAAGGCCTTCAGATTTGATGAAAGTTCTCATAAGATTACTCATAGAAAGGTAATGTTTTTATATAGATGCTATAGATCTGATTATTTCACTCCATTGTTTGCAATCCTCCAGTGGCTTCAAGTTGCTGTTAAGATAAAGACCAATAATTGTGCTCTGTCTTATCTCCGCCTACTTCTGTAGCCAGGTATCCCGCCTGTTTCTCCCCGGCTTCCTACTCTTTTCAGCCAGTCTGGCTTTTTTGTTTTTCTTACTTATCCTGAGTGCTTACTTTTTTCCCATTTCAGGATCCCATCACATACTGTTTTCTTGCTACCCTAACCTGGATTGGCTGCCTCTTATTTCATCAAGTTTTAACTTAAATGTCATCTTGGGGAAACTCTCTGTTTTAGTTTTGCTATAATGCATTCTCATACTATCTTGTACTTTTTTGCTTCATGACATTATACCAATGGTTATACCAAGTGTTATTTTTCATTTGTATGTTTTTTCCATAGGTTGTCACCTGTGCAAGTGTAGATAGAGATTATGATTACCTTGTCCATGACTATATCATCACTGTTTAGCAGAGTGCCCACTGCATTGTAGATGTTTGATAAATAACTGTGGAAGATTATGGATATGTGCACAAAATCTTATGGTCATTTCTTTCTTTTGTTTATTTTTTTTAGGTTAAAGAAAGACCTGATGTGGGGGTTTATATCAAAGATTTATCAGCTTATGTGGTAAATAATGCTGACGATATGGATAGAATTATGACTCTAGGCCACAAAAATCGTAAGTGATAGTGTATAATTGTGATTGAACATTTATGTGTTGAGTAGACTTTTATTTATAAGAATGATTTTTTAAAAATCCTCACAGTGGACTCTGAAGGTTCTAAATTCCTGTTTTATGATTGAGGAAACAGACTTAGTAAGTAATTTGTCTAAGGTTATATACTACTCAGTAAGTGGCAGAGTGAGTATTTGAACCTAGACTGTTAATCAGCATTAACCAAGTTCTTTTAAAAAAATTTTTTTTTTATAGTTTATTTATTTTTAAGACAGAGACAGAGTATAATTGGGGGAAGGGCAGAGAGAGAGGGATACGTAGAAGCCAAAACAGGCTCCAGGCTCTGAGCTGCCAGAACAGAACCCGATGCGGGGCTCAAGCCCAAAAATCGCAAGATCATGACCTGAGCCGAAGCTGGATGCTTAACCCACTGAGCCCCCCAGGCACCTCTAACCAAGCTCGTTACTGCCTCCCTTTTCTTGTCTAAAGAATAAAAAACTTCAGCACTGTTTAAGCACACACTGCCTCAGGCCTAGAACTGGTAGTGCTGCTAGCAGCAATTAGACATCAGAGATTAAAAAAGTAAGAACATAGGAAGTAAACATGTTTTTACAGGTTTTTTTGACTAGACTATAAATCTAGCAAGCTCAAAGAAATTGAAGAAGATTTAAAAAATCAGTTGTGTTCTTATAAACCATGTAATAGAAACAGACCAAATGATAACAGGAAAATGAGCAAAGAATATATATGAATATGTTATTCACAGAAGAACTATACATAGCAACCAGCATATGAAAGTATGTTCACCATGACAAGTAATCAGGAAAATGTGTATTAGATCAGCAGAAGGAGATATTTTACCCGTTCTTTTGGATGAAGGATCTCCAGGTTCATGAAGCTCTGAAGATATGGGCACTGGTGATGGGAGTGTAAAGTGCTCCAGCCTTTCTGAAGGGCAGTGTAACAGTATCTGTTGATATTTTTAGAGTACATTCCTTTTGACCCAGAGTTTCTAACACTTATCTATCTACCTACCTACCTACCTACCACCTACCACCTACCTGCCTACCTATGTTGATACATAGGTAGAAAAATATTTTTTTTAATATTTAAGTAATTTCTATACTCAGAAGGAAGCTCGAACTCACAGCCCTGAGATTGAGTTGTATGCTCTTCTAGGCACGTGTAGAGGTCCAGGCACCTCTAGAAAAATACTTTTAGACATAAACAAAATGCTGTATTGCAAATTATTTGTAATAGCACAAGTTTGATGTAGTCCAGATAGCTATCAGTAAAACATTGGCTGTATAAATTATGGTACAGAATGACTATGGACCATAATGAAGTTATAAACAAAAAAAAAAAAAAAAAAAAAGTTAAATCTACATGTAGAGACCTGAAAGATTTTCAAGGTATATCATTAAGTGAAAAGAAAGCAAATCACAGAATAGTATGTGCTACATCATCCCATTTATAAATGTAAAAAAGCCAAATTGTTAAACAGCTGTGTATTTGGGCTGTGTGTGTGTGTGTGTGTGTGTGTATATGTGTGTGTGTATCGACTTGTGTGTGTGTTAAATACAAAACGAAAGAATGTTTAATAGTGGTTCCCTTTAGGGGAGAGGAAGTAAGATTGGACAAAAGGGATATACGGAGCCTTTACTTTATGTTTTTGGTTGTCTCTGTTTTCAAAATTTTTTATACCAGGAATATGATCATGTATTGCTTATTCTGTAAAAAAAATTTTTTGACTTAAGGTTCCATTCGCAGTAGTGATCAAAACTACCCACTAAGAATTGAGAATTGGGGTGCCTGGGTGGCTCAGTGATTAAACATCTGACTCTTCATTTTGGATCTGGTCATGATCTTGCAGTTTGTGAGTTCAAACGCCATGCCGGGCTCTGTACTGATGGTGTGGAGCCTGTTTGGGATTCTTTGTCTCCCTCTCCTACTGCCCCTCCCCAGCTCATACTTTCTCCCTGTCTCTCTCAAAAATAAATCATCTTTTAAAAAACAAAAACAGAGGGGCACCTGGGTGGCTTAGTCGCTTAAGCGTCTGACTTCAGCTAAGGTCATGATCTCACGGTTCGTGGGTTCAAGCCCCACGTCGGGCTCTGTGCTGACTGCCAGCTCAGAGCCTGGAACCTGTTTCAGGTTCTGTGACTCCCTCTCTCTCTGACCCTCCCCTGTTCATGCTGTCTCTCTCTCTCTCTCAGAAATAAAACATAAAAAAAAAATTAAAAACAAAACAAAACAGAAACAAAACAAAACAAAACAAAGAACTGGGAATTAATTTAATTTGGTATGTGAGTTCTAATGGGAGAAATAAAATGAAATGAAGACATTTTAACACCTAAGATAGCAGAGAGGAAAATACTCATAATTAATAGATTGAATCCAAGAATTAGATATTTAGTATACATATCCAAATAGAAAAGTTGTAACATAAAAATAGTAATTTTATCATACTGAAATAGTGTAAAATATCCAGAGGGCAATAGCAGAGGGAGGAAATGTGACAGTAAAAGCTGTTATTCTAAATAGATGAAAAATTGATAAAAGTATAAAATTAGTTCCCATTTTGTGTAGGAGGTCATAGTCCAGAAATAGTTAATTTTACACGTAAGAAAATAAGTCCTTTCATTTCATGAATGCGTGACCTGCTTAGCAACTAAAATGCACATTTAAGATAGTCTGTTACATTTGCATTGCGGACACTCTTGTGAATTGGCTGATATTTCTGTTGAGCAGTGTTTTTCAGCCATTAAACAATAAACAATAATCATTTTCCTTAAAAATATTTCTTTTTGAATAGTTAATCCATACATATGTTCTAAAATTCAAAAGGCACAAAAGTAAACATGGAAAAACAAGTCTTTCTTGTGCCTTTCTCATACCTAGTTCCCGCCCCTGGTGGCAACCTCCATTACTTTTCCTTTGTACCCTTCCTGATAGTCTCTGAATGCCCATGTGCAGTTTTACAGAAAGTGCTTGTTCTTTTCTGTAAAGTGCTTCTCCTTTTCTCAGGAGTCAAATAATTGTAGTATTTATTCACTTAAGGGTGTTATTTCAGAAATCATTATCACACGGTAGACCTTTTAAAATAAAGTATTTCACTGGATGGATCTACATAATGTATTTACCCAATATTTTATTTATGGATTTTTGTGTTGTTTTTACTCTTGCTGTTATGAGCAAAAGTATAGTAAATATTCTTATATATGTGAGTTTATATATACATACAGTCATATTTATAGGAGAAGTTTTCCTTGCCATCTTGAAAAACATAAATATTTAATTTTTTTCTTTTTTTACAAAGTTTATTTATTTTGAGAGAGACCAAGACAGCAATGGGGGGGGGGGGGGGGGGGGGGCAGGCAGTGCGCAGAGAGAGGGGGAGAGAAAGAGAGAATTCCAAGTATTCCAAGTAGGTTCCATATTGCCAGCTGTGAGTGCACATGGGGCTCTAAGTCACAAAACTGAGATCATGATCTGAGCCAAAACCAAGAGTTGGACACTTAACTGACTAAACCAGCTGGGCGCCCCTAATTTTTTCCTTATTCTAAAATAAATATTTTGACAAAAATTAAAGGTATGGAATTTTCTTTGTTTTATTTTCATATGTGATATGTCAGTAGGTTGGAGCATTGAGTCAACTTGACTGCTGCAAGCAGTTTTCTCCTTACGGATTATAACAGTGTAGCTTATCTTTTGCATTGCTTTGTTTTCATAACTGGACATAAAGAAAAGTCACAGTCATAAATAACATGCTGTACTTAGGTTGCAAAAAAAAATAGATACCAAAAATTTAATACCAGTTTTTTACATTACATGTTTCCTCTCACCCAAATTGAAAAATACTGGAAAGTGTGCTTTGATAATCGCATAGCTATAAAACTCTTCCAACCCTTTGATCCAGTAGTTCCAGTTTGAAAAATAAATCCCATAGACATAATCCTTAAGAGAAAGAAAGGTATGTGATCAAAGATGCTCATATTGGTGTTCTTTATGAGGACCTAAAATGGGAAACAATCCAAATATCTCTCAGGGAATAGCAAAGTTAAATTTAGTAAAATTGGCAGGTTGTTTTTGCATAGAAACATAGGAGATAATGTTAAGTGGAAAAAACCAGAAGATAAAATAATACTCTGGAAAGATGTATGTATATTACTACTTATCAGATGCTATGAAGTGGTGTCAGATCAGTTTTTTAAAGATTAAAAAAAAGGTTTTAATAGTGGTGTTACTCTTTTTTTAATATTTATTTTATTTATTTTGAGAGAAAGCACGCAAGCGAGCAGGGAATGGGCAGAGAGAGAGGGAATCCCATGCTGTCAATGCAGAGCCCAGAATGGGGCTCAAACTCATGAACTGCAAGATCATGACCAGAGCTGAAATCCAGAGCCGGACGCTTAAAGTGACTGAGCCACCCAGAGTACAGGGTGGATCAAAGGGTCAGAAGAGTTTTATAGCTACGTGATTAACAAGGCACGTTGCAGCAGTATTTACTTTTTAAAAATATTTAATACGCGGGGCGCCTGGGTGGCTTGGTCGGTTAAGCGTCCGGCTTTCGCTTAGGTCATGATCTCGCGGTTCGTGGGTTCAAGCCCCGCGTCGGGCTCTGTGCTGACTGCTAGCTCAGAGCCTGCAGCCTGTTTCAGAGTCTGTATCTCCCTCTTTCTCTGACCCTCCCCTGCTCACGCTGTCTCTCTCTCTCCTAGAAATAAATAAAAATATTAAAAAAAAAATTTAATACTCCCTGGTGCTAAACTTTTTAAGAATTTCCTTCCTTTCTTCAAGGTTCTGTTGGCGCTACTAACATGAATGAACACAGTTCCCGTTCCCATGCCATCTTTACAATTACTATAGAATGCAGCGAAAAAGGCGTTGATGGTAACATGCATGTCAGAATGGGGAAGCTCCACCTTGTAGACCTTGCTGTAAGTAACAGGATACTACTTAAGGAGTAACCCTTGTAGTTTTACATTTTATAAGTGAATAAAAATTCAGGAGAAAAATGTGTGATTTACATAGAGTTTTTAAGTTGTTTACTTGTGTATGTGTTTAACTTATTATTTATTATGGAATATTTCAAATGTATACAGAAGTAGTTAGAATAGTAGAATGACCTCCCTTGTACCCATGACCCAACTTCAGCTGTTACCAGTTCATGGTCAGTTGTGTTTCATTTTTGCCTTTAGCCACGTTTTCCCTTCCTGTATTATTATTATTATTTTTAAATGTTTTATTTATTTCTGAGAGAGAGAGACAGCGTGAACAAGGGAGGGTCAGAGAGAGAGGGAGACACAGAATCCAAAACAGGCTCCAGGCTCTGAGCTGGCAGCACAGGGCCCGACATGGGGCTCGAACCCACAAACCGTGAGATCATGACCTGAGCCGAAGTCGGACACTTAACCGACTGAGCCACCCAGGCGCCCCGCCTTCCTGTATTATTTTGAAGCAAATTCCAGATATCATATCAGATTTTTTCAGTGTCAGATTTTGTTTTAAATTGTCAGAGGCATATTCTGTATTTTTAATTTTTGCTTTATTTCTATCTTTGTTTGTTGCTAGGGTTCAGAGAGGCAGGCAAAAACTGGAGCTACTGGACAGCGCCTAAAGGAAGCCACAAAAATCAATCTTTCGCTTTCCACCCTTGGTAATGTAATTTCTGCCTTGGTTGATGGAAAAAGCACTCATGTTCCTTATCGCAACTCTAAATTGACTCGTCTTCTTCAAGATTCCTTAGGAGGAAATTCAAAAACCATGATGGTAAGACTTCATTGTGGAATAGTTAACGTCAGCCAAATTTCAGATTCCTATTTATGTATTGGCATGACTTTTTAAAAACTATTGATATTTCACTTTTTTGATTGTGGAAGAACACCTTGTATGCTAACCCATTTAATGGTGTTTGGAAATCGGTGTGGTTGATGCTTTCTTGTTCCAGAAGGCCAGAGAGGAACTATCTATGTTTCAGAAATTCTTTCTGATATATTTGTAATAGTAGTATTAATTTTGACTGCATCAGGGGTAAAATGTTTTGTATTCCTGATTCAACAGTGTGCAAATATTGGGCCAGCAGACTACAATTATGATGAAACTATTAGTACATTACGGTATGCTAACCGTGCTAAGAATATTAAAAATAAAGCTAGAATCAATGAAGATCCAAAGGATGCTTTGCTTCGTCAGTTTCAGAAAGAAATAGAAGAACTGAAAAAAAAGCTTGAAGAAGGTAACTTTTTCTTAAAATATTAATGTTAATGTTGGCTAAAAATATGTTGTTTAACCACTAAGTGTTCTAATAAAAAATCACTTATTATGTAATATCTGTGCATGTAATTTTTAAAAATTGATTTAATTTAAACCTCCATCTCAGTCCCCATGACCTTTTTACAGATTTTGTTTGACCACTTACTCCATAATGAATTTTTTTGTCTCCATATAAGAGTGAGTTACTATATATGTATTTAGGTGAAAATGAGCCAGAGTTGTTGTGAAAGGTATTGGGCACTATTGTTGAAAGTAAAGAAAGCTATGAGAGAGTCATGGGTAAACCAACTTTAAGTAAAAATTCATTGTTTGGCTTTGAAAATGCTTTCATGCTTAATTTGAACATGAGATTCTATTTGAGGAATCCTTTTCTAACAAGGTGTTAAAAAGTTAGAAAGTTTGAAGGCCTTGTTCATGAGAGTGAGAAATTTACCAGGTGTCATCAAGTGCTCAGTGACTCTATACTTCATGCTAAGAACAGATGGTGAAGGGCTGCTTTGCATAGCAGATAAACAGAGGGCTTTAGAATAGCTTTTTTATAGTTTATGGGGAAACTGGATACGTCAGATGTGAATTCCAACATCACAGATGTTTGGAAAGGGTACTGATTCAATAAATTTGAGTAAGATTATTGAGGAAAAGAAGTAATTGAGTTGCCTCTTAGATAATGAAATTTGGAATTTTAAATATGACCACTAGGTGGTATTTATAGTCAATATGTTTTAAAGATTTAAGTTTCTTAGATTTGTTAATGTTCATTTCATTCTTTATTTTGCCGCCTTTATTTTTTTACATTTTTTCAATGTGGCAAAATTCACATCGTGTAGTAATTACCATTTTAACTGTTTTTATTATGTTAGCCTTGTTCTGCAACCATTACTACTGTCCATCCCTAAAACTTTTTTTAAAATGTTTTTGAAATCTATTTCTGAGAGAGAGAGTATGAGCAGGGGAGGGTCAGAGAGAGAGGGAGACACAGAATCTGAAGCAGTCTCCAGGCTCTGAGCTAGAAATCGGACACTTAACCGACTGAGCCACCCAGGCACCTCTTAATCATCCCCAAATGAAACTCTGTACCATTAAACATTTACTGTCCATCCCCCTTCTGCCTCAGCCCCTGGTAACCCCTATTCTCTCTAGGAATTTGACTATTCTAGATAAGTCAAATAAGTAGAATCATATAATATATGTGCTTTTGTGTCTGGCTTATTTTACTTAGCATGAAGTCCTCAAGGTTCAATGATGTCACAGCATGTGTCAGAATTCCCTTCCTGTTTAAGGCTGAATGATATTCATTCTTTGTATATGCCACATTTTGTTTCTTCGTGCATCTGTTGAACTGCACTTGGGTTGCTTCTGTTCTGTGACCACTGTGAATAATCGTACTATGAATGTGGGGGTACAGATACATGTTTGAGTTCTTGCATTCACTTCTTTTGGGTATATACCCAGAAGTGGAATTGTTGGATCATGTGATAATGCTGACTTTATTTTATTATTATTATTATTTTTAATGTTTTATTTATTCCTAGGAGAGAGAGAGAGAGAGAGCGTGAGCAGGGGAAGGTCAGAGAGAGAGGGAGTCACGACTGAAACAGGTTCCAGGCTCTGAGCTGGCAGTCAGCACAGAGCCCGACGCGGGCCCGAACCCACGAACCACGAGATCATGACCTAAGCGAAAGTAGGACGCTTAATCGACTAAGCCACCCAGGCGCCCCAATGCTGACTTATTTTTAAAACGTTTCATTTCATTGATGCTTATGACATTTGTTTTTATAATCCAGTTAAGAGTGTTATGGTTAATACAGTTGGTCATATAGATCATAAAAAGGTAGGGGAAAACATTAAAAGAATGATTTTTTGAAATTTTATAGACTTATGGAAAATTTAGATGTATAGTGAGTTACTATATAGCTATTATACAACTTCCTCTAATGTTAACATACTATATGTTTATAGTACAGTTGTTGGAACCAGGAAACTTACAATGATACAGACTTAGTAACTTATCTGTGGATCTGATTCAGATGTTGAGATTTTCCTCACAAAATGCCGTTTTTCTTCAGTTCATAATGTAGTCTAGGATCACATGTTGCATTTAGTTGTCAGGACTTTTTATTCTCCTCCTGTATCTAGTTCCTCATCTTTCTTTGTCTTTCATGGTCTTCACACTGTAAAGGTCATTACATTTGTAGAATGTTCTGCAGTTTGGGTTGTCTGTAGTTCTCTCATAACTATTCTGCAAGGATTCTTCACTATAAATTTTATCATTTAATTTTTTCCTTTGGTCTTAAGGTATGTCTTGTGGGAACGTACTCTGAAAAATTATGACGAGATTTTGTTTCTCATCATACTTTTCTGCACTAATTTTAATACCCATCAGGGGTTCTTGCTTGTAGCAATAACTCTGTGGCATTTGCTCAGTGGTGACTTTCTCTTCTCCTCATTCCTTCGAACATTTAATGTTTGGCGTTCTCCTCTGAGGGGGAATAGTCCTTCTCCCCCACTGGTTTATGTATTCAATTATTTATTTATGTCAGTATGACTCAATGGATAGTTTGTCTGTTATAATACAATAATATCATTATTTGTTTTATTGCTCAAATTACTTGAACTTCAGCCATAACCATCCCTTTAGGGTAGTTACTACATCCTTTCAACATGCTCCCATCACTTTTTTGGTTTTTGGTTTTGAGCAGTTACTTATTTCTGGCACCACACGTGTTTTCGGCTCATTTTATGTTTTCCCTACCCTGGCCTTAAAACCATCTGTTTGTTCCTGGTTCCTGTCACTGGAGAATGGTATTTAGAAATCGAGATTTGGATGTTAGGTGCCCTCACTGCTACAAGGTTGTCATTGTTACTAGGCCTAAAGAAAATGTTTTTAGTGAATTCTTTCTCCCAGTACACTGACTTCCATTATTTACTCTTGTTCAGGTATTACCATTTGTGATTAGTGTGTATTTTTCTCCCCAAATTACCTTTGTTTTTTTAGACATTTCTTACATGGACAGTGTTATTTTTAAATAACTACTGTGGAGGTAATGTAGTACTGCTCTGACTTAATATTAGTTTATTCCCTTTTAGTTGATTTTTTTGTTTTTCATGTTAAGTCATACTTGGGCTGCCTGGCTGCCTTATTTGGAAGAGGATGTGACTCTTGATTTCAGGGTTGTGAGTTAGAGGCCCACGTGGGGTGTAGAGATTACTTAAAAAATACAGCCTTAAAAAAAAGTTATTATACTTTCTGTACAAATACCCCCTTCTTCTTTTGAAATATTTCTTATGGTATATTCCTAAAAGTGGAATCACTGTGTTAGATGACAGTTTTATGGTTCTTAAAAAAATATGCAGTTGAATGAATTATTTAACACCTTAAACAGAAAACCGATGAGAATATGGTCTCCCAAAGTGATCACTTTTTTAAAAAAACAGAAATAATAACTTTAATGTAAAATTTTTATGTATACTTAGAAAATAGTTTGTAAGCTAATCATTTGACATTTTAAGTAGATCAGAATTTAACTTCTCTTTAGGAACTTTAAAATAAAGCCGCTAGGGGAGCCTGGGTGGCTCAGTCAGTTTTAAGCATCCGACTTCAGCTCAGGTCATGATCTCACGGTTCGTGGGTTCGAGCCCCGCGTTGGGGTCTTTGCTGACAGCTAGCTCAGAGCCTGAAGCCTGTTTCAGATTCCGTGTCTCCCTGTCTCTCTGACCCTCCCCTGCTCACGCTGTCTCTCTCTCTCTCAGAAAAAAATGTTTAAATACTAATAAAATAAAATAAAATAAAGCCTTTATGTACATTATATCTATTCCTGAGGTTAGCATATGTGATATACTGTTGAGGAATATTAAATTACAATTTTTGTTTAGGGCAACAAAAACTTAAGAAAATGATACAGGTCATAGCCTACCTAGTATAGAATATAAATCATTTTGTAAAATTTCTGTTCAGGGGAAGAAATATCAGGCTCTGATATCAGTGGATCAGAGGAAGAGGATGATGAAGAGGGTGAGGTTGGAGAAGATGGAGAGAAGAGGAAAAAAAGAAGGGGTAAGTTCTTTTTAGTGTTCTAAAAATTAACTGAGATTGCCACCTACATATGATTTCACATTCCTAATGCAATTGAGTGGATGCCTTTTCTTTTGCCATTTTTAGTTATGGTAGCAATTCAAACAAGAAATATGCCATATACGTGGTTAACTTTGCCTTATTTTTTTTATCTAGTGCTGATCTATTTACAGCTGAATCAGAATACCATATGTTCTGTCTTTTTACAATCTAGAATTGTAAAAATCTGTGATAGTGGTTATACCATGTTAGGATTTCATTCAGGGTTTTGATTTTATGTGGGAACTTTGATCTTTGTTAGGAACCTAAATTTTTTTTTTTTTTTTTTTAAGGAAGTCAGGATAATGTGGAGTTTTTCTCAAGCATGATTAGGCTTTAAAAATCACTGAATTTTTTTTTTTTAGATTTATGATCTGTACATTTAATAAAAACACAAAAAATATATGGGCCAATTATTAGTTATTCATAGTCCAATAAAATTGATGAATATGAAAGTAACATGCAAAATTCAATTATATTTCCCTCCAGCAACAATAGTTAGAAAATGAAGTTCTCAAAAAGAGATGATATATTTAAGGCAGGAAAAAAATCACAAAAAGAGAGTTATAATATGTGTTAGAATTAAGAATCTGACTTCAGACACATTGAAAGACTTAGAAATCCATGTGGAAAGATTTGGTAACATAGAGATGTTATCCTCATACAATATATGGATATAATGTAAATCCGATAATACTTCCTACTTGGTTTTGTTTATATACAAGCTAACTCTAGAATTTATACAGAAAAAAAAGTCTTGATAAAAATCACTGAATTTTTTAAATGATAACTTTGTATGAGGATTTTATGTTTTAATTTAATACTTTGTATAATGTACTTTCATTCTTACGCTTTTTTGGGGGTATTTGTTGCCAAGGGTGAAGTAAACTTGTGTTTATTGTGATAAAGATAAAGATAACAGGCAAAAGAGAGAGAGGTATTATAATGACAGACTTTTCAAGCCTTTGTGCTCTGAGTGTTTGAGAACTCTCTTCCATTAATGTGGACCATTAATGTGTGGATCATTGTTTTCAAGCTGGTGCATATTTTGCTTGTCTTATTAAAATGATCTTGCTGAAAATAAACCCAGAAGTCCCAAATTTTAAAACGAAAGGTCCTATAACTTCCAAAGACAGGAAGAACATGATTTAGAGCAAGAGTTGACCAATGATAAGTCTTCTGGCCAAATCTGGCCTGCCACCTGTTTTTGTAAGTAAAATTTTATTAAACAGCCATGCTCATTTGTTTACATATGGTATGGCTGCTTTCACATGATTCTGGATTGCCCACAAAGCCTCAGGCATTTGTCTTTCCCTTAAGAAAATATGTTTGCCCACCCTTGATTTACATAAATGGTTTTGTGTTCTTACCTATTTTTTCACAGACTTTTCATAGCTAATGCAGATAATAGATCCGTTAATAGTAAAATTAAAAAATAGAAATAGAAAGAAATGCCATTGCTTAATAAGTTAAAATATTTACTATAAGATAGTTTATTACCTTGTAAGTTAGGCTTCCAAATTTTAAAAATTTCAGTGAGCCTTTCACAGTTTTGCCATGGAACCTTAAACATACATAATTATATCCAATTACTTGATGTTTTAGTGGAGAAAGAGTGCAGTTAGAGACAAAGCTGTCTATAATGAAAGATAACTGATCATTTCTGTAGTTTTAATTGTGCACAACTTTAAATTTAGAGTTTTCAAACTCACTTCTGGTAATTTATCAGCTAAATAGTTTAAAAAGACTTCAGTGTCACCAACCGACTTACTTTTTATTCATGTCATTCCAACCCATTGAATTGCTGTTTTCAGTGGATAGTGGGATTTGCCCAGAGTAGGTGCTAAAAGAAATAGTTTCTAATTGCCCCGTCTGGCTTTGTAATTAGAGAATATTGGATAATCTACCAAGACTGGTTTTAAGGGAAAGTAAGTTTTGGTTCTTTAATACAAAGCTTGATCGTTCTTTAAAATTCTGTCTCTGGAACTGAATTTTCCTCTGTGTATGTGTTCATTTTCTTGTTTGCTCTTTCTTTGGTTCCCGTTGGGCTCATTTCTTTGTCTTCCAGGCAGTAGCAGCAGCAGTAGTTCAGACTCCACATGTTCTGTCATAGAGAAACCTCTGGATAAGTCCTTGCCTAGTGAGTGGTAGCTCTTAAATTACGTCACAGAGCTTTGGCTTTTCCATAACCCGTGGGCTTCATTTGAGAAATGCTGCACTGCTCCCCGTCATTACTTAAAGAATACGTGTTGGACTTCTCAGTAGAACAAAGCATGTGATGATTTTTCCCCTTCGCCATTGCTTCCAGTTACCCCTAATTGTTAAAACATGTGCTGACGCTTATGTTTGAGACAATGGAAGAGAGATTCATGCTTTTGCTATTGAGATAATGTAAAGAGAGCTAGTAAGCTGTATAAAAGAACAATTCTTAAAAGGTTCCTTTTTAGGCTTCATCATCAATTTCTACTCCTAGTCGGTATCAGGGACATGCAGTAACAAATCTTGAATTTCTTAAAGTACAAATTTTATTTGGCAATACGCCAGCGCCCATTATAACATGTCTTATAGGTATAAAGATTTATGCTTTGGTGTCCTATTCTTAAGGGTAGCTTAAGATTGAAAGCTCCCAAACAAAGAAAACTATACTGTTTGAAGCAAGTAAAGATATATTGGGTAGTATTTCAAATGGCCACTTTTCTCTGTTTCTAAACTACCTGATTGATTTTAAGAAATTTTCTAAGGTATGGTTAGAGACTTCAGATCCACAAGAAATTGTTTCTGCAGGATCTGTCTAGACTTCTTTTCAATTCTAAAGGCTTTTTCTTAAACCTTAATTTCTTAAGTTGAAAAGTATTGTCACTTTTATTTATATTTTTAGACGAAAAGGGAATTGATATTTTCTTGTACTAGATTGCAGCTTACTGCCTTTTAAAGCATTATCTGTATACTCACCTTTCCAGAACTAATAACAAAAACATTTGGTTATTCTTAGGCATTTAGCTTTCTAGAGGAAGAATTCCAAGAATATTAAGAATTGTTTTCTCTCTTAAAAAAAAAAAAAAAAAGAATTGTTTTCTCTCTTGATAACTCTTACATTTTAACAAAACAATTAACTTCATAGGATAATTTATAGAATATAAGAAATTGCTTTAGAAACCATACAGAGGTATTATTTCTTATTATAAACTGTCAGGTCTGAAAAAATATCTGAGTGGAGCAAATTTAATTTTCTGTTTTAAAATTTTTCTTAATCTTTAAAGAGAAGTTACATGAAATTATGTTATGAATGAGTTGTACTTTGTTCAGAGTTCATGCAGTTTTAGTTACTACTTGTGTACCTAGCACGTAACATTAAGTTTTTTGTTGTGATGTGGGTGTGTTGGTGCATTGGAAAAATGATTTTCCCAGCATGCGGTTGCTGTGTGTAACCTGTACGTACCTTTCCTTTTAAAGATATGAATGGCCTTTTTTTAAGGTGTTCTTTGCTTGAATCATCAATTGATCATTTATTTCAACGGAATCATAATTGCCCTTAACAATCTACTAATGGATTGAATGCAAGTTTGTTATTATACAGGTGTACTTCACTTTATGCAATTAATGTGTTTTTCTTCTGAAAAATTTGCTTATAAATCAAATTGGAAAATCACATCCATTGGGAGAACTTACTGTCCTTAACATTTCTCCGTTAAATCCTTCTGTTAATTGAACTATCACTACAAATTACTATAATCCAATTCATCTCTTAGTTAATTGGGGTTTTTGTGTTGGATTTTCTTAAAGGGGAGACACACCTGTATTGGATCTTTATATTAGAACATTGAATTGGGAAATTTTGGAAACGGACAATGCAAATTTTGCTACTTTCAACTAATTTTTTAAATTGGCATAGTTTTCTCTTTTGTCCTTTTAGATTACTTCCTAGATCTTAGCAGGTTCCCAATTCCATGTGTATCGCTGGTGTAACCACATGGTGCTGAACTCTTATATTTTCAGGAGTGTGGGAGTCATTGTGTGAGCTCTTGAGATTGATTTGTAGTGTAATCTTAGTCTAAATCTTATTTGCTTAAATTATATCTCCGATTGTGTTGAATATACTTTTCTTTTTACATAAAGTTGCTCTCTTTAAGTTTTGATAATGATTTATTTCTGTATTTATACCATAAATAAATGCTATTGTGCATTTTTCTTTGTTTTACAAAGGAAATAATGTTTTTCTTTTTTTCCTCTTCATCTCTGTGCATATGCTTCCTGTCTACGATTTGCTTACTACTTCTTACTGAAAGATCAAGCAGGTTGGTGTGATTGATTTGCACTCCACAAATGGTACAATTCTTTAAACTATAAAGAACTTTGTTATTTAACTACATTACATTTTTAAAATTTAATACTTTTTTTCCCAAGGTAAGTATCTGTCTTTTGTATTAAGAAAAATCTTTCAAATTTAGTTTTCAACTTTTAGTTTTTTTAAAAAAAACTTAATTTTTCCTAAATTAAAAAAATTATTTCAGTTTTTATTCAGGAAGATATTAGGACCAGTCTTGTTTCTGAATGATCTTTTCAGAGGAATAATTCAGAAGTGTTAGCTAGACAGTCACACACACTGGATGCTCTAGACCTCATCACCACAATAGACAAAAGTCAATATAACACCAGAACCAGATAACAGAATATTTTTTCCTAAGTTTTTAAAGACCCCTTAAGCCAAACTTCGGTAATGCAAATATAAATGATTTTCATATTCAAGTATTTACTTAAAGTAAGAAATCCCACATCTGGTTACTTACATCCATCGATGCTTATGTAATGAGAATGAAATTAATTCAGCTGACTCTTCCTGAAATTCTTCCCTTTAATTTCATCTTGACAGTTTTGGTTAGAACACATGGCAAAGGGCAATTAAAAATATTATTCCCTGTTTAGCTTAATTATATATTATATGACATCACCAAGTTTTTAAGATGTATTTACCTGAAATTTTGTGCTGGAATCTATCATGCAGTATTAGAAGAAGGGTTTTTGGGTGGTTTAGTTAAGATTTTTTAAAATTCTTTTTAAAAAATCAGCATAAGAGTGACTTTTAGTGATGTCACGATTTTAAAAGTGCTTTGTTAGGAGAGTTGGAACATACTCACTTTTAGCCTAAAATATTATTTGGAGAGAAATACAGTGATTTATCTGAATAATCCTGGCTAGAATATTATTTAACTTAAATGTTAGACTTTTGAAACTGAACTGAATTCTATATGCGTGGTCATCTTTAATGAAGATGTTGTAAGAGCACAGTAAGATTTTTGCTGAGAAAGCATCAGTTTGAAAAATCCTACCTGAATGGTTTTGAATAACCAATACAATTCAGGCCTGGTAGTAATTCATCAATAGGTTGTGTTTTTGCATTTCTACATGTATCTTTTTATTTTACTGCCTCTTAATGGGGTTGGAAACTAGATGTTTTTAATTGTTAACCAAACAGAACCCTGAAACCTAAAAATCAATGTGCATATGTTTATCAGATTATTTCCATTATACTGTTAGTATCCATGTCTTCATACAGTTGTGTTTTTTTTTTTTTTTTTTTGTCTTAACATAGTGGCCATTTTTTCTTTAAATATTTGTAATTCTGAGATGGAAAGTAAGTTATAATTTCTTAATGTGTGCCCTTGTTTTATTTTTTTAAAAGATTTTATTTTTAAATAACCTCTACGCCTGATGTGGGGCTTGAACCGAAAACCCCAAGGTAAAGAGTTTTATGCTTTACCCACTGAGCCAACCAGGCACCCTCTGTATGAAATTACTTTATACCTGAACTTCAGCCTTTCCCCTCACATTTCTAAGAAATAGTACTACCGATTAGAAATCCTGTCTAGGAGTTCATTGAGAGTAGGAATTAGATGGCTTTTTAAAATTATTTTTTTAACAGCATAATTCAGAACATTTAGTACTGTTCTTTGGCTGTGCCAAAGAAGCCAGCCTACTTAGGTCTACATCCTGACTTTTGGAATGCAATGAATCACACCACACCAAAGCATGAATTTGGATCAGTACTCTTATTTTTACTCTTTTATTTAACTTACTTGTTTTATGGCTTAAGTTTGCTTTAGACTTTTATTTCTATAGAAATAGAGGGAAATATATTTTCAACCCTTGGGTTTTTAATATAATTTTATCTTAAAGATTTAATGTCTATGAATGATTTTCTCATCTCATGTTTCCTGAAAATGTATATTCAGATAAATATCTGCATTATCATTACTTTTCAGTTCTCTTTCCTTGTTAGCAGGAGGGGTTAGCTTTTGGGTGGAGACATTAACAATTTATAAACTCTTCTGGTTTACAATCTTCTGTGGTCCTTTGGTAAGGAAGTTAAGAGTGACAAAAGCTTTCAGGAGAGCCTCTCACCAATTCTACGAAAAGTATGATCGTTTTTCCAAAGGAAAGTATGTTTCAAAGAAATTGTATTACCAGAAATGAATTTGATTCAGTTTCATAACCAGTTTGATAACCTGGTTTTTTATTTGTTCTTTTTGATGTTTCATTTTAATTTCATCATTTTGAAATTCATTCGATAAACTTTCATCGAACACCTATTATATGTATGTGAAATGCTCTAGTTGGGCATTGTAGTCAAAATAATCAACTGGAAGCTGCATTTCCAGCTTTATTATTTGATAGTATTTCTATTTCTAATTGATACTTGACATATTTAAACTGGCTCTGAGAGATTTAGGCTCCTGAGTTTGACATAATAATGAGCTATTTTAATTGTTCATTTAACATGATGATAGATCATGGTAGCTCAACAACTGTAAAATGCCTAGTTAATTATAATGTAACCATTAAATAATTAGTATAGGATTTCTTCCTTTAAGGTGTACTATGAAATGAAATAGTTTCAAGTAATTTTATTAAACATAAATTTTAGAAAAATTTTATGACTATATGTGACTTTTATTTATTCATTGATTTTAATCAATTTTGGGAAGCCACTTTATTTTGTACCTTGTTATCAGAGAAAAGTAACTAAATAACCCTGCTGCTTTTTTAAACATATATCTTATTTGAGGACACATAGATCTTTGAGTTTTTGGTTTTTTTTGGCTTTCCTGTTAATCTTTCTTTTTTCCTACTTACCTGTTTTGCTTCTCTTTTGCACACTTTTGTTCTTAGTTATCATCGCACAATTACACAGCAATTTGTTTAGCAGTTAGTTAAAAAGTTATTCCCAGAACATCATAAATAGAAATAAAATATATTAATTATTTGATTTCCTCAAAATTGTATTTGATTTTGTATTATTGAGGAATGTGTCTTTTGTAATTGAAGAGAATTTATACAAGCCTGAAAAATTGGCCCTACAGTGATTGTTGCAAATAAATGACTCATATAGGTAAAAAGAAAGTGTCCCCAGATAAGATGGTTGAAATGCAAGCAAAAATTGATGAGGAGAGAAAAGCACTTGAAACAAAGCTTGACATGGAAGAAGAAGAAAGAAACAAAGCTAGAGCTGAATTAGAGAAACGGGAAAAAGATCTACTTAAGGCCCAGTGAGTATTACTGAATTGAGAGAGACTCGTGATTTAAATTTCTGGTATTTTTCATAGCATATATAAGCAAGAAAATTGAATAGTAATTAAAAGCTTGATTTTTGTCTCCAGAATAGCTTTTTAAGATAGAAGGTTTTGTTTTATTTCCAAAAATTGCATCTGTTTTTCTTATTTCATCTTTGTGTAGGAGGAAAAATTAGCAGTGAAGTTGGATGTTATAGATTAAATCATAAGTTAATTAATACTACACTGTGATATGATTTGCTAGATGTGTTATATAATTATATCCCTATTTTGAAATTTTGTATCCAACTACTTGTTAAATTTTGGCAATAGTAGATAATTGATAGATAATTAAGTATTCTCCTTTTTAATCAACAGACAAGAACATCAGTCTTTGCTGGAGAAATTATCTGCACTGGAGAAGAAGGTAATTGTTGGTGGCGTTGATTTGTTGGCAAAAGCTGAAGAACAAGAGAAACTTCTTGAAGAATCTAATATGGAACTGGAAGAACGGAGGAAAAGAGCAGAGCAACTTCGTAGAGAACTTGAGGAAAAAGAGGTGATGTAACTTTTTGTTTTGGTTGACATTTTGCCTTGGTATTTAACTCTTCTAGTGTAAAGCTATATATCCATAATCTGTCAGTAAGTAAGTATAGTGGACACACAATGTTACACTAGTTTCAGATGTACAACATAGTGATTTAGGTTCTCTCTATGTTAATCTGTACTCACCGCAAGTGTCGCTGCCATGTGTCCACATATAATTCTCTTACAGTATCATTGACTGTATGATACTGACTCCCTATGCAGTCCCCAATGATGATCATTGACTGACTCCCTATGCAGAGTCTTTCATCTCCATGACTCACTCATTCCATAAGTGATAGTCTGTACCTCCCACTCCCTGCTTCATCCTTTTTGTCTCTCTCCCCGCCCCCCCGCCCCCAAACCCAACCATCGGTTTGTTCTCTTTTTGTTTATATCTTTGTTCATTTGTTTTGTCTTTTAGATAGCACATAGGAGTGAAATCATGTGGTATTTGTCTTATATCTATAATCCTAATAAAATTTTAAAGCAGATCTGTGAATTGCTTTGAAAGATAATAGTTGCTAAACATTTTTCATTTGTTAAATAATGAAATTTGTGTTTGACGAAGAAAATGATTCTGTCTGAAGTTTATCAGTTTTTGTCGTAGCAAGAACGCTTGGATATTGAAGAAAAATACACCAGCTTGCAAGAGGAAGCCCAGGGAAAAACCAAGAAATTAAAGAAAGTGTGGACTATGCTGATGGCTGCCAAATCAGAGGTTGGTCTCCTAGCAATTACCTACAAATGTAGCTCTGAATTTTAAAAAAAGTTCTTTGAGGAAGTATGATTAAAAATCCTAAAGAGGTTATAATGTATGCTTACAGTTTTAAAGAAATGACATTTTCTCCTTTGTGTGCAGGTTCACATTTTAGCTGTTAAGCTGCATTGTGTATTTCTAACATTAACTATTAATATGGAAATAGGGGCACCTGGGTGACTCAGTTGGTTAATAAGCATCTTACTTCAGCTGAGGTCATGATCTAGCTGTTCCTTAGTTCAAGCCCCGCATGGGGCTCTATGCTGACAGCTCAGAGCCTGGAGCCTGCTTCAGATTCTGTGTCTCCTTTACTCTCTCTGCCTCTCCCCCATTCACACTCTGTCTTGATCTCTCTCTCTCTCTCTCTCTCTCTCTCAAAAATAAACAAACATTAGAAAAGAAAAAAGAATAAGGTAGAAATAGATAGTGAGGGGTAGTGTCATTCTGTGAATTATTTTTGTGAAAGAACTGATTAAGCTTTTACAAGGTTTCTTAGACCAGTGCCTGAATCAGATAAAATTCTTTTTTGGGGGGCGCGGGTCGCCTGGGCGGTTCAGTCAGTTAAGCGTCAGACTTCGGCTCAGGTCATGATCTCATGGTTTGTGGGTTCGAGGCCCACGTCGGGCTCTGTGCTGACAGCTCAGAGCCTGGAGCCTGCTTCAGATTCTGTGTCTCCCTCTCTCTCTGACCCTTCCTGCTCACACTCACTTTCCCTCTCTCTCACTAATAAATAAAAACATTAAAAATTTTTTAAAAAACTTTTTTTTAAAACCTTGTTTGCCCTTCATATTTTTATTGATTTTCTGGTAGATGGCTGATCTCCAACAGGAGCATCAGAGGGAAATTGAAGGCCTCCTGGAAAATATTCGACAACTTAGCCGGGAGCTTCGACTTCAGATGCTTATTATTGATAATTTTATACCTCAAGATTATCAGGTAAGAGGGAAGTTCTCTGACTAGATATTATATCACTTGGCTGGGGTGCAGAAATAGGACTATAATTCTAATTTAATTGATGGTAAATATTTCAGTTGTTGACGGTAAAATTTACTTGAACTAATGCCATCACATTTCACTCCAGCTGTTATCTTTTCTCTATACATAAAGTCTCTGAGTATGTTAGTACCTATCTAAGAATGTCTCAGCCCTTTGGAGGAACCCAGGCTTATGGAATTGCATTTCTGTTTATTCATTCAATATATTTGATCCTGTAAGTAGAATAAATGGAACTCCTTTGCTAATTTTTCTCCCTGCTTATGGATACTAATTGTGTGCATGTGTGTGCACGTGTGTGGGGGGGGGAGGCATAATGTGTATATGGTAAAATACACATAACATGAAATTTACCTTTTTAGACTATTTTTAGGAATACAGTTCGGTGACATTAAGTACATTTACAGTGTTTTGCACTCATCACTGCCATCCATTGCCAGGTGTATGCTGATTCTTAATTCTAGTATAATTTTAAAATGTCAGCCTCTCTGTACCCAAAATTTCCATTTTTCTGATACATTTTAGTGTACCTTAACATACTGATTTTTCAAAAATCTATTTTGAGTCTTTGTATAGCTTAAATAACTCTTTCTGAAGATAAGCCTTAATATGTTTTTCCTTTGGACCTCAGGTTGACAAAATTTTTGGTTCATGGTACATTCTCCTTATATTGGTCCTTGGTTGACCTGCTTTTATTTAGTTGGTTAGTTTTGTTTGTTTGTTTGTTTTGGCTTTTTTTGATTATTTATTTTGTAGTGAACTTGACATGCATAACAAAAGCTGTTATCAGGACAGTAACCTACTTCTGACCAAATAGTTTCCCTCTCCCCTCTGCCATCCCTTTGGCTCTTCCAACTCAAAGTAGTCATCATCCTGAATCCCATGTTCTTCATTTCCTTGCTTTTTATTTTTATATGGTTTAATTGTATTTACATATATTCCTTCAAAGTATGTATTTTCAAATTTATCAAAAAGTTACGCAGTATATAATGTTTTGAGGCAACTTTTTACTTAATATATTAAGATTTTAGTCTTGTGAGCTTTTTTCCAGTATTTCAAATGTTATTAAATATTAAAAGTAGACCATCTTTGGCTCTTAAAAGGAAATGATTGAAAACTATGTCCATTGGAATGAAGACATTGGAGAATGGCAGCTGGTGAGTATTACCTTCATTCCCTCATGAAGTACTTAAGGGAGTTCATCCTGTGGCTTGGGGACTGCGCTGGCTCTGAGGAGACCACGATGGTCCAGGGAATGAATCAGATGAGAATCCACTAGAGTGGATAATTTTCTCATTAACTGTATTATAACATTCAGACTGTTCAGTGGAAGTGGTGTCATTTGGGGCTTCATAGGACTGTCTGACTTCTAGATTCCTTTCTTTTCCAGTATTCAAATTACATTTTACAATTGTAACATCAGTATATCTCATAGTAATTTGCATTATTCCCAATATTAATTGCTAATTAAGATAATTTTCCTCCCTCCTCTTTTTTTTCTTTTTTGAGAAATGTGTTGCCTATACAGGAAATAACATGAGGAAGCAGACTCCAGCTCCTGATAAAAAAGAGAAAGACGTAAGAGTGCTTTTTTGTTGTTGTAACTGCAGTTTCTTTATAGGATCTGGGTCACTCATCTTTGTTATCAATATGATATAAAGAAATCAGCTCTGCTGAAAAATAGGCCTGTCTCTTGGGAAGAGAAGCCCTAGGAGGGGCGATAGAGGACATTTCTGCTCCCCTCAGTCGTGAGGGCAGGCTTTCCCTTTGCACCACCCAAGAGGCATGGCGGCTTCTTCAGAGCCTCTTCCCCACCTCTCCAGGCCTTGTGGGGATAGTTGGAGACCAGAGTGCCTCTGTCTCCTTCTCAGAGCTGGTCCTGGACTTAGGCCAACAAGAGGAAGTAGCAGCTGTAGGGAAAACAATAATGATTTTCCTTTCCTCTGAAGATAATTTATAGGGTCCTTATTTACCACCAGTGGGGAATATGTTTGAGATGAGTGGCATTCAAAGAGGATACCCTTAGACATTTATTTGCTCTTCTGCAGTTTTTTTCTAGGAGTTTATTCAGCATTTTAAATCTTCTCCCCACATATGGTTTAAATCCTTCCTATAAGAGTGTCTTGTGTTTGCTCCCTTTACTTAGCCCTTTGAAGTGGACCTTTCCCACGTGTACCTTGCCTACACTGAGGAGAGCCTCCGGCAGTCCCTGATGAAGTTAGAGAGGCCGCGGACGTCGAAGGGGAAAGCAAGGCCAAAGACGGGGCGAAGGTAAGGACTTCTCTTTCAGTACTGTAAGACAAAAGCACTGAGATATTCTAAGTAGATACGTTTAGAGGAGATTTAGTTAACATAATAAATGTTTTAGCTATATTAAAAAGCTGAATTTTAGATGTATTTATATAAATATTAGAGTCCTTATGTAGTTATGATTTGAGTAAGTTAAAAACTAAAGAATCAAATCAAGTCTTCCAACTTCTTTGGCCCTTCTAAGTACTAGAGTTTATTTTTTAACACACGTTCTATCCAAATGTATTAGAAGTCATCTGCTACCTATTTTAATTCCTTAATTCTTATAATAATTCTTCTAGTCAGATGCTAATTAATTTGCCTGATTCAACTCCAAGGTCTTATATTTGCTGGCTTGCTTTTCTGTTATAAATGTTACCCCAAGAACCTTGATCTTCTCAGTTGCTAGTTAAAGAAAACTTTTCTGACCATTTTTCCTTCTCCTTTGAGTTTTGGCTTTGACTGTTGAGTAGTCTATATGTATCATAACATAACCCCCCAGGGAGATCAGGGCTGGCACTTCTTTCTTCTCTCCCTTCCCTTCATCAGGTACTATTCAGCTTATTTAAACTGATTGTAACACTTGGAGTTCCTGAAATGATAGGAAATAATAAGCTTATTTTCCCCCTACTTTGAGTATGTAGACTTTTGAGTTTTAAGTCAGATGAAGTTGTAAGGTTTTAATATTTTTGTGTTATATAACATCATAGACATAACTTAATATCTATAAATTTGGTATATGTGACTCGAGGAGGAATCAAGGAGGAATTTTTACATTTCTTAGCATTCAGGTGCCGGTTGTTAAAAACTTTTCATATATCAACAGAAGCCATGTATGTAATATTCGTAGTGAATGAAGAAAGATCCCATTACATGTTTTCATTTTTCCGTTTTTAATAGAGATGTTTTCCTCTTGACTCTGCAGAGAATAAGAAAAATTACAACACAGGTGTGATGATAAATGATTTAATGTATAAAAAATTAATTTGAGCCAACATTAGATGACCCAAACCTATCATTCTCTGTGTATCAGAATTAGCCTTTTGTATTAAGAAAACAATAGATGACCCCAAACATAGACAAATATACACAGTAAATGGTTTGTTGATACTGTATTATATTACCTGATAATGTTCAATGTGATGTTCCTCTAAATTAGAAATGCATAGTTCAGTGTGCTAAGCAAAATTCCAGTGAACACCATACATTACTGTAGTATTTCTATCAGTCTGTACACATGCTTCTCTAAGGTGTTTCATATGATTTGTGTCTCTTTTTTTCACTGAATGAACCTGTACCAGAACAGGTAATCAAGGGGCTCAGGTCTGGCAAACATACAGCCCACTTGGCCCTGGCCTATCTAGTCCTATTTCAGAAGTTTTCATCGACTCAATTCCTTACATTCTGATTGGTAGGGTGGAGTGCCAGGCTCTTGTACCTACTTCAGGTGATCTTCCTCTGGCCTAAAATGGTGGGCATTAATTGATCTCTTAACATGTCAAACATGTCAAACCTTGGCTTGTTTCTAGACCACTCTGTATTACCTGCTATATAATGTATAATGCTATATAATGTAAAGTGTTTGCATTCAGTCTTTTAGGAAAACATTCATTTTTTCTTTTTCTCTTCTCCAAACAGAAAGCGTTCTGCAAAACCTGAAACTGTAATTGATTCTTTACTTCAGTAAACATTACAGACTTAAAGTCACAATAAAAATTAGTGATATTCTCATGCCTGGACAAAATCTTTAATTAAAACACTGAAGACTGTTGTGTAATTTCAAATAACGGAAACTGTAAATTATGGAGTAAGACTGGAACTAATAACTTGCCTCATAAGTCTTAGTCAATATATATATTAATGTCATATTAAAATTGTACAACTGGTAATTGTTCAGATTCTCATATTACACTCTAGTTTATACTGTGCAGGGAACTCGAGGGAGCAGCTCATTCTCTAGAGAGTTGCAGTTTAAATGTATACATAAATCTGTTCGTGATTTAACTACTGTATAATTAGGTGACTGGATAGGCAAGATAGAAAAAAATATATACGTCCTGTTTTGCACACAGAAAGTAGCGTATCTCGTTGTCCTACGTTGTGCTGTCCTATGTGAATGTATGGGCTGCATATCTAAGAAATTATTTGATCCTAACACCCACCTAGCCTAATTAAAAATCTTCTAATTTTTATACTAAAATTCATTGCATTTTAAGTATGAGACAACTTACGTTTTTGATCTTTGGAAAATTTTGTAATTCATCAGTCACACTTGAGAAGTATACATGTTTAAAACGCAAACGTTGGAAATACGTTTCTTCTGGACCTCTCTTGACCTTTTTATGCCACTCTGACTTCAATTGAAATACACTTTTTTTGTTCTAGTTTCATGTTCTCTTGAAGCATTGAGTTTGTACGTAGATATAAAAGAGTCACAGTTGCCGAAAATTAAGAAGCTAAATACTGATCATTCATCTTTGCCCATATATGTGTATTTTCTAAAATTCACTTTGAAATATAAGTAATGGATGCTTTTCTGCATCTCAGGTCTAAATTGTGGTAGGAATTGCTCTGTATCTCCCAAATGAGAAAGCTCTCCATTTTCCACAAAATGCAATCAAAGCAAGATATATGTATATCTTTTAATTCTTTGACTTTAAAACATTTGTTTTGCTTTTATTCATATTTTATAAAAAGGAAATATTTCTCCCTGAATTTCTTTTATTCACAAATCCCACTTAAACCATGTTCCTCTAAAAATAAAAAGTTTTTACTTTTATAGTAAAATAAGTTATAATAGAATTGTTCTCATGGTGACTGCTTACAAACTTTTAATTTTTTTGTAAGTTATGCTACTCCTAAGCCACTTAATACATCTTTTATGAGTTTTAAAATTATATGACCAGCCCTAAAGTCCATTGGTTGCAAGTTTGAGACTTCATAAATTAGTATTTATTAAGTCAACAGTATTTTAGTAAGTTTGGTTAAATATTGGTTTGTAGTTAAAAAGCTGCCTATAGATTGGGGTGAGTGTATAGGTGGCATGATTGTGAGGTGGTAGTAAAAATGCATCCCTAAATTTAAAGTTCATTCCAAAGGTGGTGTACCAAATGTCCTGTGTATGGTGACTATTTTGTAGGTAATAAGAACTGCATATAACTGGCAGCATTTTGTTTGTAACGTGTAAGATAGTTAGGAGGTTATGACTTTACGCTCTGTGGGGCATCGTCCAGGTACTGTGAAGACTAGAGGTGAATGTATGTCTTGTAAAAACTCTGTGTGCGCAGAATGTCTTGGCAGTTGTAGATGCACATTTCATGGTTAGTAAATACTCCAGAGAAATCTTAATTTTACCAGTAGGATCAAAAAGATGCATACTTCTTTCTAAAAGTCCACGTTTCTAGCCTTTAACCATCCAGTTAATTTTTTATTGTTTTTATTTGAGTAGCATTGACACACAGTGTTACCTTAGTTTCACGTGTGCAGCATAGTGATTCCGCCGCTTGGTTATGCTGTGCTCACAGCAAGCATAGCTCCCATCTGTCATCATAAGACTCTGTGACAGGCTATTACAGTATCGTTCACTATATTCCCTTTGGTGTGGGGAAGGAACAACTTTTGCATTAAGCTTTAAAACATAGAAAATGGAAGCCAGTGTGTTAGATTTATTTTTCTATTCCACTTCTGCTGCAATATCAAAAATCTGTAAAAAGTCAAAACATTGAGGAATTTACAAAACAGGCCATGTTAGCAGTTTGTTTTTTTTTAAACATTAACATCAGAACTGATTATACCAGATGTACCTTATATAATTACTCTATGAAATACCAAAATAAGATATTCAAGTCAGGCTTGAATATCCATATGAAAACATAGGATACTGACTTTAGAGCTATTCATTTAGCTCTGATCATAGCAATTCTGTGGTTTCTTCACATGTACTGTGTCTTTGTCCATAAAATGAAATATTTTGTAACTTCAGTGTTAATTTCGTGAAAGGATATAGATGAAGATACTTCCTCATTATTTGAAACAAATAGCCAATTTTATGAGTGTCACATATAAATAGGTTATTGAAGGGGTATTTTTTCTTTAATTTAAAAAAGTAATATTTATTTATTAAAAGGAGCCTTGATAGAATGTTAATTGCAATATGTTCTTTAATAAACCCTGTTTTAAAAGCTTAATTATATATACTCATTATTAGGATATTAAAATATAATAATATCCCCCCATTTTTGTTTAGATTCTTATAAAATATAAGATTAATGAAGATATGGGGGGTGGCCTGCATCTGTGTGTAAAATCTATTTGACAAGGTATATCATCTTGGAAAAGGGGACCTTTTTTCGCAGCAAGAAATTTAAGATTACTTTGGGGGAGGGGAGTGGTTCTACTTGATCTGTAACATGTTTTTAAATTTATGATTATGGTTTTTGGGTTGTTGTCATTTTTAGTCTTTTAAAAATATCTTCCCCCTTAACTCTTACATAAAGGGAAGTCCCTCTCTTTCCTACAAGGCTGTGAATTAAGGAATGGGTAGAGTTTACATTTAAGCATGCCAGTGCCTGCCCGATTTCTTAATGTATACATTTGTTTCCTTTTTAGTTATTTTTTGTTTTTAAATGCTAGAAGAAAATATAGATCTTCCTAGTGCCTTTGAACTTACACTGTAGTTTGATTAATTTTAAACCATTTAATAACTTCAGTAGCACTACTACAATACCGTATACTCGCCAAAATTGCAAAATCTTCCAGTGAGTTTGTTGCATTAATTTCAAAAGCCACACTTTAATTGTATTTTATGTATAAATTGTATTTGTTGAAGTTGTATATATTGATATTGTATGTATACATGCAGCATGGTTAAGTTAGAAATAAAACTCTTGACCTAATACTCATAGTTGTGGTCTGCTTTTTTCCTCAACTACCTTTGTGGGTCTTTGTGCTTGGCTTCTCAATTTTATACAGTTTACAGAGGCCTGTGTCATTTCACACCCAAATATTTTTTTACTGTTTGTTTATGTATTTAGAGACAGCAAAAGATTTGTGTGAGTAGGGTAGGGGCAGAGAGAGAGAGAATCCCAGGCAGGCTCTATGCTGTCATCAGAGCCCAATGAGGGGCGCTGTTGTGAGATTGTTATGTGAGCTGAAATCACTACTCGGAGGCTAAACTGACTGAGCCACACAAGCCCCCTTCACACCCAAAATGGTTAAAAAAAATTTTTTTTAATGTTTATTTATTTACTTAAAAATAGAGGTGCCTGGGTGGCTCAGTCGGTTGGGTGTCCGACTTTGGTTCATATCTGATCTCACTGTTGGTGAGTTCAAGCCCCGCATCAGGCTCTGTGCTGACAGCTCAGAGCCTGGAGCCTTGCTTCGGATTCTGTGTCTCTCCATCTCTGTGACCCTCTTCCCGCTCACACTCTGTGTGTCTCTCTCTCTCTCAAAAATAAACATTAAAAAAAATTTAAAAAAAATTTTAATGTTTATTTTTGGAAGAGAGAGAGCGTAAGCAGGGAAGGGACAGAGAGAGAGGGAGACAAAGAATCCGAAGCAGGCTCCAGGCTCCGAGCTGTCAGCACAGAGCCCGACATGGGGCTCAAACTCACAAACTGTGAGATCATGACCTGAGCTGAAGTTGGACACTCAACTGACTGAGCCACCCAGGTTACCCAAATGTTTATTTTTTTTGAGAGAGAGAAAGAGCACAATCAGGGAAGAGCAGAGAGAGAGAGAGGCAGAGAATATGAAGCAGGCTCCAGGCTCTGAGCTGTCAGCGCAGACCTCAGTGTGGGGCTCGAACCCACGAACTGTGAGATCATGACCTGAACCAAAGTCTGACGCTTAACTTACTGAGCCACCCAGGCGCCCCACCAAAGGAATTTTTAGACAATGATGGAAATGCATCACACTCCAAGACCTAGGTGCCACCTTACATACCGAAAACTTGTAATGTTGTGAGCCTTTAAACAGAAATCCTCATGAAACAGAAACCTGGGGGAGAGGTTTTAAAATGTTTCTTCTAATTGATAAAATTTATTTTCACCAAAAATAGTTTTATCTAAATTTTGTTACCCTTCTCACTAGATATTTGAGAATAGAAACTTAAAAAAGCAAGTATGAAAAATGTATCTCACTAAAAGGTAAAAGACATTTCTTAGTGGTAAGGTATCATGATTTCTTTCAATATCTTTTAATGAGCTTTATATATGTGCAAAACAAAACATTGCTTGGATTATTGTTAATTGTGTGTTCTTTTAACAAACAGTTATTGATTACCGGGCACCGTGCAAAGCAGCTCAGGCAGCAGGCCTGAGAAGTTTGGATTTGTCAGCCAGTCTCAGAGGACTTGATGTGCTTTTGCATAGGAAAGGAGAGTCCTCTGACCCTTTGAGGCTTGCTCTCTTCCTTTTCCTAGCTGCTAACTTAGTTCAAACGTGAGAATAAGATTAAAGGCCCATGTTGACCTAAGCAAAGTAATAAATAGTGCCGCCTTCGCATCCTCTGCCCAACCTCCCCAGTTGAGTTTCCGAGCCAAGCAATACCACTCTGACCAAGCAATACCACTACAGTGTGCCCTCACAAAACCTTTTACTGCATATATTGTCAGGATGCTGCTGAGGACATTACCCTCCTGAAGACCCTTGAGAAATCTCTTTTCAAAGCCAAGTACAAAAACAAAACAAAAAAAAATTGAGCCAACGACCAGCCTAGGGGACCATAGTTACCCTGTGCCTGCGGGAAGAGTTCACAGAGTTCGGAAGCCACAGCCCAAACCTACAGCAAGCTGGAGGAGCCTCTAAGCATATTGGTTACAACAGGAGCTGAGTGTCTCATTCTTAGGCTCTTTCATTTGCAAAGCAAATCAGGTCTTCAGTCCTCCTTCGGAAGTTGAACAAATGTGTGGGAAAATGATTATGAAGAGGCTACTTCAAAAAGAACCTGTTTCCTCTCAGCATTTATCTTGGGCTTCCTGTGACCCAATCTTCAATGTACTTTTATCAATGTTATCAGAACATCACTTTGTCTTACCCAAACACGTTTATGGGTCTGACTAAAGAATATGACAGATCACACGTTCTTCCACACCTGCTCCCCTCCCCCTCCCCTTTTCAGAGGGCTGGGGAAATTTTAGTTTTTAATCAAAGGCTTTATTTCTCCAGTGGTACAAAGGAATTGAACTGGGACTTTACAACTGAATAAAATACTTCTCGGAGTTGATACGAATCTCAGTGAGAGGATATTGCCCAACCCAACCTAAAAGTACCAGAGTCATTACAGAAATACTATGGTGGCCTTGATTTCTACTCCAGCATGAATTGTGCCACTGCGTCACTGGTGTCTTCTGTATTTACTGTGTGCCTACGCTGTACTGAGCAGAAGGTCTTTGTGATGCTCACAGCCTCCCTCCGGAGGGACAGGTGACCATGGAAATGAGAAGGAGCGTGCGGCACGTTGAGTGCTGTAGTTACGGAGCGTGACTGGCTAGGTGCCAGGCCCTGTGTTCTTCCCTGGCAACCAGGATGGTACCTAGTACCAAACAGTCAGAAAAGCCGTCTTCCCCGAGAAAGTGCTATTGGAGATGTTGTAACACATAGGGAAAGGCATCCGGGGCAGCAGGAGTGACACATGGATCTGGATGCCACGTGTGCTGGTAGGGTGTTTGATCAGAAGGCCAAAGGCACAGGGACAGAAGAGCCTGAAAAGGGAAGCGATAGGTCAGGCAGGACTCTATTGTGAAGGAGTTGTCTGTAAGGAATGAGAAGCCACACGGGGATTTTAAGTGGGTCACTCCAATCATTTGTGTCTTAGAGACACAACTTCTGGAAAGATTGTGAAGGATTAGATAAACGGGAGCTGGGAGAGCCGATGGGACGCATGCCCGGGCCCTGAAGGCCGACCTGGTCCTGAGCCACAGGAGCCGAGCCCTCCATCTTCTCTGCTGGCTCCCTGGGTCTCTTTATTCACATTGCCTGGCAGGTACCCAGGCGAGCAGCCAGCACACACACGAAATAAGTAAATGATTGTGTTTGGCTTAACACTGGCTAAGAGGAAATGAGGAACAGACAGGTGCACCTAAGACGAAGTTGGCAGGAAGGATGGATCAGAAGAGCTGCACTGTGGAGCGCTGAGTGCTCAGGGCAAACCCAGTTTGGGAAATGCTGGGCCTGACAGCTAACTAGATTTTAGTTCTCCACTTGAGCTTAAAAATTGAACCAAGAAATCAGCTCCAGGACCAGACAAAGCCCTTGCTTTCAGTGGAAGCTGGTAGGAACAGAGAGGCTAACCTCACGTGCTGATAGGCCAGCTCTACTCCATGAGAAAGCCACGCACCCCGCCGTGCACTGAAATTCCCCGTTCTCGTTCAAGGTCTCGGATGATTTGGGCACCCTGAGAGCCCCCTCCCCCATGACCTGCGGAGGAGGGGGAGAAAGTCAGGGCAGGCTTACTGGCATGGACAAGCCAATAAGGAACAAGAGAGCTCCTAGTTCATTTCTAACTGTGGTTGGTTCAAGGATGTTTCTTTTCTTTCATTCATTTATTCACTAAGTATTTCTTACCTACTAATGCCAGCTAGAGATATATAATATATACATAGGCAACAAGCGGAGGTGGGTGCTGGCAGGGAGGGAGAGGTGCAGACTTTGTTGTCAGAGTTGCACAGTCCACATAGACAGGCACGTCCCCTGAAGCCTGGGCTGTGGCAAAGTTTCTAAATGAATGTGTTTAAATGACAGCCACCTCACCTTTCACTTCATCCTCATTTCTTCACTCATTCTTTTTATGTGTGTCCTCCTCAGTTCATGTTCTCTTGCTCTCCTGGTAAACTCACCGGCTGAGTATTGGGTATTTCCATCCAGAGCCCAGAACCACCCGTAAATAAAAATGTTAGTTACCTCTTAACCATCAAAACTCCGCTTCTGACAGACCTGAGTGGAGCCTGCCTGTCCTTCATTTGGCCCCGTCTAAGTCTTTCTTCCCAACAGCCTTTCCTTTCACCGTCCTGGCCTCATACACAAATACAACCCACAACTCATATCCTGTGGCAGACTACAGCTCACATTAGCCATTGAATGCAAATGAGTCTCAATCAAAGAAGAAAGGAAACTAGTTTTCAGCGTGGCCTTAGAAGGCTCCATGACTCTCTTAGTTACTTGTTGCCCTTGGCATGCTGGTATTTTATGTGGGCAGGGTGAAACTGGCTGTGGTCAGGGTGAGACTTCAAGCTTTTGATTTGTTCCCTTATTTTGAAAGGGTTAAAAAGATGTTGCATGTTTGGGTATAATTTTAGTACTAGTATTAATTTTTGTCACATACGTGCAAGCCAGGATGACACGAGAGCGCTCATTCACTGCTACTTAGATCCATATTCTTGCAGACAGCATGTCTTCAAAAGGCAAGTTTCAACACCTTGCCACTGCTTTTGTCTGTCTTTCCTTTTAATTAAAAAATTAAAAAAATTTTTTTGATGTTTATTTATCTATTTAGAGAGGGAGAGCACCTGAGTACGGAGGGGCAGAGAGAGAGAGAGAGAGAGAGAGAGAGAGAGAGGGTAAGAGAAAATCCCAAGCAGGCTCCATGCTGTCAGTGCAGAGCCTGATGCAGGGCTTGAACTCGCAGACTGAGATCATGACCTGAGCTGAAAACAGGAGTCATGTTCAATTGACTGAGCCACCCAGGCACCCTTTCCCTTTTAATTTTTTAAAAAGTAACTGCTGTATTAAGATATACTCATATGCTAGAAGTATACTCATATACTATAAAATTCATTTTTTTAAAGTATACCACTTGAGTGGTTTTTAGTATTTTCACAGTTATGCAACTGTCAGCACTCTCTGAGAACATTTTCATCTCCTGTAAGAGAAGCCTGTGTCTGTTAACACTCACTCTCTTCTTCCATCCCCCCAGTGCCTGGAAACCAGTCTTCTGCTTTTTGCCTCTGTCGATTTGCCTCTTACTTGACTGAGCTACCCAGGCACCCCTCTGTGGATTTGCCTCTTCTGGATGTTTCATATAAATGGAATTATAACTTACGTTGCTTTTTGTGTCTGGCTTCTTTGACTCAGCCTAGTGTTTGCAAGGTTCTTTCATACTGTAGCATGTATCAGTGCTTCATTTCTGTGTAATGCCAAGTAATATTTTGTTGCAGAGGTATACCACACTTTGGCTATTCTCTCCTCAGTTAACTGACATTTGGGTTATTTGTGTTTTCTTGCTGTTATGAATAATGCTGTTATGAACATGGATGTAGAGGTTTTTGTGTGGACCTAAGTTTTCACTTCTCTCGGGTAGATAGACAGCTAGGATGAAAATTGCTGGGGCATATAGGAACTGCATATACTTTTGAGAAACCGTCACACTGTTTTCCAAAGTGGCTGCACCACGTCCCACTCAACGCTGGTAATAATGAGGGTTCCAACTCTTCCATGTCTTTGCCAACATTTGTCTTTGTCTTTTAATTTTAGTTCTTTAATTTTTAAAAAACATTTTATTGGGGTGCCTGAGTGCCTCAGTTGGTTAAGCATCCGACTTTGGCTGTGAGTTCAAACCCCCTCCCTGCTGACAATGCGGAGCCTGCTTGGGATTCTCAGTCTTTGTTTCTCTCCCTGCCCCTTACGTGTGTGTGCGCTCTCTCTCTCTCTCTCTCTCTCTCTCTCTCTCAAATTTAATGAATGAATAAGTTTGGGAAGATCAAAAAATAAAATAAAACCATAAAAACATTGTATCATTTATGCACATGATCATGGCCTTAACACGGAAAGCCAGCAGTCTTGTGTCTTGCGTTCACTGACCTTTATTCCAAGCCCCATTGCCAGCAAACCACCTTCCTTTATTGGTTTTTAGTTTTTATTGTGGCTACTAGCATAATTCCGAAGATTTTCACTCACTGTGGGCTTTTCCCCACTTTTTAGTACAAAACCTTTCAAACATGCATAAGGGCAGAGTAGCATAGTCACCTCCCCTGTCCCCACCTCCAGCCACACCAGTCATCAGCTAATGACCACTCTTGCCAACTATTTTTTAATTTTCCAATGTTAGATATTCTGTGTTGATTTCCGTATTGAAAAGTAAGGGTTTACTGCATTTACACTGCCTCTTCCAGTTGTTTATAATTTTTAGAAAAATGTATTTATTTTTGAGAGAGAGGGAGCAAGTGAGCAGGGGAGAGGCAGAGAGAGGGAGACACAAATCTGAAGCAGGTCCCAGGCCCCGAGCTGTCAGCACAGAACCCGACACGGGGCTTGAACCCACAAACTGTGAGATCATGACTTGAGCCAAAGTCGATACTTAACCGACTGAGCCACCCAGGCGCCCCCCTACATTTTTGATAGTAAATAATTTTTAAATCTTATGTTACCTTTGCAGTTTTGAATACTTAAATCTCTTGTTTTTGTTCCATCCTTCTCAGTGCTGTTCAACTGATCCCTTCCACCAGTGAGCTGGGGTTGCTAGTGCCTCATCTCTCTTTCCTTCTGCTTTTACCCCTCAACCATTTTCAGCTGTTCCTTTTACATTGTCAGGTTGATAGCATTCACAGCTTGCTGTAAAATTACAATTAATTCGGCTGTTCTTTGTCTCTTGGTTGGACCTAAGATTTGAAAGCCTTACATTATCAAAGGGGTTTATATTGTCAGGACTTTATATATCGTCCCGCTGCAGATCCGTGTGTTGTGCTAGAGTTCCAGCATAGACTCAGAGTGCCAGCCATGTGCAGGTAGGAGACAAACGTTCTAAACATCCAGTTAACACTTTTTCAATTCAGAATTAGTTGCTAGTTAGTAAGACTCAGGGACCCACTCTGCAAGCTCTCTTACTTGTCCTTTACATCTTCTGGGGCCTTGAATTCTTTAATGCTTTTGTGCATTACATCCCCATCTGGAGAGGGAAACAAATGGTGTTTCCACTTTGATGCCCACACCAATTTTAGACTCTTGGTGAATTGGTTTCCCCAAAAGTTGTCAAGTAAATATAGCCGGTGCCATTAAAGTGACACCATGCTGTCGGGTTCTACATATACTTTATTTTATGAATTATAAATATATAAATATTTTAAAAATAAAGCAGTTAAAAAACTCATAAATTAAAATATTCGGCCTCAGTGCTTTGAGTATATCTTTTGCACGATCGCTTTTAGCCTTTCCAACAGGTCTTTCAGTGTACACTTCTTGACTTCATTCACAGCACAGGTCTGCAAAAGAAACATTTCATTAGCTTGTAACTTCATTAGCTAAGTAATTGAGTCTCTCTTTCCTGCCTGTCTGCTGCGACAGCCTGCTGTGGCCTGGCCACTCGAACAATCGTTTCTAACCAGGACCTCCCCGCCCCTCAGTCTTGTTTCACGGGGAGTCTCTCTCTGCCACTAGGCCAGCACGAGCTTCTGCGCATGCTGATAAACTAGCAGGGTTGCTGTACTGTCACTCACTGTCTGCCTCTGAGGGGTGCCGCAGGCCCTGCGGAGGTGTGTGTCCCAGCTCCGCGCTGCTTCGGGGCGTAACGTGAGGTCGAGCCTCAGACCTGCCTTCCTGGGCCTGTGCACGGCCACCTGGCCTGCTGAGACAGAGAGCCACTCCGTTCTGTCTCCTGCCCGCAAACAGCCCCCCTCCAGCTGGGCAGCACCGCTGGTGGAGAGGACCCCGGTCCGCTCCCCAGGCCGCCGCTCCAGTTTGGATCCCAGCTCCACTCTACCAGTGTATTAATTACATTGCTTAGGACGAACTACTTCATTTATAAAAACTTCAGTGTTTTCCCTTATTAAAATGGGGACAATTGTGCCTATTTCATGAGATAATTCAGAGGACCAAGAGAGAGAATGAGTGTAGTGTCAGCTCCCTATTCCTTTACCTTAGCTTAAAACTCAGGGGACAGACCCAGTAAGGGGATGAATGTCCCCAGTTCCTCCATTTGGCCCTAGTTGACACCTACTCTTGACTCTTCCTCTTTTGCACACCATCAGTTCTCTCCCCCCCCCCCCGCCCCATCATGCCCCCTGGTGTATTAACATGCTGCATATATGCCCCACCTCAAAAGAATTTGCCTGAATCCATGCCTGCCCTTCAGCTCTTGTTCCACTTCTCTGCAGTCTAATAGCAAAACACCTCAAAAGAGTTTTCTGTCCTCAGTGCCCCTTGCTTTCCACTCCTGCCCACCACCGTTCTCCATGGAGCCCGCTCTCATCAGGCTTTCACTGCTGAATCTCCATTGATATCAGCATCCCCACAGCCCTCCATCAGGCCAGATCCACTGGCCATTCTCCTCTTCGTCTGACTTGGCCTTCTGGTACATTTAACACACTTGATCCCTCCCTTCTCATTAAAAGAGTTTATTCGCTTGCTGTCTGGGACAGCACGCAGTCTTTGATTTCACTCTTAATTCACTGGCCTCTTCTCAGCCCCTTCTGTGGAACCTCTTCCTCCTGATGTCTATATGTGAGAGTGCTTCTGGGCTCAGTCCAACAGTCTCGGCATCTCCGCTTAGTTATCCAGGTGGTGCCTCACACTTAGTATTTAGAAATTGAATTCCTGATCTTGCATTCAGCCCCCAGCCCTGCTGCACTCAGTCTTCAAAATCTGTAAACAACAGCAGCTATCTGCCAAAGGGCTCAGGCCAGGAACTAAGAGGCCAGCTTTTAGTCATTCCTTCACCCCTCACGATGGGTCTCCTTGCTCTCTTTTTAGCTGTATTCCAAAGCTCACAATCTGTATGACTCTCACCCAGTCGAAACCACTGTTCCCTCCAACCTGGATTAGTGGGATGGCCTCCTGGTAGGCCTCCTGCTTCTGTGCTTAGTCCTGTTCAGTTTATTTACCACACAGCAGTCAGAGTGATCATTTAAATCACATAAATTACACTGGAGTCTCTGCTCAAAACCCTGTGAGTATGTCCTGCCATACGTGGGGTAGAACCCAAAGGCCATGTGTGATCTATTGAAATCCCACTTGCTCAGTGTGATCCAGCCACACTGGCTTTCCTGCTGATCTTTGAACATGCGAACCTCATTTCTATCTCAGGAGCTTTGCACAACTATTTCCTCTGCCTGGAATGTTCTATCCCCGGTTAGTCATGTGGCCTGCTCCCTCACTTAATTTAAATATTCAGATGATGTCATCAGCTGTTAAATCAGCCCTCTTTCTCGTGACCCTTCTACTCTTTATGCCTACGTTTTTCTTCATAGCACATATCACTACTGGACATAGTATTATATGTTAGTTTGCTTTTTTGACTCGCCCACTAGAACATTCTGTGAGAGCAGGCACTGTATCCCGAGTGCCTAGAACAGCCTCTTGCACTCACAGAGCCTCCAGAAATACTTGCTGAGTGAATCAGTGGGTTGATTAATCAAGGTTACTACAACTGTGAGGGAGGAACATTTAGAAGTGAGACTGCCATCCATCAGGAGCTAAGCGGTTGGGCCCCCTGCAGCTCACCCTGTTTGCCATGCTCCAGAGGTTCTTGTCGAGTCCTCTGAGGAATCTGGTCGAGCAGTTGGGGTGTGTATAGGTCTGCCGGAGCACAGTTGTGGCTCTGCAGAAGATTTCCTGATCACTTGTGTTCTAGAAGGATAAATGCCACAGTTAGCCATGTGCTAGCTCTGTTTTGACCATGGGGGATCGAGTTTTCCTTGTGTTTGCTTCTTTCCAGGAGGACAAGTGGAGAAAGTGAGTTATCAGGTACTCAAGAATTCCTACCATGTGACTGAAGGCAGCCAGTCACAGCAAACATCCTCTCCCACTTACCTACAAATGCAGCAACCTTCTCTTTTCCCTCAGATGCTTTTGCCGAGAAGGTCCCTGAGTAAAGTCACCCAGCTAAGTAGATGACAGAGGAGGGATTTGAATGCAGGGCCATCTGTCTATAGCCCACATCTCTTTCTCTCTCCCATGTGCGCTGGTCTGTAGGTGCCTACGTGAGCCTGTAGTCAGATTCTGCTCTGTCTCATTGCTCTGTGGTTTTAAAGTCCAGGCTTCCTTCCCCGGAGATCCTACATGCTTGTTGAATAAATGAGTGCCTGTCCCGTGGCCTGGTGCTTTGGGTAGCACTCTCCACTTAACTCTCCCCACAGGAGATGGCAGTGTGTGCAAAGCTTGGGGTCCATGTGAGGACAGCAGCCATTTGTCCATACAGCTAGAGGGGTGTGCCAGGGTTGGGGTAGGTGTGAGATCAGCGGAAACTTCTGGGAGAGGGTGCCATTGAGCTGGGCTGTGGACACAGCTTCTGTAAGAGGCCTTTGGCCTGGGATGTGCAGTGTGAGAACCTCAGTGGGATGCTGGCAGCCCTAACGTTTGTCTGGTTATATGGCTCCTCCTAGGGATGTTGGGGCCTTAGAAGAGGGAATGTCCAGGTGGGAAAACAGTTCATTTTGGGAACCTGGGAAAGAGATTGTGAGTCAGTCTGAATCAGGCCCCGTGTGTCCTCCCACTTTGCTTTGAAGAACAAAAGCGCAGAGCGTGGAGAGCGGTCTTAGCTTGGGCCTGATCCAGCTCAGATAAAGCTATCTCTAGCCTCTGCGAGGACATGCTTTGTTGGGCCCTTGCCACGCAAAGTGTGGCCCATGAAACAGCGGCATGGGCGTTGCCTCGGAGCTTGTTAGAAATGCAGAATCTCAAGCCCGCCCTGTAGACCCACTGGATCACAAGGTCCATTGACAAAATCTCCAGGGGATTTATATGACAAGTTCTGTCTGGGCAGTTTTTTAATAAGTTCTGCATATTTTTTTCTGATTATTAGGGTAATAATATGTGTCTACGATAAGGGTAATATATACTCAGCAAAATTAAATTCGCTCATTATCCTACCAGCCAGAGAGAGGTAACTGTTGATGATTTGATAAATATCTTACCGTATTAAAAAAATTTTTTAATGTTCGTTTTTGAGGGAGAGAGAGAGAGTGAGTGTGCACACATGCAAGCAGGGGAGGGGCAGAGAGAGGGAGACAGAGGATCCAAAGTGGGCTCTGAGCTGACAGCAGAGAGCCTGATGTAGGATTTGAACCTGCAAACCATGAGATTATGACCTGAGCTGAAGCTGGACTCTTAGCCAACTGAATCACCTAAGTGCCCCTAAATTCTTTTTGAAGTTTATTTATTCGAGAGAGGGGGAGGGAGAGAGGAAGGGAGAGAAAGAGAGTGCAAGCAGGGAAGGGGCAGAGAAAGGGAGAGACAGAATCCCAAGGAGGCTCTGCGTGCAGAGTCTGATGTGGGGCTCGATCCCACAAACCATGAGATCATGACCCAAGCCTAAATCAAGAACTGGAGGCTTAACCGATTGAGGTGCCCAGGTGCCCCTTTAAAAATATTTTTTTGAAAAATGGGGACCAAATATTGATACTGTTTTGTAGCCTTTTTACACACTAGATGGTATAAACCTGAAGTCATTCAGTAGTGTGCAAGTCCTTGGGGTTGAGAACTAACTGCATGGAGCCCCTGGCAACTTTGTGCCATAATTGGCTAATACCCTGTCATTGCAGCCTTTTGCTTCCATAAAATTAAGTGGCAGTGAGTCATTTGTGTAAATATTTATGTTCATCTCTTATTTCTTTAGGCCAAATTCTAGAAGTGTATTTCATAATTTAGGGTTTTTCTGAGAAGACCCAGACCCGGTCTGAGGCACTAGAATCCCAGGCTACAGAAGCTTCCCCTTTGCCCCGTGGGCCTTCATGGCCTGTAGGCAAGGCCTTTGGAAGGACACGTACTTAATGAACCAGACAGGAGCCCTCCTGGTCTCTGATTGTAGGTGGAAATTTAAGAGCAGTACCAGTGTCTCTGGGCTCTGAGAGTCAAGAAACATCCCCTACACCTCCATGTCTTTGGAGGCTTAGTGGGTGAGCAGACGTGGTGAAGGCACGGGAAAGGCAGACCCCGGCTGTGCTGCTGGAGAGACCAGTGAGGTTCAGGAAGACCAAGAAGACAATAGCCCCTTTGCTTATTCTTTCATCAAAACGGGGTGAAAACTTGTCTGAAACTTTGGCTTGGAGCCTAGAAATTAAGCTCTCTCGGGGTGCCTGGGTGACAGTCAGTTAAGCATCTGACTTTGGTTCAGGCCTATGAGTTGGAGCCCCGCATCAGCCTCTCTGTTGACAGCCCAGAGCCTGGAGCCTGCTTCAGATTCTGTGTCTCCCTCCCTCTCTCTGCCCCTCCCCTGTTGTGCTCTCTCCCTCTATCTCCAAAAATAAACATTAAAAAAATTTTTAAAAAAACTTAAAAAAAATTAACCCCCTCAGTTTTGAGTATATGGCCTTATATATAACTCCCTCTACACACATTCTTCAAAGGACTTTCTAAAGGTCACTAGGACAAAATAGGAATTGAGAAGAGTTTGAATCTCATGGAAAAACTTTAAGAGCACTAATTCTAAAGGTTGCAGTTGCACCGGTATCGCAGCTATAGGATGCTCTCCCTGCTTGTCTAGCTTTTGCTGCCTGTGCGTGTCCCGCTGAGTGCAGGGGCCGGACGTGGACAGCCTGGTGGGCTTTGCAATTTAGGGCTGCTCAAGGAAAGGAGCCTCGACAGGGGGGCCTAGGCCTGTGCTGGAAAGAAGTCCGACCCTCATGGATACTCCCTGGGAGTATCAGCAAATGGTAGAGCACGTTCCAGACTTTCTCCTGTGGCAGAGACACAGATTTCTAACGTGGTCCTTGGCCCCCTTCGTTCAGGGCTGTAAAAATCTAGTCTCCTTTGTGTTATAGTGTAATGTGTACTCATCATCTCCACTTCTGTCCAAGTGCTACATGTGAAAAGTCTTTTACTTAAAAAAAAAAAAAAAGTAGAGGGGCTGGGTTTGAGGGTTGGCATAGAGTTCTCTGAGGAATCGTGGACTTGAGTTCTCTTTGGAAAGTAGGAAGTACCTCCAACTAATGGTCCACCTAAGAAATCCATCATGGACCAGCCAGCTTGGCTTGTCCTCCATTTTGATCTATCTCAGACCAGCTTGATTTCATAGCTACCTGGGTAGGCATTGCCTGTGAAGTCCAGGATTTATAGCAGCACTCTCTCTCCATCCACTGCTGGCAGCAGGATCCCACCCACCTTGGAGATAATAGAATTCTTGAATATCCCCCAAAGAAAGAAAACTAATACACGGGATTTGGGAAGGATGTCCTTCTTTAGCAACACAAAGAAAATAACAGCCTTTCCTTATTCTGTAATGTCTTAATGAAGAAGTAAGCAGTGCTGCATTTTTGAGGAAAAGAAAAGAACGGAAAGGTGAAGATTGTTAATGCCAGAGGGGTAGAAGCACTTTGAGGAAGGCAGGTAGGAGTGAAGGCGGACAGCAGGGCCTTGTTTTAGTGGATGCGCCCCAGTGCGGTGAGGGGAGCATGTGGTAGCTGGTGGAGAGGAAGGCCAAGAACAGTAGGATAGTGGCGTGTCCTGGCCTGCGCCCCAGCTGGGGTGAGGACGGGCATGGTCTTCTAGAAATGGCCTGGAGTGGGCATGCCCATGGGCATGAGGTCAAAGAGGGTTGGATCATTTCCAGCCCCTGGCCCATCCTTAGAATTACTGCTCCTTTATAACCAGTTTTTGCCTTTAACCAAGAGTTACATCATTTTCTAGTAACATGTTCCACTAACTCAAGAATTGGATTCCAGCCAACTGTCAAAATCACTTTCATATCTTCCAGTGTGGAAACTGAGGCACAAAGAGACAGGGAGACTGGCCACAGGCCACATAGCTAGTTAATGGCAAAACTGTGGCTAAAGTGACAGGCTGTGTCACTTGCAGACCCTCAGCACTTCGGGGCCCAGCCCTTGACTTTGACGGAACCCTCAGCAGCACGCTGCCATCTGGAGAACCCAGAGCAGAGCCCAGTGGACTCTGGGCTCTTTCTATAGATATAATGTTGATAGAGGATATTTATGTATTATAGAATTCTATGTACGTGTAAACTCGCTAAGTCCTTCCAGCCTCCTTCCTGATGGAGAGTCTGAAATGGGATGAGATTCTAAAGGAAAAATTACATAATATATGTATAATATATTATGTATATATGATTACAGAATATATTATGCATATATGATTACATAATAATACATTATGCACCAATATTATATATGATTATATTATAGTATTGTATATTTTTATGTATCAGACTCTTGGACTAATGTTTAATGAAATGAGATAGTCCAGACAAAGTCTGAAGACCAGTATTCCTCACGAAGAAGGACAGGTCTTTCCTCTGCCCCGGGTGCTGGGGTGCAGCTATGCCCCGCCTGCACGGCCGCCCTCCTGGCCAACTGATCCCCTCTGGTCCGCGTGGAAAGCAGGCGGTTAGGAGACCACTGGTAACTTGAAGCTTTGGGTTTTTCATTCTCAGTCTTGTGTTTCCATGAAAACAGGAACTGATGTGCACAAAGCTATTGACATGGCTGTAGTCATATGTTTGTCAGAGAAAATGCACTATCAGCTGTCAAATCTGTCTCCTCCCACTAAAGATGAGGGGCGGGGGTGAGACGGCACAAGAGGCGGAAAGGCGAAATGCCCAGGCAGCCATCACCAGCGATGTGTGGGACCCCGTGCGGCCGGGCGGTTCTGGACTGGGCCGGAAGGGCCTTGGCAGAGGACGGAGCAGCTGAGGGGCTCCGGACAGCCACCCCCGGAGCTGGTGGGCTGCTCGGTGACCAGACTGTGGAAAAGGAGGGGCTCTGGCGATAACCTCCTCTGTTGCCATAGGAAGTCTCTTAGACAAAATGAAAGCTCCCTCAACCTGTAATCTCCATATCTCTTTTTGTGAGGGTATTTGGTTTTTCAGAAATGCATGGGCCGGAAAAACTCTCTCCTTCAACAAGCCTTTACTGAGTGCCCCCTATATTCCAGGTACTAGGCTTCAGTGTAAGAGGAAAAGAAAGAACTTGTCCTTGACCAGGATCTGACTTAGGATGACAAAAATCCAAGCTTCCTATTACATATCTTGTAAATCAAGTAAAACCAGAAACACCAAAACATGCTTGAGAGTAAAGAACAGAATTCTCATTCTTTAAAAACATCTTAACAACTTAGAGGAAATTTGGGCCGTTCACTTTCTGTGTAAGAGAAGTTTCTTGTTCAAACCAGAAACGCGCAGCCTTCCTTTCCCAAGTCACTCATCTGCCAAAGCAGACCCTGTGATATCTCTTACCTTTGGGGCAGCCAAGACGTCCATGACGGTCAGCTCCATACACGAGTCCTGGCCCCAACAGGAACGAGAGAGAGCAAGAGACAGAGTCACTTCCGACAGTACAGAGTGATCCTTACTGGGCAGCTCACCCCCCCTCCATCCAAGTAAACTTGCTACCATCCCTCAGGACCACAAAGCTCCTGCAGAGAAATCTCCGCACAACTCCCTGTCTGTCACCAAACACCGACTTCTCTGGAAGTCATGAATGTTCTTCTCATAGTCTCAGAAATACCCACGGCATCACCAGAACATCTGGAGAGATGGTGCAAGATAGCTTACTCACGTTTCTTGCTGTGAGGATGTTCAACGTTTTGATGATCTCTCTCAACCTGATATTGAAGTTCTGGCCGTGGACGAAGGTGCTGGTAAATGCTAGTAAGCAGACCAGAGTTGGAATCAGTTGGGAGGTGAGATCCATTAATAGATCTCTATTTGCAGTGACAATCTGAGACAAATTCGTTTACTAAGAGAGAGTAACAATGCAATTCTGACGAAGATATCTCTATATATAGATTTAAAATTGCTGAAACTGAGGGAAAATGAGGGAAATTGGAAATTTTCGTTACCCCAGGTTGTCATTCGTTTGGGGCCAATCAGCACCTCTCTTCCAGGAGAAAAAATACCTCACAGAAACAGGTAAAATGTTCCTGTGAAATCATACCAATAGGAAAATGAAACCTTTTTTTAAAATTAACTACAAAGTATCAGCATAGGAAATTACACCATAATTTGCTCTTTAGATTAATCTTATCAGCTTGGGGTTGCTGCTGGCTTTTTGTTTGCACAGAAGGAAGAGGCCACAGGTGTCCGAATTTGTTTTAGTGCAGTCCTCCTGGGGAAAGATAGAGTAATATCAAGAAAGTTAGACTTGAATAGTATTTCAACCTGGCTTCTTCCAAGTATGGGTGGCATCTTGGAAACTCTCCTCTTGTGGAAAAGCTGATCTGGGGTTCTTTCTCTGGGTACAAGGAAAGTAATGGGCAAAGGCTCTCTCCTGTCTCGGCACTCAGGCATGCCATTCCACCGGGTTTAGGACTTTGGCAAAAGTGAGTGACACTGGGTGGGGCTTAGTCTGGATCACATCCAGTCCAGGTCTTTAGCACTGAGGAACCCCTTCACAAAACAGGTCTTGTCTCCAGTTTCCAGGAATGACCACTTTGTAAATGGAACTTAAATACATCCTCAGCTTATCAGGAAACAGAAAGAGTGTTCCTGGGTTACAAGTTGGTTGTCTTTGTCAATACCCTACAACGTCTCCTGCTGCCTTAGTCTAATCACCCTGGCCCTGATGAGGTCCGAGCACCCCCACTGTTCACTCAGGGGGAGCAGGACTCCTGCGCCCTGGTGCGCCACTGCTCCTTCCTCCCGAGGCTTGCCTTGTCCTCCCATCCACTGCCTTTCCCTGCTGTCTGGCCTTCCTCTCCCTACTGATTTCCTCAGGTCCCACAGAAAAGAATACTGCTAAGTTGCCCCTGAGCTTTGGGTCTTTTCACAGGGCCTGGCGCTCTGTGAAGGAGAGGACCCAAACAAGTGTATGAGAAAAGTCCTTCGACCATATTTTGGACTGCAGTGGGTTTGCCACACTCCATGCAGTGACTTCTGATACCAACTACACAGAGTTGGGTTACGCTTCCCGAGTTAAGGGCATAGCCTCCACAAGGCTGCTTTCCCATCAGACCCCAGCTGCAAACTTCAAGGGTTGCCAGTCCACCATCACTTATCGCCGTTTGGCTATAAATTCAAAAGTTCCCTCTACCTTCTCAGGTTCTGTAATTTGCTAGAATGACCCACAGAGCTCAGGAAAGCACCACGTAGTAGGCGATAGCTGTGTTACAAAAAAGGGATACCAGTAACACCCAGCCAAACAAACAGACACAGAGGGTAAGTTCTAGGAAGGTTCCAAACGAAGCTTCTTTTGTTTTCTCCCCATCGGGTCCAAACGTGCCACCTCCCCAGCACCTTAGTGTATGACAGCGTGCAGATTACTGCCGACCAGGGCGATTCACCTGAACTTTGCTGTCCAGAATATAATGGCGGTGTTGTTCTGTAAGTGTGATTGATTGGATCATTGGCCCGATTCACCTGAACTTTGCTGTCCAGAATATAATGGCGGTGTTGTTCTGTAAGTGTGATTGATTGGATCATTGGCCCCTCCTCCAGCCCCTCCCTGGAGGCTTGGCCAATACCACTATGGCCTCAAGGTGCTGCTGGTCCCCACCCTAATTAGCATAAATTATTAAGGCCCCTACACTCTTATGCCTTGGGAAGTCCCAGGGATTTAGGGGCTCCCTCTCAAGAGCTGGTTACAAAGACCAACCAAATTCTTTATTTCATGGTTTTAGAAGTTACCTCCCAAGAGCTAGGACAAAGGCCAGATCTCTCTGGGTAAGTTTTTTTGTGGCTGTTGCTTTTAAATTTTTGAATAGGTTTCCCCCCACCAGTTTTATTGCGATATAATTGACATATAGCACTGTGGTAGGTCTAAGGCATACAGCATAATGATTTAACTTACATATATATTGTGAAATGATTACCATATTAAGTTTGGTTAACACCCATCATCTCATTTATGTACAACAAAAAAAGAAAAAATGTTTTTTCCATTGTGATGGGAACTCTTAGGATTTACTCTCTTAACAATTTAATGAGATTCCATACAGCAGTGTTAACTACAGTCATCATGTTGTACATTACATCCACTGTACTTAGTTATTTTATAACTGGAAGTTTGTTTTGATCACTGTCATCCACTTCACCCTCCCTCTACCCCCTTACCTATGGTGACTACAAATCTGATCTCTCTTACTATGATTAAGAGTGTTTGTTTTTTTTGTTTTGTTTTGTTTTGGTAATATTCCACATATAAGTAAGATCATACAGTATTGTCTTTCTCTAACATTTTACTTAGCATAATACCTTCATGTACCTTCTTGGTATATTCATGTTGTCACAGATGGTGGGATTTCCTTTTTATGGCCAAGTAATATTCTTGTGTGTGTGTGTGTGTGTGTGTGTGTGTGTATGTGTGTGTGTGTGTGTATACAAACACACCACAAATTATCTATTTATCCATCAGTGGAGACTTAGGATATTTCCATCGTGACATATTATAAATAATGCTGCTGTGAACATAAGGATTCCTATATATTCATCAACATAGCGTTTTCATTTCCTTTGGATGTATTTCCAGAAGCAGAATGAGTGGATCATATGGTATTTGTATTTTTAATGTTTTGAGGATTTTCCATACTGTCTTCCATAGCGGCTGTACCAGTTTGCATTCCCAGGAACAGTGCAAGAGGGTTCCCTTCTGTCCACATCCTTGCCAACACTTGTTGTTTTTTGCCTTTTTGATAATAATCTTTCTTTTTTTTTTAATGTTTTATTTATTTTTAGGAGAGAGAGAGAGACAGCATGAGTAGGGGAAGGTCAGAGAGAGAGGGAGTCACAGACTCTGAAATAGCCTCCAGGCTCTGGGCTGGCAGTCAGCACAGAGCCCCATGCGGGGCTCGAACCCATGAACCGCGAGATCATGACCTAAGCGAAAGTCGGACGCTTAACCGACTAAGCCACCCAGGCGCCCCATGATAATAATCTTTCTAACAGGTGTGAGGTGGCATCTCATTGTGGCTTTGATTTGAATTTCCCTGATGATGAGTGATGATGAGTACCTTCTCATCCATCTGTTGGCTATTCATATATCTTGTTTGGAAAAATGTCCATTTAGGTTCTTTGCTCATTTTTTATTGGGTTATTTGAGTTTTTTGCTAGGGCAAGTTAGGTCTCTACTACAGAGTTGGGGAGAGTGTGACTAAGAAGGGTAGAGTTCCTTCCAGTACAGATGGAGACTTCAAACCCAGATCCACTATTATTTGGAATAAATGGTGCATACTCCTTTTTTGAGAAAAGGTGCAAATTAAAGCAATAAGTTAAAAGTTGGATGTCCTGGAGGAGAGTCCAGGGTACAGAGCACACATGTAAGAGCCTCAGGGCTGTGGGAGAGCTGGAGAGAAGGGGAGGTCCGCAGGGTACAAAAGCTGTCTGTGTATTTGGTGGTGGGGATGGTGGGTTTTTTGAGTGCATGCCTTTGCTGAGGCCCACACCTCAGGTTTCAGGCTCTGGGGGCAAAGATGTAAATCAAAAGAGATGTATAATATGAGAACTAGTATCTCAGAAGCAGAATAAGTCTTTTTTTTTTTTTTTTTTTTTTTTTTTTTTTTTTTTTTTTTTTTTTTTTTTTTTTTTTTTTTTTTTTTTTTTTTGGTTTTGTTTTGTTTCCGTCATTGGATAAATAAATCCAGGGATAGGAGGGTGAACTTTGCAGAACATCAAGAAGTGACCAGAAGGTCCCCTTGAAGAATAGGAGAAAAGGAGCTGTTCTCCCTGCAGTGTGGCACATGGCACTGTGCATGTGGCTGGCTGGACAGAGGCCTGGAACATGGGGCCTGCCCATCAGGGACAAGGACAGCTACCACCCGCCAGGAGCCTCTTCCAGCCTTCAGGAATCACAGACGGTGATTATACAAGGCAGGCAGACACCTAAGCTCAGAGAGAAGTTGAGGACTCTGCTAGGTTCTGGCTGTGTCAGGCCTAGACCCCCCTTCCCTTCACCCTGCGTCAGCACTGAGAACCAGCCCTGGCTTCCGTGTGGCCTCAGAACTGTCCTTTCGGGCCCTAGAATGTAACAGTTTTGAACGCTGGGTTTTGGAGTCCAGCAGACAAGCCACTTGTCCACTCTGTGACCATGGACAGGTCACTAATTCTGTCTGGGTCTCAGTTTCCTCACTTGTGGAGTGGGAATAATGTGGCTCCTGCTCATAAGATCCTTGTAGGGCGTGAGAGAGGTTCTAGGCAGAGAGCTCGGCACTTATCACTCTACAATGTGCGGCTGTTTCCGGCAGCCACCTTAGCACGTGGCGGGCCAGGCCGCCATCACGGCTGGCTGCTCTGCTTTCTCAGCCTCCTCCGTAAAGTGGGTGCGATCGTGGTACCTCCTTCATGTGGCTCTTGTGAGGAATAAATAAGTTGTTTTTAAGTAGTCAGAATGGTGCCCAGTACCTAGTAAGTGCTCTGTCAGTGACTGTATTTTTATTATTGTTACTAACTGTATCTTTGATTGATCCCATGACTGTGGTACTTCATCTACCAGGCAAACCCCAGTCTGGACAGGGCCACTGGAAGTTTTGTTGCTGGACGCTACCCCACACGCGTCCCTCCTGGATGTGTCCCCTTTTTAGTCTTTGAGGCCTTATCCTTGTTTGCGGGGGTGGGGGAGGGGGCGGAGGGTCAGCGTTAGTTGACACATTGCAGCCCTCATCCTTAGGTGTCTAGAGTTGGCTCAGGAAGTAGGTACCCCTGGGCACCTTAGGCAGAGAGCACTCAGTGCAGGGAAGTAGGTGTTGATGAACATGGGGGTAGTGGGGAGGAGCAGGCTCCTGGTTGGGCCCAGAAACCTAGAGAAAGGACTCACAGGAAGGCATGGAGTTGACGCTCCATTCTGGGGCCCCCAGGGCTGCCGCCTCTGCTCTGTCCCAGCACCGCCAACACTGCTGCAGCAGAGATCCTCACCTCTGCACCACCAGCCCCAGGCACAGGAAGGGGTCATCGGTCACAGCTCCCTGGAGAACAGGGGCAGGTGGGGGTGCGCAGAGCAGCCCAGTTCCCAGGCCCCGGCTGAGGAGTCCTGCCACACCAGCCATCCCCAGGACCCCGTCCTACCCTGAGCCCTGCATGCGTCTTCTCCCGTCCTCTTGGGTCAGTTGTGTGACACCACACAGAGAGAAGAGCCCTTTCCAGGACCTCCTCACAGGCTTATTTATGACGAAATGGAAGGCTCCTCCAGCGGAGTGCTAGCTAGCAGACACTGGAATAAGTAGGCCTTAAGGGGGGTTCGGGGACAGTACTCGGAGGGCCAGAAGGCAGGCGCTCCCTGGCGCCCTGCAGGAACCCAGTGAGCCAGCAACCTGGAAGGGAGCCTTCGGGAGGACTGCAGTCAGCCGTCACTGTGAGCTCAGAGCCGGTAGCTGCCGTGGATCAAGACGTGTGGCTCACGGCTTACGGCTCACGGATTGCGTGGGGCGGCAGGAGCCGCGGGTCTGGTCCCAGTAGTGCCCAGCCACGAAGGCCGTGTATCCTGCAGTCAGCGGGGCCTGGTGCTTCAAGTCCCCGCTCGGCCCCTTGTTCTCCGGGTGACCTCGGGAAAGTTTCCCTGCCCACACTTCTCTGTAGAACTGAGCTAATAATAGGACTGTGGGAAGATGATATGTGGTAATCAGTACGGTGTTCGGTGTGGTGCAGGGCATGTAGGAAGTCTCTAAACGCCAACTTTCATTATCATCATTGTCATCATCTTAGCACTTGGAATGGGCTGAATATGGGGGTGAGGAAGAGCGAGGAGTCACAGAGAACCCCAGGTTTCTGGGATGGGAGCTGTTTTTGGCAGAGACGGCAATTTCAGAGGGAAGAGGGGACCCTGAGCAGGGGAGAGTCTGGGCTCTCGACATAGAAGGTGAGGAAGCCCAAGGGGAAGAATGGCTCAGGAAGAGACAGAACAAGAAATGACTGTGACATTCCGGTGCTGCTGGAAGAAGGGAAGGAGGGAGAGGAGGCAGGCAGCCCCGGGGGACTGAGAGGGAATCTAGGCATCAGAGCATCTTGGAGAAGCTGGTGGTCAGAGGCATCAGATGTACTCCATGGGTGGGCAAGATAAGGCAGAAGTGTTTCCACTGGATTTAGTGGTCGGAGATAATCAGTGACATCAGTGAGAGAGCTTCTGGAGTGCCGTGGGGGCAGGTGCATGATGGAGAGGAGGCCTCATGAAATGGAAACAGTGGTGTGGATACATTTGAGAGGGCAGGCTCTGCTGGCTGGGGTGCTTGCTGCGAGGGGGTGGGGGATTCCGTGTGTGGATAGTTTTTTTTTTTTTTTTTTTTTAAGTTATTGAGAGAGAAAGAGGCAGGTGGAGGGGGAGGAGGGGCAGAGAGAGAGAGGGAGAGAGAATCCCAAGCAGGCTCTGTGCTCATAGCACAGAGCGAGGCAACCGCTCGGGTTCATCTCACAAACTCTGAGATCATGACCTGAGCCTAAATCAAGAGTTGGATTCTTAACCGACTGAGCCACCGAGTACTCACAGCTCAGAGCCCGGAGCCTGCTTCGGATTCTGTGTTTCCATCTCTCTCTGCCCCTTCCGCACTCATATTCTGTCTCTCTTTCTCTCTCTCAAAAATAAACAAACATGTAAAAATATTTTTTTATATGGGGACACACTTGAGCACAAGCTCAGGTCATTACATGACAACTCAGTCCTTCAAGGTGTTCATGTCACGGTAACCTTCTGTGCCCACGTTCAGTCTAGCAGCCTCTGCCTTGGAACTATATCAGACTGAAGGGTGTGCTGGTTTGGACACTTGAAATTTCCCACGACAAAGGAGTTTTAAGACTTCTATGGTTAAAAAAATTATATATTTACTATTTATGTATTACCTAATATCCATATATTTATAATCTCAGATGTCATAATGTTTATATAAATGATGTATAAGTGTCTATCATGTAGATAATACACACATCTCTAGAACCTGACCACATCCACTCCTCCACCATCATATCATGTCCCATGTGGGTCTCCACAGGGTGCCTTAATTGGCCACCCCACTCCCGTCCTTGTCCCCACATTGCGTTCTTCACACACAGCCTTCACACGAAGTGCTTCTGTTATGCAGGAGCCAGATTGTGTCGCCCCATCCCACCAGAGCAAAGCCATCCTGCCCTCAGAGCCCTGACTGCCGATCCCCCTTGCTCCTGCCCTTGGCCTCTGCTCCCCACACGCTGATTCTGGGAGGAGCATTCTTGCTCAAGACGTCAGCACCTGCCCTCCCCTCTCCCTGGGCGTTTTCCTCAGTTACGTGAATGGTTTCCTCCCTGCCTCGCTTTGTTCACATCTGCATCCTGACCTCCCTTCACAGCAAGGCAGCTGCCCGCCAGCACACTCACCACCGCCTGCACGGTCTGTGTTCTTTTGTTGAGTGGACTCTGTCCTCCCACTAGAAGTAACCTTATTTTGTTCATCTTGGATCCCCAGCATCTAGAACAGCCAGTAAAGTTCTCAGTAGATGATGAATGAATGAATGGAGCTCCATTTCGCAGAAGTGACAGCTGAGACTGGGCTTGAGTAACAGCAAGGGAAGTTAGGGGCATAGCTGGGCCTTATTTGGGCCCTATAGTCTCTGCCCTAGCTCCTGGGGAGGGCAGGGGAATGGCATTTTGAGCAAAGTTACAAGGAGGACCCGTCACAGGGAGGGAAATAGCGGGAGGAGGGTGCATTCTGGCTTCTCGAATGGAGGTGAAGTAGCTCCATAAGCTCCTGGCTTCTCTTTTGTTTGAGAAGCAGGTGGAAGGGTCTTTTCCTGAGAGAGGAAAGCTGGCTGAGAATTCTGCAGAACCCGGGGCGTCAATGTCACTTCAGCCTCAGAGCGGGACTGGTGACCCACCTTTCCCATCTCATCCCCCACATGTGCCCCTGCACCAGCCTGGTGGCCAGGGCTGGGTGAAGACCCCCAAGAATTGTGTGCCTTCCTCTCTCGCTGGCAACACGGGATCTGACAGGCCCCGTGGGGTGTGTGGTGCGGGACCCCTACAGGTGCCGGCTCTGTTCCTGAGATGGCCAGCTCCCCCGCTGCCCTTAGAATTGAACCCAGGGCCCCGATGGTCCTGTCTAGGGAGTGCTGCTGGCCCCTTCCCGACCTCTCTTGGACCAGACACCCTTTTCATGTTGTTTTGTTTTAGTTCTTTTTTTTCTTAGTTAAATTTGTCTTTGTCCTTCAGCGGGGAATGAATAAATGCTCATTAAAGAAAACGTGGGGAGACAGATGAGAAGAAAAAGGAGACACTAAATGAGAAATTGCTTTTCTAATGGGGTGTCACTGCGGCTCCTTGTGGCTTAGGGCCATGGGCTCAGCAGGGGGGCGCAGACCCTCTGGTCTGCAGGGGCCTCCACAGCCGACTGTGGCCCTCGCCACATGCTTGCTTGGTTGTCCAAGTAATGCAGAGAGCGGAACTGACGAAGGTTGCTATATTTAATGTTGATGTTTGCGTCACGGTGACCACACAGCAGCGTCCGCCGGTGTGGTGCACGGGCTGGGGGCGTTTCTGAAGGACGCGTTGAGAGAACCACTTTCCACTAGGCATTGTGCAGGGGAACAAAGGAGAGGGCGCAACAGAAAGTGAGGTCGTAGGTAGAAAATCGCTTCTGGGATTTCAAATGGCTTCGTCATGGGGCCCTCCCTTGCTGCTGAGAAATCAGTTGATCTGGGAAAGTTCGTTGCAAACCCTTTACTCTGTTGCTTTTGGGTGGAGCTGAGAAACGAATGAAGATAATGAGGCTTTATGACTTTTATTTCTCAGTGTAGGAGTGGGCAGCATGTGTGTGGGAGGGGTGACCGTGGATATAGACCCCAGTTCCAACACCGGCTTGGGCCTCTGGAAAAGCCAGATGACTGGCCAGTGAGTCCCAGGCCAGACGGCCAGCCTGGAACATGGTCAGCCTGGACTCGGCCAGACCAGCTTAGAAGGGAGTCAGCTCAAGGGAGGAACGAGTTGTAGTTTTGCAAAAAACTGACCAGCTAAATTAAGATAATACGCAACAGGCACTTTCCTGTTGATAATAATGAAAAAGCCACAGGCTGATGGATGTGATAATCCCTAGCCTTCAAGCTGCTAGGTCACAAGGAAACAAGATGAAAGCACTTGTCCTCCTGAGGCCTGAGAAGTTCAGAGGGCCAGCCTCAGAGAAGCCCCAGCAGCGACTTGAAGTGTTTTCTGACACCTCATCTGAGCAGCAAACAGAGGTGTTGGAGCCGAGTTCACCGGAAACTCGAGTGTGTCTCACTTCTCACTTGAGCCCCAGCCCCTCTTCCAGTGAAACCTCCGGGGCCTGGGGTTTGTGGAGTGCAAAGGGGCTCCCCGCCCTGGGCCCCATGACCAGCGTCTCCCTCCCACTCAGCAAGCACTGTCTCTTCCCGACCCCCCTTCTCTCTGGGACCTGCTCAGGGTTTGCCTCTCGCATGGAAGAAGTGAGACCATATGGTTAGAGAAACTCCCAGCAAATACCCCAGGCTTAGTCCCCAGGTAGTGGTGCTCCCAGCCACAATAGCTGACACATACCCTTTTCTCCTCTTTCATCTTTTTCTTTCTCTCTCATTCCTGGCTGGGCCCTCCTCCCTTTTGCCACCTGCACTGGCTTTGTTCTGTGGCTCTGGGAGGCCCATCATTCCTGGAAGGGCCTGAGCCCCTCTGGCTGACTTGCACACATCGGTGAACACAGGTTCCTTGTCTTGGGACAGTCTCAGTGCCTCAGGCAGGGAGCTATGGGTACCTGCAGATGTGGCACGCTGTGGACCCCTAGTGGTGGGACCCTGGTGGCCTTGCTGGTGTTGTACACCCTCCCGACTACCACTTGGAGTAAATAGATCCTTAGGAAATCCTAAGAGAACTTGCCCCAGCCTGGCCTCGCTTCCAGTCTTTATTCCTTTTTTTTTTTTTTTTAAATGTTTTGTTTATTTCTAGGAGAGAGAGAGAGAGAGACAGCGTGAGCAGGGGAGGGTCAGAGAGAGAGGGAGTCACAGACTGAAACAGGCTCCAGGCTCTGAGCTGGCAGTCAGCACAGAGCCCGACGCGGGGCTCGAACCCAAGAACCGTGAGATCATGACCTAAGCGAAAGTCGGACGCCCAACCGGCTAAGCCACCCAGGCGCCCCTCCAGTCTTTATTCTTGAAAGATTCACGTGGAATTTCACCTGAAGACTTTCCATCTTCCTTCGGTCGGACAGGCCAGCACTCTGGCTGGGCAGAGGATGTGGGTCAAAGGTGATGCTACCAGAGACTGGATCGCTAATAAGTTTTGTATTAAAATAAAATCAATCTTCCATAAATATCCTCTGGCTCAAAACTCTTGAACCTCTGGATGGAGAGGAATTGTGGAGATCTTACCTTCTACCCCCACCCCCGAGTTGCCTGCCTTCCTGGTAGAGCCTTCCTCTCCAGAACCCTCCATTGCTTAAAGACTTCTTTCTGGTGCTAAACCTTGAGTGCATGTGCTGTCTGGGTCATTGCCAGCCCAGAGGGCCGGAGGAGTGCAGGACCTGAGCAGTCCTCAGCAAATGTAGCGGGACGCAGCAGATTCCGAGACCTTGTGGGACCATGGAGATGATCCAGTCCCTGCTCCGGACAGCCCGTGGGCCACTCAGCTCCGGTGCCCCCTCCACAGGTCTTCCCTCGGTTCTCAATGGGTGCAAGGGGTCCGCTCTGTTTTTAGTGGTTCCTGGGGCTGCCCCCGTGGTTGTCTGCCCCTGGACAGGTCCCGCCACGGGACCTTCTGTTGCCTGAGTTGTGCACAGCGTCACCTCTCACTGCTCCCAGATGGCTGCCTCCACTGGTTTCTGAGCACTGCTGTGGATGTTCCCACAGGGCGTGGGGCTTCCCAGGGAGGGTCCCTGCCCACCACCCAGTGTTGGAGGTTGGTCTGTGAGGACCCACCACTCACTGCAAAAGCATCCCCTCCTTCTGGGCACCTCTCAGAGATTCACGGTATAAACCGCTCCTGCGGAGCATGAGCGTTAGCTGTGGCTTGCTGAGGGTTCTGCTTCTGGCACATGTAGTGACAGCCTGGTCCAAGGGAGAGGCAGGAAGACCTGGCTGGGGCCACAGTCTGACCAGGCCCCTGGTACCTGGCATCTCCACTCGTCACTCCATAGTTCATGGGCCATAAATCGGTTGTTCACAGATGTGGTGAGTATGCATTAATGAGGACACCTGTCCAGGGATTGACTGTCCTCTCCCCAGAAAGTGAGCTTACCATCAGGGGAGGTGCCCAAATAGGTCATTGCCAGTATCATAAAGATCGTACATTTAGGCCAGATGATGTTTGGACTGAGGAAGGCAAGGTAGTTTAGCGTCTGGGCTTTGGAGTTGGAGTGTGTTCTGGCTTCTAATTCTGGCTTTGCTCCTCAGCAGGTGTGTGACCTTGGGCATGCTACCTTCTCATCCCTGAGCCTCAGAGAGGTTGTGGGGCAGACACCAGAGGTTGTGTGGGTGGTGTACACACATACTGGCCACTCATCATCACTGGGATTGTAAGATGACTTCTGAGTCAACTGCTCCTCCTCCTCCTCCGATGTCCTCCATGAACCCTGATGTCCTGGCCCAGGCTTCCTCTGCCTCCCTGTGGATGGCAGGTGGGGGGAAGTCCTTCAGGCCAGCCTGCACCCCTGGGGGATCCCTTACTTCCCTTCAGCCCAGATCCTGTCCCCAACCGCCCCCCCCCCCACTCCCACTGCCCTGCCTGAGAAGAACATAGGCCATGGTCCCCAAAGGCCAAAGTAAAGGACAAACAACATCAGGTGTCTTGTCACTGTCTTTATTTCTGGCTTCCTTTGACACAGTCAGTGAAACAACACATTCATTGACCTCTCCCCACAGTCCACACACACCAGATGCAGCCTCCTAGGCTGTTCTTCTATATATTATTAACTCTTTGATAACATTTTATTTCTTAACTTTAAATACAGGGAAAAACAATAAATTACTTCTTGGCTGAGGGCCAGCTGCTGGGTGGAAGAGAAGAGAAGTTACTCCAGCCCTCTCTCCTGTCCCCTGGGTGGGCCCCAGGACCCCATTGAGGTAGCAGAAGTTTGCACACAGTGCTTATTCCCAGGGACTCCTAACGCCCAAGTCGCTGGGGCCCCAGCTCCAAGTTCTGGCGGCAACAGTCCCTCCCTGTCCCCAGCACAGACAAACACATTTGTTTAAATAACACACAGTAATAAATAAGGCCAAGAAGAGATGTGCCTGAGCCGCCGTTTGCCTTAGCTGTCCCCGTGTACAGCAGATCCCCCTCGTATGTGTCTGCCAAGGTGGCGCCCTTGGTGTAATGCTGCCGTTGGCTCTAAGGAGGGGGCAGTTGTGAGAGGCAGTGCTCCCACCCCGCCCCCAGATGTTCACAGAACTCAGAGCCCAGGTGGAGGAGGGCCCTGTGCACCAAGGCAAGGGGCAGCTGGGGTCGGCTAGGCGAGGTCAGGCAGCATGGGCTGAGGTCTAAGCTAAGGAAATCGTGCCCCCCTCCCATCCCCTCGTCTCCCCAAGAAATTTGAAACATCTGAAAGAAAAATGAATCTATAACTTAAATGGTCAGGTCCGCCTCTGCAAATAGCAATGCTAGGTTTTCATCTTTCATTCGAAATTTCCGTGGCGAAAGTTTCTCCTTAAATGGTTGAGCAGGTTTTTTACCAACTGGATCACTTCAATTTTGGTGTCTCGGCTGAGCTCACTGGAAATCTGCTGCAGGATGAAGAGGCCAGCGCATTAGTGGGACTCCAGAACAAAGATGCCCAGCATCTGCCAGGGGCTTTCCAGGAACTGGCTTATTTAATCCTCACAAAAGCCCCATGAGGTGGGTACTGTTGGTGCTCACATTTCACTAGTTCGGAAACTGAAGCTCAGGTAGGAGTCGGAAGCCCTCAAGACCAGGTCTTGGAAATCCCAGAGGCCATGTTCCTGTTGCCGCCGTGGCCACCTCCCCTTCCCCCCAGGGTGGACGCTTGCCTCAGATGCTCAGCCAGGTTCCCCCAGAAGCTCCTAGGGTGAGCCCAGGGCTGGCAGGAGTGGGTGCATGGTTGTGGGGTATGGTTAGGGGGCCTTACCCTTGCTGAGGGCTTCTGAGAGCACAAGCCTTTCAGCATCCTCTGGGTCTTCTGGATGGCAGTGCAGTCAGAGACGTTGATGAGAGATTCTAGGGCTGCACAGTACTGCTGGAAGAGGAACACGGGGGTGTCAGGCCCTGCTGGGACGCAACCCCAGCCAAATGGCTCAGGCAGCACCTTCACTGACGTTACATGGAGGTAGGTTCAGGTGGTGGGGGTGGCCCAAACTGTGCTTGCGTGGGACCCTTAAGCCTTGCAAGTGAGGCTCAGGAGAGACACACATAAGACCTGCAGCCTCAGCCACCTCCCTCCCAGCGTCCCTGGGGTCCTTACCACGCCGGCTGTTAGGTTGACGCTCCACACCATGCTGCCATTGCAGAGGGATGCCTGAGGGAGTAAAAAGACAGTGAGCAAAATCACAGGCTAGGTCTCCGCAGCAGTCAGGCCCTGCAGGCAATCTGGCGTAGCACAGTGGCAGGCCTGGGACCCCACAGTGTTCCTGAGCTTACTTTCCTGCTCTGCATACTGAGGGAGACCCATTGTACAGGGTTTGGGGGCTGAGAGAGAAAAATCTGAGTGACACAGCCTTGAGTGAAGCTTCCATAGCCAGGGCAGCCATCCGTGAGGGAGGGGAGGCCAGATCAGTCAGATGGGAGGCTGTGGGTGTTAGTGTATAAAACTGTACCTGTTGGGGCCTCTGGGTGGCTCAGTCGGTTAAGCATCTGACTTCGGCTCAGGTCATGATCCTGTGGTTTGTGAGTTCGAGCCCCGTGTCAGGCTTTGTGCTGACAGCTCAGAGCCTGGAGCCTACTTCAGATTCTGTGTGTGTGTGTCTCTCTCTGCCCTCTCCCACTCATGCTCTGTCTCTCTCTCAAAAATAAACATTAATAAAAAGAATTTTTTTTAACCCTGTCTTCTGAATCTGAGGACACTGCAGTTTGGAGTATGGGCACCCGGTGTAAGCCAGGCCTGGTTTGAATCTGACTTTTGTCAACCTTAATGCAGCCTTAGTAAAATAGGGTCATCGCACCTGTCTCTTGAGGTGGTTGGCAGTGATGAAATGAGATGAAAAGCACCTACACTAGGCTCAGCACACAGTCACTGCTCAAAGCGTGAGCCATCACCATTGGGAACAGGAGCTGACTACCAATGAATTCCTCCATAAAAATGGGCCTAAGCAAAGTGCTGTGAATAATGCCCCCATTATTCCATTCCGATCCAGTCGGCAAGTGCTAAATCGCCCTGGGAGCGTGCTGGCCCCTCTCTGCTAACTTCTTTTCATGAATGTCTGAGTAGGAGTTGGTCTTGGCAGGCAGGGCCAAGCACGGGGAACAGGTGGTCCCAGCTGGGGGCTCTGCCACATCTGTTTATGGGCCATCCATTGTGCTGTTCCCCCAGCCCCCTGCCCAGCTCCTCTCCCTCATGGTTGGGACTGTCCTGGTCCATGGGGCTTCTTCCTGCTCCATAGGCCTCTTGGGACAGCCCAACCTTCGTGGCCTAAACCATGACCAAGTACGCTGCCTGAGAGCTCCCACCCTAGCACCCTCAGAGCCAGACTCACCTGATTCTGGGTGATGTTGACCAGCTCCTCAATGAGCTCCTTGAGCTCCCTCCTTGTGGAGGGAGGTGCGGGGCCCGGGGAGGCGAGGCCACCAAGGCAGGTGAGAGCAATGACCACGGTCAGCCAGAGCGCCATGGAGCCTAGAGCTAACAGGAGGAGCGAGGAGCAGACACGTAGGCTGGCCTAAGCTGAGTGGCTTATGACCTTGGCCTCTTGCGGTAGCTTTTATAGGCAAGTGTGACGCCGCCCACCCTGGTCTCCGCTTTGTCAGGTACTATCTAGAAACCACATCTTTACTCATCTTGATTTTACTTTGTGGAAAATCCAGCGTCGCATAAAGGAAAGAATTTGATTTCTTGTGGACTTATCATTGAGGGGGTCTGGGGCACCTTTCAAGATATGGGGGGGGGTGCTTACTCCAGTGGTAGGGAAGAGGGCGGCCTGGCGTCAGCCATGCCAGCTGGAGCTCCAGCAGTTTTGCTCGGTGACCACCCCCAGTGCCTGCCCAGCTCCTGTCCTGAGACCCTTCTGTGTCACCAGAAGTGCTAGGCAGACAGTGCTATGACCACAGTCTACCAGATGTGGGAATTTAGGGGTTTTATTTTTCCAACGAAATGGTCTCTTGCATTACCAGAGTAATACTTGCTTTGGATACAAAATTCAAACAGGATAAAAAGAAAAGAGTGGAGTTCACTCCTTTTCATCTGCCCGAATCCTATATGGCCCCACTGTGGAGGATGATAAAAAGTTCAGATTCCCAGGTCTCCACTGAAAGATCCAGAGGTGATAACTTTGAGTATGGGCAGCCTAAAAGCTGGGTGCCCAACTCAGGCCTTCGGCATGGGCCCATCCTGATGGGAAACCCTTGACAGGCCAGGCTGGCAGGAGTCAGGACCCAGCCTTAGCCCTGGTTGGGAAGTGTGACTGTTCCTAGTGCCACTTAGACCTGGGTGACCACCTCTGCTCACCAGTTATCTGTGGGACAAAGCCCTCCTCCTTGGGGCACCCAAGTTTCTACAGATTGAAGGCCGTGGAGGGCAGCTTCAGGGCCTGCCCCCACTCCAGGGTCCCCCTGAACATCTCACCCCCTCAGGGACGCTGGTGTATAGCCTGCTTTTCACTCCTTTCTCTAGAAGTCCTCCAGAAGCCCCTGCCACAGAGGCGACATTATCTGCCAGTTCATTACCGATGTCAGGCTGTCTTCTTCACCCACTTCCTCCCCTAAACCAGTGCTTACCCCTCCAGCCCCTTCTCTGTCTGCTCTGGCTTCCTCTGTCCTACCCCCCAGTGAGGCCCAGCCTCCTCACAAGGGTCTCAGAAGGGACAAGGGATGCTGGCTGCCGCTGCTCTTGCTCAGAAGCCTCACAGCCTCGCCCACTCTCTCCTCCCCCCCACCCCCTCTTCTGGCCGGACCCAAGCTTCGCAGCCCAGTTGTAGGCCCTGAGCCAGCCCCTGCCCCTTGTGGTCCCCTTGTACTCCCCCAGGGCCTGGAGTGCTGCCATTGGGCTGTGTGACAACCCCTTAGTTGTGGGCCTTAGTTTCCTCATCTGTAGAATTGGGGCTCTGTTTTGAGGGAAGGAGCAGGGAACCACTGCGTGACCCCAGAGCTGTGTGCCAACATGAGTCAAGGACCCTCGACCGGGGAACCATGCAAACCGAGGCGGGGGAACTGTGGGCAGGTGCGCCCCCGCGCGTGGGAGAAGGGGCGCTGGCCTGACAGTCTGGGCGATGCCCCGCGGAGATAGGGGCCTTATGTAATGAGAGATGGGGTGATAAACGGGATCTGGGCGGCTCTGCCCTCCTCCGCGGCCTCGGGCGGTGGCTGCGCCCGAGGGACGGGTGGGAGCGCGGAGCGGACTCCTCGAAGCCCTGGGGCGCCCGCCCCCGCCGCTCGCGCGCGCCGGTCGCAGGCTGGGCGCTGGAGCGTCCAAGGCGGGAGTGATGGGACGCAGCGCTCGGCCGGGACCCGGGCCAGCTTCACACGCCGGCCTCCCAGCGCCCCGAGCGCCTGTGCACACCCGCGAGGCGGGGCGCGCGGCCACAGCCTGGCCGCGGACCCTGCCCGCCCCGACTCCTGCCTTGCCACCGAGGGTATCGGGGCCGCGCCCCCCGGCCGGGTTCGGGAAACCGGTCCTGGCCTTCTGTCCGGAGACGAGCCCCCGCTGGCTCCGTTAACAAATACTCTGTTGGTATTTGATTTTCAGGGGGTCCATTTACACCCTGGATAATTGCGATCAACACGAACTACGAACGGGCTGCTCCCTGCACTCGACACAGGGCTTGCTACTGTCCTACAGCCTGAGGCGCGCAGGCTCAGGACGCGCGCCCCCGGCCGGGGGGGGGGGTGCGCGGGCGTGCGGGGAGCCTGCCCCGGAGGCGCGGTGAAGACCAGGGAAGGGGCGGGTCGTGGCCTCTCCGCGCGCTCGCCCAGGTTGGATCGCTGCGGTCGAGATCGCCCAGCCTCTGGAGCAGCCCTTTCTGTGCGAAATTCCGCAAAACATCCGTTCCCAATTTTCTCTCACGCTGTTTCTCCTGTGGAAAGAGAAGACGCCCAGTCAGTGGGAGTAAGGGTTAGGCGAATTGTTTTTAATAACTTGGAATATCTAACTTAGTAGAATTTTAAGAATTAATGTTATACTTGCATGTAATTTTTATTTATTTATTTATTTA